>NC_091478.1:6402972-7002972 GCF_036971445.1 Narcine bancroftii
CATTGTTTTTCTTAACTGTGTTAATGCATCTTTGCATTTCATCGTTTGACAGATTCACTCGACTTGCTCGTCAGCCACAGGGGAAATTTGCATGCATTTGAATTCACCCTGCCAAGCAAACCATCCCAAACTGACAGACCATTTAACTAGGTGATAAGTTAATCTGTACGACGTTTGATAGATTTCAGTATTTTAACCTGAACCTGAATTTGAAATAGAGCTGCAACACCAATATGATCTATTCCTTCCCTTTTCTTTCTTTTGGCTTTCTCCTCTGTGCACCAGGGAAGGCGGAACTTGTTCACCAGAAATGGACGAAAGTCACAGAGTAATTAGAAATGTAAACAAATTTGCTCTAAATTTCCCAATTTAAATTAGAATAAAAATTAAATGCAGATAAGGTATTGACAGCTTATCAGAGGGACTGATGATTCTGTGTGATGTTGCACTTTGCACATTCACACCATGGGTATCCTTTTAGTCAGCTTCAACATTAGATCCCTTTGAGGTAGGTGCGGTCTTCAATTTGCAGAATTATTGAGCTCTAATAGATTTTACTGCAATGAAAGGAGCACTGAAATGTGACCATATCTGCCATTCATCCATTAACTTTAAACCCCTTGTTTTCATGTTTTTATACATGCAAATTGGCCTCAATTATTCTGTGATCATTAGACAAAAATTCCAGTACAATTAGTTCAGCAGTTAAGGGCAAGCAAAGAAAACACACTCACAGTTATTTCACTTGTCTCGACAAATTGTGCCAAATTAGAAAGTTTAAATGAGAAAAGTGGAACTGGATTTAAAGACAAACACAGGTATTTCTCCCAAAATAGTTTTCTTCTCATAGAAAATGACTTAACCAGGATCAACAAAAAGCTTGGCATTTCTTTTCTGACTAGCAGTTATTCTAAATTCTGACACATTTATCAATCAATTTGATTTCTCTAGGAAACTTCTAATGTTCTTGATATGAATGTACTTCTCCAACCTTGTATATTTTTATTAGTGCACTGATCTGCAATGATAATTCAGATCACAACTCATACTGAGAGTGAATTATCCTCCTGTGATTCAATTTGATGCCTCCTGAAAGTTTAATAAAACTGGCAATTCACTATAACATTGCAAGCTTGCACTTATTAAAATGGAAAATGTTTAGGGAGGGGGCAACTAATCATCATGGAAATGTGTTCATTGCCACAAAAAAATAAAGGCTGCACCGGAAATTGCACAAGTTTCTGCGGTCACTTTCTGGCTTCACACTCCCTTTTGCTCCACAGCTCTAGCTTATTCCTTGTCTCTGCACAAGTGTGCAGCATGTCTTTTAATTAATGGAATTTTGTGAAGAGCTTCTGTCTATTGTATGGAAATACTGAAATATTTTTTTTTATTTTTAACAGAGGTTTACAAACTCGGTGCATGCTGTAAGGAGTTTGTATATTCTATATGGGTTTCCTTCGGGTGCTCCAGTTTCTTCCCACACTACAAAACATATGGGGGTTGTAGGCATTGGATGGCACAGCTCGTGGGCCGGGATGGTCTGTTATTGAGCTGTATGTTTAAATTTTTTTTTTAATTTTAAGTTACATTCAATGGAAAGGTCACAGCAACCTTAATTTCATTTTAATCAACTAAATTTAAACGCTGTGGTGCGAAGACCTCAGTCAGCTTCAGTCAAACTGTTAAGCTTCTGCAGCTCCTAACACCACAAGACTTAGTTCTAGAAGATGTGTGATCGGATTGTCATGCGAATTGTGATCGCACATTGCAAGACTTTAAGGGTTAATAACTCAAGAATGAATTTTTTTCTAATAGGATGCCAAGAATGTATTAAGAATAGAAGAGCTGCCTGATTGAATCAGAGGTGTGAATATGGGGAGCTCGGGTTTGCCCATCGACTGAACCGGAAGCTGTGCAACTGCAGAGGAAGTGGGAATGCATGAGGGAAATCCAGAGGTACTCAGTGCCTCTGAAGGGCCTTTTGTTTGCATCTCTTATTGTTGGGTACACAGGGCCATGCTAGTGGCTCCTCTTTGAAGTCCTTTACAACAGGCAAAAGTCCAGAAAATTGACTGTATTAGTACATTTTGTGTATTTGTACATATTTGGCCACCGAGACAGAGGTGCACCAAAGAAGAGGTACAAGGACTGCCTAAAGAAATCTCTTGGTGCCTGCCACATTGACCATCGCCAGTGGGCTGATCTCACCTCCAACCGTGCATCTTGCCGCCTCACAGTTCGGCGGGCAGAGCCCACCTCACTGACAAAAGACAAAGGAGGAAAAACCCAACACCCAACCCCAACCAACCAATTTTCCCTTGCAACAGCTGCAACCCTGTCTGCCTGTCCCGCATCGGACTTGTCAGCCACAAACGAGCCTGCAGCTGACGTGGACATTACCCCTCCATTAATATTCGTCCGCGAAGCCAAGCCAAAGAAGAAACATAATGATAATGGAATCTTGTAATCATCCATTCAAATACTGGTACATTTTCCCATATTGGAAAAGCTTTGACCTATAAATGTTTGTCTCCTAACTAAACAATTGATGTATTTGTAACAGCTGTGCTTTTAAAAAAATCTAACTCATCGTTAATAGTCACTTAGAAAATCCAGACAACTCTAAGCAGCAAATTATGCCAACACTTGTATTCTAAGCCTAATCACTGAGATGCAATTAAAGTTGCTACACACATGACAGTTAAACAAGACAGCCGAGTTTGTGCTGTAATTTACTCAAAGATGTTTATAGAATGGAATTGCCTCTTTAACTTAATTCTCATCTACTTCAGTAAGAATATTCATGGAATCAAATAATGAATGTATTGTTTCTATTTTCTCTTCAGGAACACTAATATAATTGATTAAATCACTTTTTCTATCCATCTGTTTCGATTTTATTTACTGAGAGTTCTGAACAAATTGGAGAGTGAAAATGTGAATGGAAATTTTTCACTTTATTTTTGTCCAAGGGTTTTCTGAAAAGGATTAATTAACATATATTGAAGAATTTAATTTCAAGAACAATACAGATTTTTCATTTTCCAAATCTTCAATGTAGTGATTAATACTTTGGCTTCCCATTAAGGTTGTGTCCTGGTGGGTGGACTGCTCGCTGAAACTCTGTGACAGCCCAGAATATTGCATAAGACTCTGCTATTGCCTTCTCAAACAAAACAGATCAGGAAGCCTCACCAAGGCCGCAAGATCCATGGCCACCTGTCCTTGAACTACACTCCTCCATGTACAACCTTCCATTGGAAGTCCAGCTCCAAGCAATTCAGTCTAGAATATTTCAGCTTAAACTCAAAACTGGTGTATCTCATTGAACTCTTACGACAATCAACCCAAGGCTGTCGTCCCCAAAATTATCCCTGTTGTTGAACACCTCTGAATTGCCTTTAATATTGACAAACATTCATAACAAATGGAAATAATCAATAATAAATATACATTTGGAAGATTAAAATGATTAAAGTTTTTGGAGCGTGTAAAGTCCAAATCATACTTGCGCCTACACACACACGCACACACACACACACACACACACACACACACACACGTGCGCTAAAAACTTTCAGTCATGCACTTATGCATAATATATACAGTTCTTTCTTGCTGCAGCCAAACAGATACTTCAAAAGAAGAACTCTAATAGTATATATTAATCTGATGTACAGAAAATGATCATAAATATGAAAGATAGATAGATAATAAATAAACAATAGCGCAAGAAATAGGTGGCATTTCAATCGTTCAGAAAGGTCTTTCTGTGGATCCAGAGCAACTTATGATTAGGATAGTTACATAAGGTCAAAGAACCTGATCGCTGTTGGGTTAAAAAAAAAACTGTCCTTGAACCTGAATATGCTGGACTTCAGGCACTGTAGCTTCTATCTGTAAGTTGTGACCCTGACGATGGGGATATTTTATGATGTTGGCTGCCTTCTTGAAGCATGGAGATGTCTTCATTCGACTGGATGAACATGGCTATTGTTTAAAGCATTTAAACTGCCTTAATTAAAAGAAGCTCAACTCATCATTCTTCCTGTGGTCAATTTCTTCCATTTATTGTTGTAGAACTGCTGTACCGACATCAGGTTATCCAGGCCACAGCTACAGCAGGCAGATTTCTTGGCCAAGGTGCTGGAAGGTGTGTAGAACTGGGAGTCTACTAATGCAGTGCATGGGTAACCTGCCGTTTAAAAAAAAGGACAGAAAATGCCTCTGCCAGCTTAACCCCCTTATTATTGCTCGCCACTGAGACTTCTGTTGGGAAACATGGGTGAGTTCCAGTATCAGTACTTAGAATGGGAGCAGGGGATCCCGTTATTTCTCTGAACCTAGTTCCAAATCTCTCGTCACAATTAATCATCCTTCTGTGATGGGAGGATATGCTTAAAACTTTGATGCAGTTGTTATTCTGTGGTTTGCCATTAGAAGGTGCACTTCACATAAGCACAATGTCCTTCAAATTATTGTATCTTCAAATTATTTCCAAGCCCTCTTGAAGTGCAATATTTTCATGAGATTTGGAGGGTATTATTGTTTCTTCACAAAAGGTTTAAAATTGCAGCCATATACAGAAACATTTTACTAATTCAATTCTAGCGTGGTTCTTAAAAGCCAGGAGGCATTTTGCCCATGAGAAAAAAAAGCCAACATTGAAAATAATTGCTGCTTAAAACAAAACAAATCTAACTCTAATAATGGGTAAGATCAGTACTTTCTAGAACAGGTAGCCAATCCACAATGCTATCTTTACAACCAGGTGGCAAAGTGGAAACTTATTCCCACAATTCCAATTATTAAAAATAGTAACTGAAATATAGGTTACGCCTCGAACTTGATGTAGCAAAGGCCGACGTTTCGGGCTTGGATGAAGGGCTCAAGCCTGAAATGTCTGCTCTGTATCACTGCCTTTGCTACAAAAAGGACACTCTTGGACTTGCTGAGTTTCTCCAGCATTTTGTGTTTTTACTTCAACCACGGTGTCCACAGATGTTTGTGTTTTACTTTGTGCAATAAAGATATGTTGTATAATTGCAAGTTTTACTTTCTCACTATCTACTTTATTCTTTTGCTTAAAGACTGAAACACTTGGGATGGCAGAGGACTGTTCTCACCATTACTTACTCAGGGCTTCTCTCATTGCTCAGCTATTTCCTTAATATTAAAGGAATCATATTGATTATTGACAGTACCTCCTTAAAAACTCCATGCAGCACAACTCCGATAAGCAGGCATGCTCGGCATGTTGGTGGTGTTAGATTGGCAGATTTTCCAGATACAGACCCACTGACATTCAATATCGCTGAAGAGATTCTCTTTGGCCTCCTTTCACAGCTTGATACTAGCACTGGATGAGTGACATCTCCTTGTGTGCCTTTAAAATTGTTTATTTTGTATACATGACAATAAAGGAATCTTGATCTTATTTCTATTAAGACCACAACATTTTGTGAGTTCTTTTTTTTCCAGAGAATAATAAGCCTTCGAATGACCAAGCAAGTTGGAAGAGATTGTAGCGCACAGGTGGGTTGAAAGGGAACAATAGACCTGGTGATAGAAAAGGAAGAGTGGGAACCTGGACCCCCTTGTGCTGGAGGGAGTGAAGGAATGGAGGCCCAACTGAATGGATGAGGAGTGCACAAATCCATCATCTGGTGAGCCCAGATGGTGATCCTTAGTCAACTCGAGAATTATACTATCGTTAAAAAAGGCAAATATTCCTATGCTCAAGACATAATTAGACTGCGGATAAGTTAAAACAATATAAATATTGTTGTGGAACAAATTTGTTTATATAGATATTGTACAATACTGCTGCATAGTTTGATTAACAGTACCTGTAGAAGGATTATATTAATGTGTTGTAATTTTGTAGGTGTGGTGAAGCCACTATAGTGTATGTAAATGACTTTTTCTGGTTGACCCTGCTCTCACTAGCCGGCTCGTGACTCCTCCCCTTTCTCCCCCATAAAGACTGTCATGTCTGCCCCCCAGTTCGAGTCCGGTCGGTGTGAGCGAGCAACATATGCTGTCCATCTCTTGCTAATAAATGCCTTCAGGTTCAATAATGTCAGTCTTTGTGCAATTGATCGTGCATCAGTAGGTTTGATGCATGGAAGCAAACTCTGCACCAGTCTTTGTATTTGGTTACTTCTCAGACAAGACAAAAGTGAGTATCCAAGAGAAGCCAGGGTTATGAAATCAAAATGGTAATATCACCGAGGAATATGATGAGAGAAATTTAACAGAGGTGAGGAGGGAGGAAGTGGATACGATGTATTTAGATGTTAAAATAATGAGAGATGCATACCACAAATTAATGTTCTAATCTATTGTCAAAGTACATACCTGATATCACATACGATTCTTTTCCCAGCAGGCCAGACAGAATCTCTGCTTATCGGTGGTTCAAAAGTGAAACAAAGAAAGAAATTTAAATAAACTAACTGTACAATAAAGAAAATAAATATTAAATAATTAATGTGCAGAGAGTCCTTAAATAAATCTCTGATCGAGTCTGCTGTTTATGAGTCTGTGGTGGAGGGGTAGCATCTGTTCCTGTACCAGGTGTATGAATCTTGTGGCACCTAGACCTCTTTCCTGATGGCAGCAATGAAAACAGAGCACATCCTGGATGGTGTGGATCCTTGATGATTGCTGCTGCTCTCCAATTGCAACGTTCCCTGTAAGTTTTCTCGACGGTGGGGGAGTTTGCCCTGAGATGTGCTGGGCTGTGTCCATTGACTTTTTCAGGGCTCATGTCTCATAAGGTTTGAGGGCTGGTGATCAGTCAAAGGCAAGATAAAAGAGAGTAGGATTAACTGGGCCATGCTGACAGGCTGTCGGTGTTGGGGTGTCATGTGGATCAATGATGGTATTATGCAACTCACAATGAAGAGTGGTGACGTGGATGAAGGCGTAGCATAAAGTGTAGCCACACAGCTGATGGCACAAGCCTAAGTGGGAGAATGAGATGTGAGAAGGATACAATGGATGTGGAAGGGTTCAGAGGCAGGGATGACCAAGTGGCTTTTGAATTCCACTGACTTAATGGGAGGACGTATCTGCTCACCAGGTACATGGGAACGTCAGACAATTTTGAAGCAGGTGAAAGTACAAAACCTAGTTGAGATGATTTGCTTTGTTTTGTTATGATTCTATTCCAAAATAATGTTTTGGAATTAAAGTGGGGAAATAAAGGTTGAAAACCACTACCTTAACATTTAAGATCCTCCTTAAACCCCAGCTAATGTGTGAAACTTGCTGCTGCCCAATAGCTCAACCTCCATGTGTTTACTTCTGTCTCTGTGAAGCATAAATTAATATATTTAGTTCAAATTCATGTTTATTATCATCCATTTGTACAAATACAATCCGACTAAGGAGTGTTCTCCAGTCCATGGTCCAAAAACGGGCAAACACACAACCAGATATAACACACAAACAGACACATATATTATGTATTTATAAAGTAGGGTTGAGACATTTTACCTGCTGACATTATCAATGAAATTGATACATCCTTGTTTATCTAACTCAAATGTAAATGTTTTGTACCTCAGTTATTATAAGTGTTAATGGTGCACGATGCTATCCTTAGGGTGCGATCTCAACAATATTCAAAACAAACTGTTCCATCTTTTTCTATTGCCATTTACTTCTGAATTAGATGAATAATAATTGACAAATTAAATGTAATTTAGCCATTGTTCTTCACAAAAACCACCATCTTTGCATTCGGATTTGGATTCTGATTCTTACAGACAAAATAAAAGAAAAATTCCCAGTTTGGCTCGCAGGTAACTTGATGGCCCACGGTCATTTAACATTAACTGTCTTAGAGCTGAGATTTTTTAAAATCATACAATTGCATTTTAATTATTACACCAATAACTGCATTTTGCTAAGCTAATATATCAAATCAGAATTGGCCAAAACCAGCTCTGGGCATTTTGCTGCACACCGTTTTCTGCTGTCCTTGATGTCTTGTTATTGCCTGGAGGGGTGTGCTGAGGTTTGGGGTAGAGGTTGGATTGAGGGTCATACCATCCCTTAGTTCTGTTTAATTTATAAATAGAGGATACACTTTGGGACCAGCATTTTATGTAGAATAAACTACTAAGTGGCACTGGTCGTATAAACTCATACACGCTACAAGTGCAAATGAGTTATTGTGGTGGGAACTAGGTGGGTTATTTTACATAAATTATCCTCTCCCAATGTGTTTTACATTAATACAACAAATTTGATATATAAGGAAAGTTACTCCAAAATATTTAATTTTTTTTGGTGGTTTGCTTCACCATTTATGGTGAAATGTTCCAACAATTTCAATTCAATCTTACCATGCTTAGCCACCTCCACAAATGTCCTTCTTCCCTATCCCATATTGTGGCCATGAAAATCCTGCAAGGATTTATTTTTGAGTCTCTTCTCTTCCTTAATTCAATGTTGCATTTTGGCGACCATGCACAACACATGTATTCAGCTCCCATGAATATAGGAAGAAAAATGTAAAAGAATGACTGAAGTTTTCTTTTGGGTCCACATCTCCAACACCCTCCACCCCCCACCCCCCCCCACCGACTTTTTTTGCTTGTACACCTGCCAACATTTTTCCATAAGGGCTGAAGCCTCGGTTATGTGTTTTTATCTTTGGTACATAAAGGACACTGTTTGACCTGCTGAGTTTCTCTTCAGCATTTTTTGTTTTTACTTCAACCACGGTGTCTACAGATTTTCGTATGTTACTTAATGCATCCCTTTCAGGATATCTCAAAGCAATTTTAGCCAATAAACTTTATTGAATTTTTTGAGGAGGTTACTAGGAAAGTTGATGAGGGTAAAGCGGTGGATGTTATATATATGGACTTTAGTAAGGCCTTTGATAAGGTTCCTCAGGGAAGATTAGTTAGGAAGGTCCAATCATTAGGTATTAACATTGAAGTAGTAAAATGAATTCAACAATGTTTGAATGAAAGATGCCAGAGTGTAATGGTAGATAACAGTTTGTCAGATTGGAAGCTGGTGATTAGTGATGTGCCTCAGGATTCAGTGTTTGGTCCATTACTGTTTGTTATATACATTAATGATCTGGATGATGGGGTGGTAAATTGGATTAGTAAGTATGCGGATGATACTAAGATAGGTGGAGCTGTGGATAGTGTAGAAGGATTTGAAAGCTTGCAGAAGGATTTAGGCCAGTTAGACGGCTGAAAGATGGCAGATGGAGTTTAATGCAGATAAGTGTGAAGTGTTACATTTTGGTAGGGTTAATCAAAATAGGACATACATGGTGAATGGTCAGGCATTGAAGAGTAGAACAGAGGGATCTAGGAATAATGGTACATAGCTCCTTAAAGGTGAAGTCACATGCGGATAGGGTAATGAAGAAAGCTTTATAAATCACCACATTGAGTCTAGGAGCTGGGATGTTATGTTAAAATTGTACAAGGCATTGATGAGGCCAAACTTGGGTGTATTGTGTACAGTTTTGCTCACCAAAGTATCGGACAGATATAACAAATTGGAGAGAGAGCAGAGAAGATTTACTAGAATGTTGCCAGGGTTACAAGGTCTAAGTTATAGGGAAAGGTTAAAAAAGTTAGGTCTTTATTCTTTGGAGTGTAAAAGGTTGAGAGGGGACTTGATTGAGGTATTTAAAATTATTAGGGTTATAGGTAGAGTTGATGTGGAGAAGCTTTTTCCTTTAAGAAAGGAAGAGATACAAATGAGAGGACATGAGTTGAGAGTTTCCTCAAAGGGGCAAAAGTTGAAACATGAGGGGGGGGGGGGGACTTCTTTACTCAGAGAGTGATGGGTGTGTGGAATGAGCTTCCAGACAAAGTAGGGAAGGCAGGCTCGATATTAGCATTTAAGGAGAATTTGGATATGTATATAGATGGAAAAGGAATGGAAGGTTAAGGGTTGAGTTATAGATCAGTGGGGATAGATGGAAGAAAGTGTTTGGCATGGATTAGAAGGGCGAAGTTAGCGTTTTTCTCTGCTGTAATTTTTATATGGTTATATGGTAAGGAAGCATACAGATATTACCTTAGTATTGTTGGAGATGTTGTAGTTTGAGAAAGAGCAAGATTGTAGTTTTCCCTGAGGAGACCAGTGACAAAAAAAGGCAGTGGTCGTGTGTACTATTCACCTTGTACAGGTACACGATCCTTTATCCAGACATCTAAAATCTGGAAAGCTCCAAAATCCAGCAAGTGGGGAGAGAGGCGGCAGTGCAAGCCAGGCAGCCGAGGGACCAGTCGTTGGGGGAGGCAGCCGAGGGACTGGTGTTTGGGGAGGCGGCTGAGGGACCGGCAGTCGAGGGAGGCAGCCGGGCAGACGAGGGACCGGCAGTCAGGGGAGACGGCCGGGCGATGGAGGTGGCCGGGCGGCCGAGGGACCAGCAGTCAGGGGAGGTAGCTGGGTGGCCAAGGGACCGGCGGTTGGGGGAGACGGCCGGGCAACTGGAAGTGGGTGGGGGTGGATACGGCAGCACAATTTGGGTGGGCTTTCTGAAATCCGGAAAAATCCAAAATTCGGAACTCACTGTCCCCCAAGGGTTCCAGATAAAGGATCACGTACCTGTATATGAAATGTATGGAGATTTCCTTGAAGGTGAATGTGGCCCAAATGAGGACATAGATTAGAGAAATGAGGCTACATTTTAAAAGAGGAAGTAATGTTGTTGGTGGCAGGTCAGAAACATATGAAATAGTGCTGCCAACTCCTGATGAGGTTTCATGTGAGAACTTCAAAAGGACATTTAAATGGATGCTGTCACAGATTTGAGAAAGGCATTGGTTCGGCAAACACAACCAAGATCTCAGAGTCAGTAATGGATAAAATCCTGTAAGGCATCCTGAGGTGAGTATGTAATCAAGGTGATATCCTCATTACTACAGAGACAGGAATGTGTGAAAAAAGCTTAATGCATAGATCAATTGAGCATAATGCATGGCTTAAGATGAACAGATGAACATTTTTGCAATGGAAATGTAAAGTTCAGAATTAACAACCCACACTGAGACACAGCTGGAAAAGGTAGCGGCTGTAGACTCCTTTTTGTGGGGGCCAAACTGGGAGGCCTGGAAGTGGAGCTGGAAAGCGGAGTCAAGTAGCGAGGAAGGCAACTTGACTGTGGCAGCAAGAGGGTGAGTACATGGTCATAAAACTTAAGAGCAGAGTAGCAGCAGTTTCTATTGAGTTTGGTCACCACACTGAGTCCCTTCACAAGCTATCACATGCAGGATCACATACAGACCCAGCTGCTCTCAATGCGCAGCTGGTCTCCCGCTCCCTGTGCAACTCTTCATCGAAGTTTGTTGTAAACTTAAGTTTATTTATCACATTAAACTTGGTCCGTCGAGAAGGTTTCTTCTGCAAGCAGTCTAAAAATTTTGCTGGAACTTTCCTACAGCCAAATAAAGTAGATGTGCAGAGTTAAAGTAGAGAATTAAAGTTTTAAAAATCAAACTGTTCCTAGCAAAAGCAGCAGTGTGAGAGAGTTCTGTGGGCTTCATTCTGGAACATGATGGCTGTGGGGAAGAAACTGGCTTTGACCCTGCTACTGCATGCTTTGATGCTCTTGGGAGAAGGGAAGTGTGTCCCAGGATCTGATGGTGTTTCAATATTTTGGTTGCCTTTCCTAGGCAGTGGGAGATGTTGATGAAGTTCATGGAAGGGAGGGAAGTTCTTCAAGTCTATTTCAATTTCAAGTTTATTTATCATCCAAGTATGATCTGACGAAACAGCATTCTCCGATTGTCAGTGCAACACACTGCAAGCACACAACCTGACATAACTCATATAATATCACAGATGATATACATGCACAATACATATATACAAATATTAAAATAAATAAATATATAAATTGGATTATTCAGTAATTACTGTGGTTGAGTCATGGGGCTCGATTGAGTAGTTTATCAGCCATTCAGCAGTTAATCTGCTCATGGGAAGATAATTTTATCAGCCTGGAGTTTCTGGCTTTGTATCTTTTTCCCTACGGGAGTAGCTGAAAGATGCTGTGTGCGGGGTAGTAAGGTTCCTCGCTGATTTTGTGGGCCCTCTTTAGACAACGAACCCAGTAAATCCCATTGATTGGGGGTGTTGGAGGGAAGCCCCAGCGATCCACTCAAATGGACCTGTGGATTATCCTTCAATCTGATGCTCCACAGTAACGTATCACACTGTAATGAAGCCAGCCAGGACTCTCTCAATAGAGCTCCTGTAGAAAGTTGACAGGATGGTGGCCAGTAGCCTTGCCCACCTCAGTCTTCTCAGGAAATGCAATGGTTGTTGCACCTTCTTGATAAGTGAGGAGATGTAATATGTCCAGGATAGGTCACTTCTTAAGTAGACTCTGACGAACTTGGTGCTCTCTACTTTCTCCACTACTGATCGATTAATGTGTGGAGGAGGGTGGTTGTTCCTGCTCATCCTGATGTCCACAATCATCTCCTTCATCTTGTCCACACTGATACTCGGGTTGTTATTCTCATACCACTTCACAAGAATGTCCACCTCTTCTCTGTAGCATAACTCATCGTTGTTGCTGATGAGGCCAACGACTCTAGACTTGATGACACTGTTGGAGCTGGATCCAGCATTGCAGTTGTGGGTCAGTGGCATGAAGAAAAACAGGCTGAGGTGTGCCAGTACTTAAGCATGATGGTGATCGACATTCTGCTGCCAACCAGGACAGGCTGTGGTCTTTTCATTAGGAGGTCCAGAATCCAGTTACAGAGAGGGGTGTTGAGTTCCAGTGAGGACAGCTTCTCCACCAGCCTCTGGGGAATGATCATAATTAAACATCAAGGTGAAGTCCTGGCGTATATGAGGTGACGTTCTCCAGGAGGGTCAGGACAGAATGGAGGATCAGTGGAACAGTTCCTGCTGTTATGTTCTGAGTTGTATTTACTATCGTCTGCAGTTTGTTCCAATCTTGAGCAGAGCAGCTACCGTACCACACTGTGATGCATCCAACCACAAGGTTTCGATGGTTCACCTGTGGAAGCTTTTGAGTAGCATGTGGAACATGCCAAATTTCCTTAGTCTTCTGAGAACGTAGATGCATAATCATTGTGTCAATGTCCTAGCCCCATACATGTTAAACTATGTAATGGATGTCATATTTACCCATGTGCACACAGTGAGAGATTCAACCTGATGTAAAATCAATTGATCTATGAATCTTGACCTCTGAAATCTACTTAATTGTATTTGTTGTACCTTGCAAGTCCACTCCGGGAGTCCTCGGTAAGGTGGATCATCACTTGGTGAAAGTTATGCGTCATTCATCCCATGAATCCTGATCAGTGATGACTACACCATAGTCATCGCCTTGAAACTTTAATCCACCTGCATATAATCAGGTGGACACTCATAGAAAGCACTCACATCCTTGATGTATTAGTGATTGCATTTTAACAGCAAAGGAAGGTGAAGAAGTCAAGTCTTCAGCTGGTCATTGCTAACACGTGGCATTAGACTCACAAGTTGAATATCAATCAATATCTTAATTTGCCAATTCCAGAAAGTAATTTTGTACAATTGCTACCAAGCAAATGAAAGAAAATGAGCCAAAAGAATCATGCTTTTCTAAGTGATTATGTTCATGGCATTTATATTCATGCTGGCATTGAAGCCGAATGCCAGTCCACAAATAGTTAACTGATTACAGCAGTTTCAGGATTAGTTACAGCTCCTGGATTTGGCAAGTAACTGAAGTGGTAGCACAAACTATCAGAATCATAAGGTCATATTGGATTTTACTGCAGAACGAGACACAACGTTAATGTGTGCTTTTTTTAAGTATTGTATTTACTCGAACAAGTCATTCAAGGTTTGCGTTTTTGAGCATTTCCAAGCCGACATCAGGATTAGAAAATGCAAGTTAATGTAAAAAAAAAGTACTAAATCCAAACTCATTTTGACTCTTTTTCTTTGAAGGGCTCCATCCATTTTGCTACAGCAAACAGTATATTAATGACTCTGTTTTTAAAACTATGCAGGAAGGTTGTTATTTGATTAAATACATGAAGTTTTACTAAAATGATAGAGGGATATTGCACCATGAAAATTGAGCGTAACAGCATACAAAGTGAGAAGTGCAATTAGGACATTAGAACACTATTTCAAATCAATAAAACCAATGTTTGCAACATTCCTTTGAGAATTTAAGACGACTTTGTAAAATATAAAATATAAAGCATTTTTTTTCTGGCAACCAACCAATAATGATTATGCATCTACGTTCTCAGAAGACGAAGGAAATTTGGCATGTCCCACATGCTACTCAAAATGATGGTTTATCTGCAAAGATACATTATGCTTGTCTATAAACTGACCATTCAAGATATGTAATTAAAATACTGTGATCTTGAGAAGATGAATAAATGGAATAATTTTCCCTCTGTAAATTTCATTCGGTACAAATATTATTCTTCAGACGTTGAAAGCAGAAAAGTTTTGCTTGATTTTAAAAGGGGGTCTCAAGTGCGCATCATTGCCTTGAGGGCTTGGGGCAATCCGGTCACTTTCGAACCTCCTGGGGTTATTTTCTATTACCGTTGCCCTTAAAATCAGTCACTCCACCATTAGCAAAAAGAAAAATCCACCGGTGCTTATTAAAGCAGATCAATACCGAAGAACATATGAAATACTGGCACAGTATCTGTGATTTATCTGGGTCAGGGCTTGTGCAAATACATAAATGAAAAATATGGTGTAATCACTAATATCATTGAAGAAGTGTTGATGTTGCAATAAAGCCAAGAAAGCTACCTGCTGCCATCATATGGTCACAATAGAAATACAATTTCCAACTGAAGCTAAATAATCCAAAATACTTTGATTGTCCTGCACCATGAACTTAACATTCAATGTGATCCAATTTCAAAAAAAATGTAAAAATGTAGTTAAGTTGGTGTCTTACTGTTATTTCCACGGTCTTCAGTTTCCTTTCTGGTTTATCTGTGCAGTAAGAACACTAACATATGTGCAGTGTTAAGGATACAGCTACAGAGACTTTGACACATGAGATCTCCACAGCACAAGTCAGTGTGCCTGGCTGATTTCTCCATTTCGGCTGCAGTTTGGAATCAAGCTCAGTAGTCCTCTTTAAGCAATATTCTTAACTGCAATCCTTGCCTGATCAGATCCTGGCACTCTGTGCTCTAACATCAATCTGTTGACACAATCCCCTCACCCATGAGCTCCCCACCAACATCCCAACCCTCTTTCAACCTACTGCCATTCCTCAGCAGCTGACTCTCAGATGCATCTACTGACCCACATCTGACACTTCCAATATTAGCCCAATAATCAAAAGACTGATTTCTTCCTACCCCACCAAACTCCCACCTGACTCCATAATGTGCCGCCCCCCCCCCCCCAAAGCCAATATCTAGTTTCCTTTGCTTAGTCAGAAGCTACAAAGTGTACAAAGGAAAGGCCTCTATTAATATAAGGCATTAAGGGATGTCTTTGGACCTCCTGTGTGCCATAAGTCTCAGCAACAGATGAACAGAATGATCATTGGTTCACCAAGCACCCCTTCATGTGGCCAAAGTAGAAAGTCTTTAATTTCAAGGTTTATTGATGCATTTCTCACGCATACATTAAAATAGCAGGAGATTTGTACTGAATTATTGATCTCTATTTAAGAGCACATTCAAGATGATGAATAGCTAAAAATTGATTTGAAATTTTTAGAAAATTCTGCAATGTGTTTCCTTTTCATTTCTGACTATGCAATTTTGGCTGCACTGATTTGTGTAAAAAATTGTCTATACACATAGTAATTCAAGCGTTCGTCAGATTTTGATACTGCCCTGCTAAAGCAATCATTGCTATTTTAATTGAAGTTCTAAGATTGGAACTAACATCATCTATTGCTATTGTAATTTATTGTGACCGTGATTTATTAATATTAATCTTTATAACCTGATGATTTGAAAATTTCATCCACTTTCATGCATACTCCAGAAATTGTTTCATTCTTTTTATTTATTTCCAGTTCACTTGACTGCATCCATTCCTATTGATATTATTTGGAGGTTTGCAATGGTCTGGATTGTAATTGTCTCTAACATCATGTGAAGGTTGTCAACGAAGAGTTACTCAAACCTTACCTCGCAATATCTTTTCAAGACTTATTTTTGTCACGGCTGCAGTAACCTGCTCTCTATTCAGATGCTTTGCAGCTACGGTTCCTGCGGTCGAGAAAGATAGAAAATGGCATTGCTCGTAATGCGAGAGCTGTGGCATGTGCAGCTGAACTTGCAGGCACAGTCCCAGGCATGCACATGGGACCAATGTTTAGCAATTGCAAGCTGTGCTGGAGTTACTGGCTTTCAATACCACTAAATAATGCATTTAGAAGTAACATGTATGGATATGAATGGTCGGCTATAATTCTTTCCTCAAATGAGTTGCAAATAAATACAAATTATTTTTCAAACAATGACACTTTAAATTATTGCTGAAAACTTGTGCTTATTTAGTTATCTCCCTGGTAACTTTTATGATTTGTTTTCCTGGCTACTGCACTATTCATTCCTTTCTTTTTAACCCTTGATACATAGATTTTGAGATAAGTTGAAGATTTTGTCCTTGGATGTTAATTACATGAAATGCTGGCACTCAAATTATGTTTACTTATCAACTGCTATTACAAAAAATCTTTCAATGCAGGCAACAAATATTCAGGGATAAATTACCTTTGTTTCATTTGAATTATGAATGGTTTTCCCTGAAACGAATTTCAGTAAAGTTCAAGTAATTGCACAGTGCTGCTTGGCAAAGCTGTGAGCAGGTTTCTTCATTTCAGAGCTGACTGTCACAGGTATGTGAAATCAACGCTGATTGTCTTTGTTTCAAATGTTCACTCAGACTTTGAATGTGCTGGCTGAGATTGAAATCTCACTCAGTTACACAGAGTTGTCCCATATTTTTTCCTTTCTTAATTGCCGTGTTTGTTTCACTGACAGCTGTTTAAAACTTATGTGGGATTTGCAGAAAATTTAAATCTCATCCTGCAACCAATGGAATTAATGAAGATTTTGACTGAGTTTCTCAAGGGTAAAGAGAGCATCATTCCTTTCTGCTCTGGGAGTGATCGGGCTATGGGGTGCAAACCAGATCCAGTTGACTTGCACCTGATGTTGAACAAAATGTTAAATCCTGGGACAAATGGTCAGATGGTGACCCTTGAAGAGAGTTCCCAAGGCCCTTTGAGGGCTGGCCCTGATTCCATTCTGCAGATACAGCATTTTTGAATGGCAGCTGATGACTATGTTTCATCCCATGGCTCAGTTGACCTTTCAGGAGTGTTGAGGAGCTGGTAAATGAAGAAATTCTGGGAAAGCAACAAGGCATCTCTCTGCCATACAACAACAGCTCAGGTCAGGCTGGAGCACTTGCTTCTAATAAATCCTGGCAGCACTGGTGGCTTCCTCTGTTTATATATATTGTCTTCTTGCCAGAAGCCCGGATGGAGGTCTCTGCCTGGGGGTGCAATGGCTAAAAATATGGTTGATACACAAGGCACCCAAGAATATTGGATTATTTCCTTCTAAGCAGCATAATCATTTCAACGATTTCACTTTCCGAATTTATTTTCGGTATCGTGAAAGCAGTTTTGCTTCTAGAGAAGTCAACTTTCACAGCTTTTTCATTGCAACTATATAATTGCAGCAATTCATGTCATTCCTTGCGAAGTTGATGTGATGTGCTCTCAAAATCAAACTAATCTCTGCTGCTAAGAAAAATCATGGGACTGTTAAATAAAATTGTTGCATTACAAAACTATTCCATTGCAGCTGTAAAACCTTACTTTCTCAAGTATAATTTCTTGTAAAAAATTTAGTATGTGAAATCCGTCATGGCAGAAAAAAAAATCATTCTGTGTCTGTCAACAAATGTTATAATTATTTTTAAATTGAGGCAGGGAAGAAAGCAGAAAGAAAAAAATTCTGACCTGGTCTGGCAGGAGTTTTTTGCTTGAAGGTAAGTCCTTGCTATAATATTGAAGCAAAATTCTCAAATAAGCAAGAAACAGATTTATTGATTTAGTAAAGTCTGGGTGAGGGAAAAAAAGAAAAAAGAAAGAACTGCTCTTTGCCCGTAATGTCCAAATGACATCCCATGTGGCTAGCTTAATGATGGGGGAGGGGTGGGGGGCAGGTGCTTACCCCATCTCATGGCTAGAACTGCCCTAAGGCTAGGGCTAATGGTATTGGCTCAGTCTGCTGTAAGCCGGTCTTTCCTAATAGCAAACTTTCTGTGTGCCAGCAGACAGACAGATATTGATTGGTCCAAATGCCCTTGAGTTGACAACATCTGAAATTAAAATCCACAAGCATACCTCAACTTTCTTCAAGTTGTATGTGTTTTTTTCCTGAAGTTGATTATGAAACTTGACTATAAAAGGACAGCAGTTAATTTTCTACATTTATAAATGCTCATCCTTGTTTAGCAAATGCTGCATTTGTGCTTATAATTGTTGAAGAACTCAAAGGTGTAAACCCTGTCGTGTTTTGAAGATAATGTAGGAATACAATGGTTTAAAACTCACATGTTGATTCACGTGTGCCAACAGTAGCTTTTTTACTGTTTGTATGTGTTATCTGTTTAGGTACTCATCTAGTTTATAGTTTTAGTAATAAAAATGCAGGAATTAACACCAATCAAAGGTTGCTCCAATTTTTAAAAATCTCCCTTACAGGGTTTAAGTGTAGTCTCATTCAAGCATAATTACAAAAATCTACAGCAATCCTGTACTTACTTTGACCCTTGATAAAATTGGTGTGTCAGGTCACTCGTCGGAGTTCTATTGGTACCATGTAACCTAGTACTACCTGTCACATGGTCAGGTGGTCGGTGACTAAACCGGCTTGCCTGATGTGGAGAGTGGCTAGACACCCTTCAGGATGAAAAACAAGACCTGTCAAAGGGCAGACGAGCCCTCTCATAGGGTCCACAGCCATCTAGCAAGCACGTGCCGTGAAGCGCGGAAAGGGCATATGGTCTGGGCATTCCCTGCAATAGAACTTCCCCCAGCTGCCTGTGCAACCCCTACTCACCTCAATCCATTCCCTTTCTGAGGAGTGGGTTATCCTCATATCAAACCCCACAAACTGACTGAAAGGGACCATCATCATCCTATGGGATGGACGGTCAGAAGAAGAAGATAAAATTAAATCTAATTGAAAGCTATTGCCCTTTGAAGCTTCATTAAGTTTGAGTTTGCTGTTTAGAGGCAAGTATAGTCCTGAAATATTACCTTTGATCTCAAACTCTGACAATGAAATGCGCAGGAATATACATTGATAAAGATACTTTATGTGTATTGGAAGCAATACAAACAGAAAATGGGTGGCAGGCTTAGCAAAGCAATTAGTGCAATGCTAATTCAGCACCAGCGATCCGTGTTTGAATCTGGTGTTATCTGTAAGGCGTTTGTGCATGTTACTTCTGGGTGCTCTGGCTTCCTACCACCCTTCAAAAACAAACCGAGTTTGTAGGTTAATTGGTGTATTTGGGCGGCATAGCTCGTGGGCCGGAAGAGTCTGTTACCATGCTGTATCTCAAAATTAAAATTAAAGCTTTAAAAAATTAAATTTAAATTATCACTAACCGATGTTATCTAAATGGTAGAATTACAATTTTTGAATTCTCCATTAAAATAAATATATTTTACAGTTTCTGTGGCAATATTTCTCACTATCTTAACAAATGTAAGATAGAAAATAATCTTATTTTGTTGTTCAACATTGTATGAAATTCGAGTCGTCATCGCCTCATTGAATTACTAAAACAGCTGCAGTGGAAATAATTGCTGGGTCTATGATGTACCTGAGATGTGAACTTCTGCACCTAATCTTGTTTTGAGTGAGCAAGACCGTCTTTCAAACATCAAAACAATGCAACAGTGCTTGAGTGGTTGCATAAATATTGGATCAAAATATTCTTTGCTGCTCTGTCCTTGTGGTGTTTTGAAATCGAACATTTGTCAGAAAATTAAATCCTGGTGGTATATGTGATATGCATTCACATCTGTGGAGTTCTTTTCTGCCTCCAATATTCTCTGTGAGTACATTTTGAAGGAAGAAGGTGACATGTTCTAATGACCATATCGAGCATTTAGTGCTTGCTAATGAGGATGAATTTCCAGGTAATGAGGACAAAATAAACTCATGCTTGATGCCCTAAAATAGTTGCCTCAAAATTTGTCTCCAAAATTCATTCCGTTGAAATCAATGGAATAAATTTCAAACGCAGACTGTAATGTGATGTAATGTGTTGGTAGTGCTCATTGTATTTAGTTTTACTGACCTGGAATGAATTCCTAGGCAATTTGCTTCTCTTTTCAGTGACTTGGGTGCTGGCATGGGCCATCCGTAGCTCTAATAATAATTAGGTTGAACCCTACTCGTTATTGGGTTAGGTAGATGATGGTATAATAAGAAGGTCTGATTCATTCATTCAGAGCCAAGGTTTGTAAATTGGTGCTGCGGATTACTGTTTCCGGATTTAGTTACATATTTTATACTGTCTTTGTCAGACATGGTCGCATTGTTGTTATATGATTTTTCTTATGACCCATCCATAAGTAAAAACTTTTACTTATTGCCATGGAACATTTGATCACTTGCCAGAGGCGTTTTTGTGCAACCAAGTACTTTGTTCTCCAGCTTTCCAGTTTTGGTATCAGACTGCATCCTGAAGGATGTAGTAACTTCAAAGAAAAAAAATCTACAGAAGGGAAAATGATAAAGGGGAGTGAGAAAACAATAGGGTGATGTTGGAATGTAACAGCTAAATGCATGCAGCGGAGTTGAATAACTGTGTATAATACTGTTCTTTTACAGCATTGTGAATTGCTCATTCTCAAATCTTTTTTTCTGCTAATGTCATCTTTGAGAATATGACATCTTGCACAATGTTCTCCAAATGGGATATGTTTAACCAATGGTGTGTTTTAAGGAAAACTAAAGTGTATATAGCAGAGTGTCCAATCACCTAATGTGGCCAAACATGCTGCCTTGGGAATTATGAGAGGAGGCGTGGGAGAAAGAGATTTTTCTTGGGTTAATTTGAAATTATTGATGCATGTTCTTTTATATAATGCCCAATATGCTATATAAGATTTCAAATGTTTATAGGATATATTTTGTGCAGAAGTGGCCGAATATAAAACCATTTGTCACCAGCACAAATATATTCTTTGTTCCCTCGACCTCAACCCAACCCACCTCCACCATCCCACACACCAAAGAAGAGCTGGGCGAGTGAGGGTTTAAAATAGAGACCTCATGCCAGCCAGTGTTTAAACTCCTGGCTTTCGGAAGGTGGCCTCTCTGAAATACAACAGTTCAAGATTTCAGCCCCACATTAACATTACCTGCAGATTCAGTGCCTGTGCCTGGCTTGGCAGGAAAACCAGGCATCTCAGAGCAGCTGGCCTAGAAGAGGGTCAGTAAAGTAAGTCAGTTTTGATTTTTAACAGTCTCCTTGTGAGTCGGGGCAGCAGGATTGTTCCTCCGGGTCACACAAGGAAACCTTGAACCTCTCCTGCCCAAGGCATCCCCTGTCCCCCGACCACAATCATGGCCTGTCTCCTCCAAGCACTGACCTAATGGCCCAGGGATCATTCCCATAGGTTCATTACAATCGTTTGCTGCAGGCCTCACCCCTCCCACCCTTCCCACTAGCCGGCAGATCATTCCCGTCAGAGTCAGATAGAAGTCATTCTTTCAGTGGAAGAAGGGATCTGGTGTTAAATACGCCTTGGGCTTCATACCAGTGAGCCTACTTTTCACACTCATTGACCTTGTCCGCATCCCCATGAGACTCCCTCTTGCCTTTTGCCCCAGGTTGAAAACATCACGTTTTGTAATGTACTAAGACCATTTTTGGCATTTTCTTTTCTGTTTATTGGCCAGAATACCATTTTTGATTCATGCAATTTCCAGATGTAGTTTGTGAAAACAGTGCAGTATATTGTATCTGAGGATCTGGGGGTTATTTTACAATGCTTTATTGTAATAAAAATCCTTGCCAGGTTTGATGGGAGGCAAAAAAAATACTGCAAGATACTTTAAAGTAACTTCAACTAAAACACTTGAAAAGTTATTGAGAATTTTAGTTAAATGTATTTTAAGAAGGACTGTCAGCTTTAAATTTCCTTTTGCAATTCTCGTTTTATCGCAATCCTCTGTCAAACCTGTTCCAGCATGTTTAAAACAATATCACATCTTTAATCTTGAGAACTGGAGTTTCTAAAGGTCATAATTAACACATCAGTGAATTTCAATAGCTTATGCCCATCCTTAATGTTGAATTTTTAAAAAAAATTAAAGAGGCTATAAAATTAAACTCAAGATAATAAAAGAGAATATCTAAATGGTATAAAGATGGTTAAATGCAGCACGATGTATCACAGCCATGTTATGTTGCATCAAACCTACTGTCCTTATTGCAGACACTACAGTAATGGGCACATATGATGCCAATTTCTGATAGAAATTCATTTTTATTCTTATGTTTCATGCCTGTTTATCAACATAGTAATAAATATGTAAAAAGGCAGATGTATCAGTCTGTCATTATGTAGATGATGATCTTTACAGAGTATTTCATCTCTTGGATACAGCAGTGCCTTGAATTCATAACCACAACTAAACTGAAGCAGGGATATTGCTGGAATGTAATGATTTTAACCATTAATGCAGAAACTGAAAATATATTGGATTTGCTCCTCCGTCAAACAAAGGCTTTTTGTAGCAAGAAAGTGTCAAACTACAATGTTCACAGTATGCAAACTTCCCTCTCTGTTTGCCTCCATGCCCAGCTGGAGATTTGAAAATGAATGGGAAACTAATTTTCCTGTGCTGGAGGGAGTTACGACCAAGAAAAACAACATTTATTCCACAGAACACAGCTTTGAAACATGGCGCTGGAAGCATGCTGTTCATCAGCAAGTTATGCACCAGATTAGGAGGGAAAAAAGGAATCAAAACAACTTTTAAGCACAGGTTGGGGGAGATCGCTTATTTCAACCTGATTTGCTTTACACTAGGATGTTATAATAGTTTGTACAGATACCTCAGGGCAATTAATCCTTTCTGCTCCAAATCATTTTATAATAGTTAGTGTTTAAACATTGCTTCCTGAATACATATTGGCCAACCTCCTTTATGGTGAAGCAAAGAAATATGCATTTGCAAAGCCTTAACTGAATATTCTCTTGCCTCTAATAGACACACAAAGGACCTATGCAAGATAACTTGAGAGTAGTCAACTCTATTTGGTCTAATCAACTTGGAGTATGTACCAGAGCATCAAGGGATTGGCAGGAATCAGGAACAGCGTTTAGCACTTTACTGACCTTGAGCCCACCTTTCATAAACTCCTTATGGAACAAAGATTTTTTTTCAGCTATTTTCAAGTGATTTTTTTCCCCCCAATTTTCTCTGGAGGATTATATCACTTGATTGACCAAAGATGTGAGGCCAAATCTACTCTGAGGAAAGGGATAAGATTGCCTGCAGCCATAACCATGAGAAAAGTTGCACTGTTTGGGACCTCAGATTTGGTAAAATGCAAATTCTGTGGAATGTATGAATTAATAATGCTTTAATTTTAGCTGAGAAGAATACTTTAAATCAAAAATATGTCATGCAGTTAAAAGTAAAAAAAATATTTTGCTGAAATTGTAATTTAAAAGCAACATTTTTGCTAATCTACTTTCATCTGTATTTTTGAATGTAAATACGAATTCATATACTATGAATGTTTGCACCTGTGACGGTGCCACAGAACAATGAATTCATGACTTGATCGTGACAATAAATCCTGATTCTGATAGCTTTTTCTCATTTTGTTTTGTCTTCTTTTTTTATTTTTAATGCTGCAATTCTTATCAACCACCAGACAACTACTATCTGAAAAATTATTTCTAACAAATATTCCAGTGAAAATTGCTAAATATTCCTGAATCAAGGAAGTGAACAAAAGAATAACTTGGAGGATTTAAGCAGTAAAGTCTGCAAGCCCTGTGAATCTTGCACCTATCTACCATGTTCCTGCACATAAAATCATTTCCATATAAATTTGCGCTTGCAGATTTGTATGTAGTTTTAATTCATAGAGGACATCAGAAAAAAGGTTTGGACCTTAATATTAGGGTGTCGCCATTTTAATTCTCCATAACAGATTGGGAACGATTCTGATCTCAGCTGAATTCCTCAATGGTAACACAATGTTACACAAAACAGTTCACATATCAGACAAGTTTGTGACACATTTTGTCAATACATTACATGGTAAATCGATGAAAAAAAAAATCCTAGTTTCAATAATAAGTGAGTGAAATCAGTTAATTTCATGTCCAACCAAAAACTGTTATGAGCAGACAAGGTAACTATTTAGAGGTAATGAAATTTTGCAGTGAACTTATTTGAGTCTTCCACCCTATAAGTTTTACATTGGACAAGCTGTAAATTCAAAGCCAAACTGACTCTGCAGCTGGAGCTAAGAAAGATGTCATCGGTGGCACAGCACAGCAGAATGCCAACATGGTTGCACTATGGAGAGGTGGCACTAAGGTTGAATCCATGCCTGTGCTGCTTTCATTCTTAGCATTGTGGAGGGGCCAAGCAAAGGGAAAGAAATAGGTAAAGCCAGCAGAAGAGTTTTACTAGGACTGGTCTTACTCAAAGCACCTGGACTAGCTTAAAGAAGTGTTGATTAACTCCTGGAACTGACCATGGCTATGCATGGTGTTGGTACATTGAGGAAGGAGTGGAAATTTAAAAGTTCATTTTCGCCAATGGAACATTTACTCAAAACCAGTCTTGTTGTGCATTCATGTCAGAATGGTTCTCTGTCCTGAACACTTGGCTTAAATATTAGATGTTGCAGCTTCAAGATGTCAGTGATTATCCTGCCTGGATATAGAGGCTGAGAAAAATAGGCATGTACTGTGTCTGATGTTAAGTTCGCGGCTTATCAACATTTATATTTGCACTTACTCCAATTACAGACTGATTAGATGGTGTGACTTTCATTAAGGTAGAATTCGGAAGAAAGAAAACATTTTAAAGGCTATGATTGAAAGAAAGGATACCTGGCATATTTTTCAAAGAAGAGAACCTCATTTAGTCAAAGAAAAATTTGGCACTGCTGTTATAATTTTTTCACACAGCTAAGAACTTCATTAGTAGAGTATCGTCCTGGAAGGAATTCAACAAGATTAGACTTTGTTCTCAGCTGTGATTTACACCTGCTGATTCCAACATTCTTATTTTCAAAATTGAGGATTTTAATGTTGCAGGAATGTTTAAACACTATTGGTGTGCCTGATCTTGCATGTAAAATCCACCCAGCCAGTCCAGAGATAAAAAAAGATTGATAATTAGTGACAAAACATAATGTTTCATCAGGAATATTTTGAATAATCCAATTTATCTTTGTCACATATGCAGCACATTTTTTTCTTTAGAGACTCTTTGTTCCTTAACATAATATTAAAACCAGCAGTCAAGTGATTTGCCTTAGATGTCATGTCGCACTTTACAGGCTGTGTTTAAAGCACAAAGGTAAGAAATCTACCCTAAACAGGTGCCAGTGCTAGTTACTGTGCTGCCCGCTGCCTACAGTTCAAGCCCCAGTCGTATAAAATAGTTTGATATCAACAAGATCAAAAGCAGCCAGCATGGCGAGAATGGGTCACACTGTTGGCTACTGTAAGTGTTCATGACCACGCAGAAGCAGGGAGGACCAAAGTTTCACAGCACACTCAAAGCAGAAGGGGGCTTGCCTGTGTGAGCCCTTCTGCCTTCAGGTTTCTAATTAACTGATAAAAACACTGTGTCCCTCCTGCTGTCAGAATCTAGACAGAGTGGTACTGAAAGCAGCCTGCATGTCCCCAAGTTGTCCCTCCGAATCCCAAAATGAACAAATGCTCAAGTGTTTGATGTTTTTGATTGTAAGGAGCTAATTCCCTTGAATGATGGCTCGGGCGAGGACTGCAAGTTTCAACTGGAGGGGATTTGAAGAGGAGATCACCTCTTTGAATAACTGGCTGTATATAGAGCTAACAGGATTGGCTGATGCCAACTCCATAGGGTCCCTGCTGATGCTTGACAATTAGACACTCACATAATCTCCTCTGTCTTGTCGAGCCTTTACATTTGTCTGTGTGTGTAAGGTAAAAGTATAAATTAAACTAATATTCAGAGTTTAACATAAGTTCCGTGAAGAATAATACGACAATAGTTATGTACAATGTACATCCCAGATGTCCACATAATCTTTATAATAAACAGTCCTCAAATTGTCACGTTGCATGCCTAGAATTGTAAAACTGCTTCAGAAACATTCTTTTAATGCACTAAGTTTACACCACTTTTTGCATGCTGTGTTTCTAACCAGGGTCCCAATATCAGTTTTTTTAAATGAGCATTTTCTCCATTACCATATCTGTTCCTTTAAATACACAGAGTAGCTTTTGACTTCAATAAAGGCAAAATCAGGAGGGATGGTACCAACACCAATGTACCAACGCCATGCATTGACCTGTTTTATGCTCACCCACAGAGTCAAAAATCTATCTCACGGAGAGTAGCACCAAGATACGTTTCTGCAGCTACACCTAATTAGTGAAATGAAATATTTTATGATTCAACATTTTTTAAAAAATCTTACTCTTATTGCAATGGCACATGCCCAAGATAAAAACTTATGAACAAACCAGATTTCACAAATCATTGTTGACCTGAATGTGGGCTCCTTTGTTGAATATTCTGGAAAATAAATAACTCTAGAGTTATAGGAAATAAAAATAGTCTCCTACAAAGTTCAGTAACTTTAAAATTGCCTTGGGAATTTGTCACAGCCTTCTCACTGTTGCAAAGATTTGGAAAAGCGCGCCAAACCGTTTCTTGCAATGCCTAAATTGTAAGAATAGTTTCATTAGAAAGCTGAAGACTGCCATCTAATGGAAACTAATAGAAATGCTACAATTAGACTTCCCTGGTCTTCAAAGAGCTTGCTTAGCGATTTTAATTGCAATATCTATCACAAGTATTTAGTCCTCTCCTCATACATGATGATATTTATAAAATCTTTCTTCCTGGCTTCTTAAGTTCATGGATGATTTGTAGTTAAAAAGGACAGATGTGGGTGAAATTGGAAGAATTGCATTTTAAATATATTCCCTCCATTAAAATGTCTCTCAGCAAATCTCTCATTCATGCTTTGTTTTTAAAAACAGTTATTAAAAGACTGTACATGTTAAAACTGAAACAACCATGTGAAGTTGGACCACTTTACAGTGAATCTAGCATTATAATGTCACTACAGTGATAGTTTCCCAGTCATATTTTCAGGTAAAATGTTACCATGTTTTCTTATCAGTAAGTTAGACAGCATGTGGCCAATTGAAGCAGTTCCCTTAACATGGAGGCATTAGGGATAATGGAATAGCAAACAATTCCTCCATAACTGCAAATAAGCTGCCATAATTCCACTAGGACATGAAAAAGGTTTTTACGTTCAGCATAAATGGCACAGATCTGAGTGCATGTCGGAAAACTGTATGTTTTGATTTGATATTTACAAACTGAAGTGCAGGACTCTGTGTGGTTAAAATCGCAGAATTACAAATAAAATTAACATAGTTTTTTTAAAAAAAACTTCTATCCACACATTAGCTTGTCATGGAGCAAAAAAAAGTCTAAAGAGAAGGAGGGGAAAAGTTACGAAACACACCAAAATTTTGGAGGAACTCAGCCGGTTACCTGTCAAATGTAGGAATTAACATCTTGAGGAAAACAGAGATAAATTTAGACATTCTCTAAAGTAATGCTTCAAGCAATTGTGGACTAACGTACCTGTCTGGTACAGCTGCAGGGTCCTCATGACCAATACCACTGAAAATTTTGGTTAGAACTGAGGTCCAAGACCTCAGGCACAATTGAAAGGGTGCTGTACATTTTTGCATTCAAAAATATGCCATTTTGGAAGGGTTTGGTGGGAAAATGGCAAGTGGCTGAAGATGTGATCAGGGCCTACGGTGTGGTGTGAAATCCTGAACACTGTTAGCTTAGCAGGGAGTGCAGCGCTGTTACAGCACCAATGATCGGGACCAGGGTTTGAATACCGCGCTGCCCTGTAAGGAGTTTGTACGTTTCCCTGTGTCTGCGTGGGTTCTCCCCAGAAGCTTTGGTTTCCTCCCACCCTTCAAAACATACTGGGGAGTGTAAGTTAATTAGGTGTAATTGGGAAGCATGGGCTCGTGGGCCAAAAGGGCCTGTTATCGTGCTGTATGTCTAAATTAAATGTCAAGCCTGAAATATACAACTTTTGGGGTTCTCTGGTTAAATTGGGATGTGGTGTCCATGTCAACAGTAATGGGGCTTGGTGCTGAAGGTTAATGATCACTCACCTTCAGGTGCGATGTGGTAGTAGAGGCTGCCTCATTAAATATATTTAATGCATAATGCACGGATATTTGTGTAGTTGGGGAATTATGGGGGAAAGGCAGGTAGATGGAGCTGAATTCACAGCCAGACCAGCCGTGGCTCGATGGGCTAAATAGCCAACTCCTGCTCCCATCTCTTATGTTCTAATAATTCTGAAAACACAGGATTATGCGATTGAACTTCCAAGTACAAGAGTCTAACAGGGAAGACAAGGGTCATCTAAAAATATGGGCTTGAGAGACCAACCCTTCTCTTTAAACACCAGATTTTTCAGAGTCTCGAGGAGAGAGAAGGAGGTTATGTGAAACTTGTAAGGTGGGGACAGGGCACTGAACTTTAAGATCAGCCATGATGTCATTGAATGACGGAGCAGGCTCGAAGGGCCGAATGACCTACTCCTGCTCCTATCTTCTATGTTTCTATGTCTAACAGACACAATCAGACAGCATGATGAACTTGAATCGGAGCAAAATACGTCTGATCAAGACAAAAGAGAGGGTCCTGGAAAGCAACAGCCAGAGTTCAAAAGATCTTTTGTTCTTTCACAAAGTTTGTTTCTTTGAATATATCTTTCCAGTCTCTCCAGTTCCATCTAATGTGCCATGCCAGTCCCAAACTTCCACCTTCAGCTGCTTATTGACCTGCCATGTATTTCTAGCAGTTTCTTTCCAAGTTCACAACATCTATCCATTTTTCCTGAATCTCTGCAAGGTTATAGACCAGGTCCTCAAGGAGGGTTTGGGCAGATCTTCCATATCTGCAAATCTTCATTACTGTCCATTGCAGAGCAACATGTGTGACTATGCATTGATTAATTCTAATTTTGGGTGCTACAATTGGATTTTGTTTTGCACAAGCGCAGCAGCAAATATTTTATTTGGACTAGAAAACTTAACTCCTACACTTGCATTGAAGGAGCATCTCACAAATGGGCAAAGGAGATGGGTATTTGGGCGAGGTGACCAGGAAAGCTCATCTCCTTGTATTTCAGCATATGGATGCAAGACTGTATTGATCCCTGAATTTTAACATCCAATATACAAGCAATGCTTGCTTTGACACGAGATACCTTTCATCATTCTCGAACATTATTGTGCCAGAAATAACTCAATCTGTTACATTGGCTATGATAAGAGTTTTCACCACTGTGGGTGTCTTGCAGGAAACTGGAATGATCAAATGGAGAATATTTCCACAGGTCTGCACAGCACTGTGGGCTGAAAGGCTGTACCAGGTACTATGCTGTAAGGTTCTATGCCCAACCTCGAATGAGCATTACATAGGACTCACTTGCATACTGAAGAATATTCAGCTATTATCGTTTTTACAGCTATCTCACTAACAAAAGAAGTCTGGGCATTTAAGGAGCCTGTGCTATGGTTGGCGCGAGCCATGTTAAATGCAGATCCAATGATAAAAAGCTGACGCACGTTCTGACTGAGAAAAATAAATGGAGAGTTTTCCCATTAAAATGCATTTGCACTTCATATTTGAAAACAAATTAATTATCGCCAGAAACAAGAAGTATGCTTGGCATTTGGAGCTTGATCATTTTTTCTCTATATTAGTAAATCTGCCTACAGCTTTATTTTTTTTATTTGGTTTATTAATGTTGACTCAGAACTAGCTAATCCCGTACATACTTTTTCAAACAAAACTGAACTAAACTCAAAACTAGGACTCGTCAAATTGAACACAATAATGCAGAATGTACTGCAATATTATTCATAGACCTATGACCCCAGCAAAACTGTAAGTCCTGTTCTATTAAACAACCTTAGGAAACATATGGTAATTAAACCTTTTCCTCCTCATTAAGCTTCCATCAACACTAATCTAAAATAAGCATAAAGCTCAGGTGGTGTATGGCACCATGACCTCTGGAAAGCCTGTGATGAGTTGTTACTTTAAACCTCTCAGATTAGATTTTATGAAAATGAGTCTGCCTTGGAAGAAGCTATCGCTGGCCAGAACTGAAAACTTTTACAGTTACGCAGCCCCACAAAAGCAATTTACTTTTGGTGTAGGATGTGGGGAGGGGGTGTGTGGATGTGTATTGATTTGAAAACAGTCCGTCCACTTGGAGTATTAAAAGTAAAATAGATTCACTGCTCTTTGACCAGGATAAGGAGACCATTTAAAGATCACCTGCCTACATTTCTCCAGCAGAAGTCCAGAATGAAAGCCACTCCAGTCATGTTTAAATTAGCCACCTCCCTGGTGAGTCCAAATCAAATAAAACCGAATGGTTACAGTCTAAACAAGTTAAAAGAGTGTCCTTGTGGATTTTATCCACTAAAGCAGTAGTAACCAGAACAACCTTCTGAAAGACTAAAATGTCCCAGTGGTTTACCACTCAATAAAGATTTGGCTACTTAAAGCCCAGAACAGCAAACCATTAGGACTTGACACTAAATCCTAACATTCAATACTTGTAATTGTTGCTTTTGTCATTAGCCTTATACAAAGTTGATAAAATTTGCATGTCGACTATAATGCAAGTGTTTGAATTCACCTGGGCTAATGAAGGACACAGATGGCAGATGCTACATATGTATCTTCATCACCTAAACATGTGTCTGAATCGAACTTCCCCAGAGAGTTTGAATCACCTTCCTTCTTTAACTTCTCTCTTGTCTCCCATTCTTTCATTATACAACAGATGACCTATCAGATATTCCACTTCTTCTCAGAATGATTTACTGTTGCCATCCTTCAGTGAGAATAAAGCATGCAGTGCTTTTTATCATCATTCTGCTGCTGTTACTATCCTTTTCTAAAGATCGTTTGCCAATGTTGCTTTCTCTGCTTTACCCAACGGAACAAGCAATGTCTTCAGAACTGACAATTCGGATTTTTTACCGCATGTGATTTTTCTAAAGCATGACAACTGCTACCATAAAGACGTTCAAAACCTTTTCAGACAAGGTCTGCTAAAATAGGACTCTCAAATGTAATTGAAGCATTTACCGCAGGGGTTTTACGTAACCAGTCTCTAAAGTATTATTTTAATTTGGTTATAATTTCCTGCTGCTGGAATAATTAGGCCCAGTGCTGGTGCTTATAATGTGAGCAGAAACATTCTCCACAATTATTTTTGCATTGTGTTATATAAAACAAACATATTGTAGCTGTAATTCACACAATTAATTAAATTTATATTCTTACAGGCTATGAGGGTCATTTCTCCAGCTGATAAATTATTAAGTCAGTTTAAAAGCAAACATTGTGCAGATTTTTGTCCAATAACCTTGTAAAGCTACTCATTTCCGTTATACTTTCAAAGCATGTAATACTTCCAATTTTTTTCCAACACCTCTCTTTATCCACAGCTGCTTCTAATTGTATTTAAAATATTTCAGTAGAGATAAGGCAAAAAAAGAGTACTTTTAAAAAAATCTTATTAAGAATAAGTACCCAAATACAATTGAGTAACATTTTTAACCTTTACGGGGGAAACGCATTCAAATTGTACAAACAGAGGGTTGGGCCAAAACCTAAAACTGTGATTAGCATAATAAATAAACTTTTTTTGTGTTGCTTGGTAACATTGTGGAAATCATCTAATTATTAATACTTACCTGGCATTTCTTTAGGTTCAAACATGATCGGTGCTTTTTACCCATTTTTTAATCTGAAAATAAAACAAAAATGTACATTTTTCAAATCCATTGATTGGTTTTCACTAAAATATGGTTGAGTTAATTTTAAATATTCAGGTAAATGTTCAGCCTTTTATTTTGAATGTCAAGTCAACAGATTGTTTGTTAATAAAACCTGAAATTTTATTTTCCTCCTATATATTCTTCAGATAATGTTTAATATAGTTTCTTTTGTTTGTTTTGACAAAGGATCTTATCTTTCAGAGAAAAATGTGTTCGTAGCTATTATTGCATTAAATAAAAGCTTTATAGTCTTTTTCACTTGTTCAGTCACACCACAGTGTCAGAGTAAATTTAATCGAAGAGCACAGCTCTGATCAGAGCCTTCTGAGACTCTTCTTTTTCATAATGCTGTTATCTCACCTTCCTTGTGTCTGTGATGCAGAAATATCACAAAAAAGTCATTCTGAGTACATTCTTACTGATAATTATTGTCAGACGCGGAGATAAGTGCTGTACGTGATGTAATGTGTGTTAGAACTGTCTTTCTGAATGCAAATCTGGCAACGGTTGTGGTTGCAAACAATGGTTGCTCGAGACGCTGGGCTCTGGCACTTTGCCACAGACAAGAGAGAGCTTTGATTTTTTTTGTTTTATGATAAGGTGCAATCTGGAAGCTTTTATCGGGGCTGTTATATTTAAAGATGACATTCTAGCCCTGCTGCTGGATCTATTGTTTTGACCCAATATTGTTGTTTATTGTGGGTCATAGATTAATGGAAGATCCGCTCCTAATTTAGAAAATTTATTTAAATGCAGAATATTCTATACACCATGGCTTTCACAAACTAGGTGGTTAATCAAAAGTTAATTGTATAATTCTCATGCAGATGAGGGCCACTTGCAAATGAATGCTGGGCTGTGATATGAAAAGAGAACTGCTATAGAAATACATACAAGGCCCAGAGCCTGGCAAACAATCAGCTGAACTTTAATTTGTAATAAACAAAGTGATGATCCACAAGGGGGTTCCAAAGGAGAAAAAAGGTTGAAATACATCAAAGTAACCCAAACAATTTATTTATGTGTTTCAGTCACAATAGAGTAATTCAAATGAAATTCAGCCTGATGCCCATAATTCAAAACATTTAGAGTTGCCTTAACAAAATATTAACTTTGACAAACTAGTGAGATTTGTAATATGCCCTAATAGATCTACAGTTATCGAGTATAAGAGGCTCATTTGAATAGTTTTTTTGTATCGTCCATTGCATTTGCTTGTGTTAACTATTGAAATGTTACTGTCAGACACTAACAAGTAAATTAATTTTGGAGTGGGTACCTCTACACGTAATAGATTCTGTGGAACATTAATGAATTCAAAACAGTGTTAAGCAACATTGTGGAAGCTCCAGCTGTCATGGAAATGTTCATTTCAGAAAAGAAAATGAAAGAAAAAGTTCTTAATGTTCAAGGTCTTTAGTTAAATGAGTTTAAGGACACACCTATTCAATTAAAAAGCCAAGATCTAACATAATACAGAATGAAATAAAAGTACTTCGATATTTTTAATCTCAAATAAGAGTCTAGAAGCAAAAGGAATTACACTGATCACATTTTATTACATTAACATTTTTTTCACAATCTTGCTCCATCTCAAGTTCAATAAAATAAAATTGACTTGTCGACAGGTTTTTTTAATGACTTTGATTTAAATTAAGATTGGTATCTAGTTCAATCACAAGGTTATAAATCAAATATGGATGGGAATGATCATTATGTCCTCAGTAGTTACACATTCAGAGCGAGCCCAGAAATTCCTGAGACGTCACCATATGAGTGGAAACTCCTTTATCCCATTCAAAAGTCCAGTCCACTGGTTGATCAGTGTCCACTTGCAAAAGCACAAAGCAATAGAACACTCAATTCTAATTTGCCCATGGTAATCTGAATATGCAAATCTTTGGCTTAACTCCAGGTTTAATTTACTTCTCATTTATACCAGCTCCACAATGAAATGTGTCACCGTGAGGCTGTTTTTTTACAGTGATTGATTTTTGTTTCTGTTATGTCACATTTTTGTGTGGTTTTGCCAAAGACCTTAATTTCAAAATCTACAGATTATATACCAAGGAATTTTGGAGTTGAAATTATGGTTGTTGTTTAATAAATTGATAAAATATTTAAAATAGTTGAACAGAATTGGACAAGACAGTGATAATATATGACAATGGGCCAGAACTTACCCAAGAACACAGTCAGTTTAATAAACATTTTTTTTAATGTAACAGGCTATTTCAGCCCACACAATTGCACTCAATTAACCTACAACCCCTGGTATATTTTGAACGGTGGGAGTAACACAAACACGGGGAGAACATATGTACTCCTTACAGACAGCGCAGGATTCGAACCCCGGTCCTGATCACTGGCGCTGTAATGATGTTGCGCTAACTGCTACGCCAACCTTGCTGCCCAACTGTTCGCGTTGCTCTGATTTAATTTAGAATAACTTAATTCCAGAACAGACATGAAAGTCCTGATATTAATTTTTCCCACTGCAATCCAACATTTGAATCCTGGTAGAATGCAGTAGCAGAGCAGGCACATGTTGCAATTCACAAAACGTAGATGGAGGAATCTGCCCATTTAAGCCTGAGCTAAATCAAAGAGCAGCAGGCATATCATAGTGTAAATATTCATCTTACAACATTACGATAAAAAATAAAAATAATAGTCCACAAAAAGTCAGGCAGTGTCTTGGGTTCATTGATCATTCAGGAATCTGATGGCAGAGGGGAAGAAGTTGTCCTTGTGCCGTTGAGTGCTCATCTTTAGGCTCCTGTACCTTTTTCCTGATTGTAGCAGAATGATGAGGTCATGGGTGTGGGGGGGGGGGGGTCTTTGAGGCTAGAAGGTGCTTTTTTAAGACACCACCTCACAGGAAACTGCAGAGACTAGAATCTGAAGCTAAATACTCAACTAGAGAAATTCAACGGGGCTAGCAACATCAAAGGGAGATAAAGAATGGTTGACGCTCCAAGTCAAAACTGTTCATCAGAACTTTAAAATCCTTTGGACAGAACCCTACTCACTGCCAAGGTTCTCAGAGAAGGCTAAGTCTTCAAAACCAGAAATTGTTAAAAATATCCAGAGCATTTCTGAGCCAATGCCACAGTTTGAGTCTGAGGTTGAATTGATAAAGATTGCAATTCCCCAGTCCTTCACCTATTATTTGTCCAGTAGAAGGAAGTGCACAATGAACATCAATGACTTCATCTTCTATTGAGATTAAGATCATTCTTTCAAGTACAAGGACTCTAAATTGGGAAGATATTGGTAGGGTTTCCCACAAGAAACTGCAAAAGCTCAAATCTAGAGCATAAAGCAAACTGACAGAGGAACTTGAAGGATTGGTCAGCCAGTGTAGAGAGAAATAGAGAGTTAATGACCCTTCATTTGGACTGAAAAAAGAGGGGGAAATAGCCAGTATAAAGAGGTAAAGGTGTGGATAGGCAATAAGATCTAAATAGACATTCATACCTGGATTTCATTAGGAGAGCCAGCTAACAGAACTGACCAAGTTGAATTCCTCATTTCTGCATGTTCAACATTGTTTGCTAAGGTTCTGCTGTGTTCAGGATTGCTCATAAAAATCAAATTCTGTTCACAAATGGATTTCAAATGGGTAAATTCATGAAAACAAGGGAGCAAATCAAGGGCTGAGTACCCTGCAGTCAGCAATTTGCCTCTTGAAAATTCATGGCCTTTCCACCATCCAAAATGCACAGAAAGACTGTCTCTCTTTGCATGGATGAGTGCAGAGCGAGCATCTTTCAATTAACCCTTCACTCTCCAGGATCCAGCAGATCTTCACAAGCAATTCTCTCTTCTACAAAATGCACTTCAGGTACCCATTGAGGATATTCCCAATGTCACTTACTTTGCACCACCAGCTCCATCTCCAAATCATCCCTTCATTGTCACGAGATCTAAATCTTGGAACTTCCCACATAACAGCTTTAATAAAGGATCTCAACCAGATTGAGCCGTTTGGGAGGCCAGATCACCACGATCTTTTCAAGGGCAATTAGGGATTAGCAATAAATATGAGGCTTTCAGAATTCAGATTATATTTTAAAAGAATGTACTTTCCTGCTGCACGTACTGATCTTCCTGACAAAATCTCATAGGCACAAAGAAAAACCACTAGACATCCCAAACTCCTTTACAGGTAATGTAACACTTTTGACCTGTAGTCTTTTCACAAAAGCAAAAATAAAATCAAAAGTCATAGTAATTGAGGGGGAAGTACCATACATGAGGGGGAAGTACCATACATGAGGGGGAAGTATCATACATGAGGGGGAAGTACCATACATACATGAGGGGGAAGTACCATACATGAGGGGGAAGTACCATACATGAGGGGGAAGTACCATACATACATGAGGGGGAAGTACCATGCAAGAGGGGGAAGTACCATACATGAGGGGGAAGTACCATACATGAGGGGAAAGTACCATACGCGAGGGGGAAGTAACATACATACATGAGGGGGAAGTACCATACATAGTAATTGAGGGGAAGTACCATACATAGTAATTGAGGGGGAACTACCATACATGCCTGGGGAACAATGATGCCAAGGTGAACTCTATCTCTTATTCCTGCACATGATCCATATGACCCCCAATTCCTCCATATTCATGCACAGAGAAGCATCTTCTTCTAAACCATTATATCTGCTTATCCCACTAACCCGGGTAGTCTGTTCCAACCATCTTCCAATTTCTAGGAAAAAAACTTTGCCTTGCACATCTCCTTTAAAATCTCCACCCTAAAATGCATGTCCTCTCACGTTTGACATTTTTTTTTACCCCTTGTAAAGTATTTTCCTCTGAGGGCTCTGGTTTCCTTCCACATTCGAAAGACATACGGAGTTAGCAGGTTAATTGGACCCATGGGTGTATTTGGGTGGCACAGGCTCACGGGTTGGAAGGGTCTCTTACCATGCTGTACATTAAATTCAATTAAAAATTAACTCAGCTACTGCTGATTCAGCATTGTCCAATATTTCACGTCCACAAGACAAGAGAAGGGATCTTACTTCAGCAATTTATTGAACCAAAGAGACTGCCAACAAGTCAATGCAAAAATAATCCAGGCCACCTGCAAATTAGAGGAACAACACCCTTTATTCTGTCTTAGTAGTAGATAATTGTTTGTCAGGATGGAGGCCGGTGACAAGCGGTGTACCTCATGGTTCGGTATTGGGACCATTGCTGTTTGTCATATATATTAATCATCTGGAGGATGGGGCAGTAAATTGGATTAGTAAATATGCTAAATATACTAAAATAGGGGGAATTGTGGATGATGAAGAGGGTTTTCAAAGATTGCAGAGGGATTTAAACTGCTTAGCGTAGTGGGCAGGAAGATGGCAGATGGAGTTTAATGCTCATAAGTGTGAGGTGCTTCATTTTGGAAAGAATAATCAAAGCAACACATATGTGGTAAATGGGAGGGCATTGAAGAATGCAGTAGAGCAGAAGGATCTAGGAATAATGGTGCATTGTTCCCTGAAGGTAGGAGTGCATGTGGATAGGGTGGTAAAGAAGGCCTTTAGTATGCTTGCCCATATAAATCAGTGCATAGAATATAGGAGTTGGGAAGTAATGATGAAAATGTACAAGGAATTTAGAGTACTGTGTGCAGTTCTGGTCACCGATTTATAGGAAGGATATTAACAAGATAGAGAGAGTGCAGAGAAGATTTACAAAAATGTTGTCTGGGTTTCAGCATCTGGAATACAAGGAAAGATTGAGCAAATTAGGTCTTTATTCCTTGGAACATAGAAGGCTGAGAAGGGATTTGATAGAGCTGTTTAAGATAATGAGAGGATAGATAGAGTTGATGTGGAAAGGCTTTTCCCATTGAGAGTAGGAGAGATGGTCATGGGTTGACAGTTGACAGGCAAAGGTTTAGGAGTAACATGAGGGGGAACTTCTTTACTCAGAAAGTGGTTACTGTGTGGAATGGGCTTCCGGGAAAGGTGGTGGAGGCAGGGTCAATTTTGTCATTTAAGAAAAAGTTGGATAAGTATATGGATGGGAGGGGGATGGAGGGATATGGGCAGAGTGCTGGTAAGTGGGATTAGAGGAAGGTACTTGGATCAGTGCAGACTAGAAGGGCCAAATTGGCCTGTTTCCATGCTGTAATTGTTATATAGTTAACAATCTCCAACTAGACGGCATCAATATTGACCTTCAATTTCCATTAACCCCCTGACCCAGTGTCTCTCTTTCCCTATCATTCCGTCTTCTTTCCTCCAGTCCTATCAGACAGATATCCTTCTTGGCTCTCTGCCCTCTCCCGCCTCATCTCTCGGCTCTTTTCTCTTCTTCCCTCCCATCTGTATCCTTCTCTTTTCTCTTTGGCTTGGCTTCACGGACGAAGATTTATGGAGGGGGTAAAAAAGTCCACGTCAGCTGCAGGCTCGTTTGTGGCTGACCAGTCCGATGCGGGACAGGCAGACACGATTGCAGCGGTTGCAAGGGAAAATTGGTTGGTTGGGGTTGGGTGTTGGGTTTTTCCTCCTTTGCCTTTTGTCAGTGAGGTGGGCTCTGCGGTCTTCTTCAAAGGAGGCTGCTGCCCGCCAAACTGTGAGGCGCCAAGATGCACGGTTTGAGGCGTTATCAGCCCACTGGCGGTGGTCAATGTGGCAGGCACCAAGAGATTTCTTTAGGCAGTCCTTGTACCTTTTCTTTGGTGCACCTCTGTCACGGTGGCCAGTGGAGAGCTCGCCATATAATACGATCTTGGGAAGGCGATGGTCCTCCATTCTGGAGACGTGACCCATCCAGCGCAGCTGGATCTTCAGCAGCGTGGACTCGATGCTGTCGACCTCTGCCATCTCGAGTACCTCGACGTTAGGGGTGTGAGCGCTCCAATGGATGTTGAGGATGGAGCGGAGACAACGCTGGTGGAAGCGTTCTAGGAGCCGTAGGTGGTGCCGGTAGAGGACCCATGATTCGGAGCCGAACAGGAGTGTGTATATCTGTATCCATCTCTTACCTATTTACCTATGCTCTTCCCCCTTCCCCTTGCTCCCTCCTTCCTATCACCCACCTTTATATTTAGGCATTTGCCTGTTTTTTCACCTTCCCGATGAAGGCCTCAGGCCCAAAGCATTGACTTCCTGTGGATGCTGCATGACCTGCTGAGTTTCTTAAGATCCTCGACTCTAGGATCTGCAGACATTCTTGCTTAACACTCAGTGCCTCATTACTCTGTTTCAGTATGGCAACAGGAAACAGATTTGCAAAGGCTTCTTTTGAATGTTTCAATGAGTCTAAAGTATGTGTCCATATTTATTTACAACTATAAGGTGTATAGTCAGAGTCATGCAGCTCAGAACAAGCCCTTTAGCCCAAATTGTCCATTCAACCAAGTTGGCATTTTGAGCTAATCCCACTTGCCTGCGTTTGGCCCATATCCTTTTAATTCTTTCCTCTGTCCAAGTATTTGTTAAACACCTCTGGCAACTTGCTCCAGATACAGACTACCTTCAAAGTGGTCCATCCTAAATCTTTCCCCTCTCATCTTAAACCTGGGTTCTCAAGTTCCAAACTTACCTATCCCGATAAAGCATTCACATTATCCACACCCCTCATGACTTTCTCTGCCTCTATAATGTCATCCCTCTACCTCCTACCCTCTAGGGAATAAAGATCCAGCCTATCCAACTCTCCCTATTACTCAAGCCTTCCAAACACCGCAACCTTTCGCACCTCCTTTTCCTGAGGAATTCCACTCAGGAAGCCTAAGGACTCTAGCAAGATTTGCTTTATTTTTTTTTGCCCACAGATTTCCCACTTAGATGCTAGCAGGATAAGAATGGCTTTGAGATTTTGCAGGGGCATACGGTTACAGTTCAGGAGGAGAAATTGCAGGATGCTTCTGACTGGAGTTAGTCTCTTTACATGAGGTGAAGTTCAAGTTTATTTATCAACTGTACAAGTACAACCCAATGAAGAACACACGGAAACACACAGACAAACAATACGCAGTCTTAAGTAGAATATTACAATAAATAAATATTATTTTTAAATAAATAGTTATGTCATGGAGAGTTTGTATGAGCAGTATATCAGTCATTCAGATGTCTCAGTGCCCATGGGAAGAAGCTGTTTCTCAGCCGGTGGGTCTGGTGCTGATACTCCTGTAACTCTTTCTTAGTGGGAATCTCTGAAAGTTGTTGTCGTGGGGTAGTAGGGGTTCTCAATGATTTTATGCACCTTCTTCAGACAATGATCCTGGTAAATCCTATCAATGGGGGGGAGGGAAACCCTAATGATCCCTCTGTCACTCTTACGGTCCTGTGGATTGACCTCTGATCTGATGCTCTACAGTCTACAGCAACCATACCACACTGTGCTGCAGCCGGCCAGGATACTCTTGATAGAGCTCCTGTCAGAAGTTAACAGGATGGAGGCAGAAAAAGGTTGGTCAGGCAGGATCTTTCCTTCATGAAACCATGAACCCATCATTTCATGCACCTCGAGGTATTTCATAACCTCGTCCTTGAGGATGGACTCCAATAACTTTCCAACTACTGACATCAGACTAATAGGTCTATAATTTCCTTTTTTTCTGCCTCCCTCCTTTCTTAAATAGCAAAACTACATTTGCAACCTTCCAATCCTCCAGAACCATGCCAGAGTCTATTGATTTCTGGAAAATCATTTCCAATGCCTCCACAATCTCCAAAGCCACCTCCTAAGGAAATCCTGAGTGCATTTCATCTGGTCTGGGAGACTTATCTATCTTTAGTCCATTCAGCTTACTAAGCACCATCTCTCTAATAATCTTGACTGTACTTAATTTTATTCCATGAGATCTTTGACTATCAGGTATATTCCTATATTGTCTTCCTCAGTGAGAACTGATGCAAAATACTCATTTAGTTCCTCTGCCGTCTCTTTGTTATCCGTTGTAACTTCTCCAGCATCATTTTCAATCGGTCCTATATCTACCTGCGTCTTTTTTTTACTCTTTATATTTTTTTTTAAAACTCAGTATCCTTTTGTATGTTATTTGCCAACTTCCTTTCATAATTCATCTTTTCTTTCCTAATGACTTTTTGTCTCTTTCTGTAAATTTTATAAACTTTGTCAGTCCTCTGTTTTACCCACTTTTTTTTTCCTTGTATTCCCTTTTGCTTTTATTTTAACCTGAACCTTTCTCATCAGCCACATTTTTGTCATTTTTCCATTCATAATTTTCCTTATTTCTTGGACTAAATCTATCCTGCACTTTCTTTATTTCTTGTTGAAATATCATCCAGTTCTGCTCTGCCGTCCCTCCATCTAGCATACTTTTCCAGTCAACTTGGGCTGGTTCCTCTCTCATCCAACTGTAATTTCCTTTGTTCCACTGAAATATTGGCACATCTGATATCAGCTTCTCCTTTTCAAATTTGAACTGAACTCAATCATGTTATGATCACTACTCCCTAAGGGTTCCATTGCCTTTTGTTCCCTAATCATCTCCAGTTCATTACTCATCACCCAATCCAAAACCACCAACCCCCTGATGGGCTTATCAACAAGCTGCTCCAAAAAGCCATCCTGTAGGCATTCTACAAACTCTCTCTCCTGACCTTCCCAATCTCCTTTCATGTTAAGGTTCCCCATAATTATTTTGACATTTTCCTTATTTTACACTTTTTAATTGTAGTAACTCATAGTCCGATCCCAGCTGCTGTTTGGGGCTCTGTATATAACTACTAATAGGGTCCTTTTACCTTTTCCATTTCTTAATTCAACTCATAAGGATTCTACCACTTCTGGCCCTATGTCCCTTCTTTCTAGTGATTTAGTATCATTGCTTCCCATCAGGGCCACGCCACCCCCTCTACCTACGTATCTAACTTTCCTCTACACTGCGTACCCTTCACATCCATCACTGAGTCATGACTTAGTGATGGCCACACTGTCATATATTTTAATGATGTCATGTATATCCTCTGACAACAAACTGAACTTTGGACATTTGTCTCTTCTATCCTAATCTGTATTTAGAGCAGTGGTTTACAACCTTTTTCTTTCCACTCACACACCACTTTAAGTATTCCCTATGCTATCGGTGCTCTATGATTAGTAAGGGATTGCTTAAGGTGGTATGTGGGTGGGAAGGGAAGGTTGAGAACCACTGCCCTAGACCCAATTGTTACTGAAATATTTTGCTGGAGAAAAATTGTCATTGGCCCATTTCCTACGGAGTTATGAAACTGTGCACATAATGAGTCAACAATGTATGATTAAAACAGTGGTTTTCAAACTTAAGCAATCCCTTACTAATCACAGAGTACTTATGGCATAGGGATTAATAGAAAGCTTCCACCAGCGTTGTCTCCGCTCCATCCTCAACATTCATTGGAGCGACTTCATCCCTAACATCAAAGTACTCGAGATGGCAGAGGCCGACAGCATCGAATCCACGCTGCTGAAGATCCAACTGCGCTGGGTAGGTCACGCCTCCAGAATGGAGGACCATCGCCTTCCCAAGATCGTGTTCTATGGCGAGCTCTCCACTGGCCACCGTGACAGAGGTGCACCAAAGAAGAGGTACAAGGACTGCCTAAAGAAATCTCTTGGTGCCTGCCCCATTGACCACCGCCAGTGGGCTGATCTCGCCTCAAACCGTGCATCTTGGCGCCTCACAGTTCGGCGGGCAGCAACCTCCTTTGAAGAAGACTGCAGAGCCCACCTCACTGACAAAAGACAGAGGAGGAAAAACCCAACCCACCAATTTTCCCCTGCAACCGCTGCAACCGTGTCTGCCTGTCCCGCATCGGACTTGTCAGCCACAAACGTGCCTGCAGCTGACGTGGACATTTACCCCCTCCATAAATCTTCGTCCGCGAAGCCAAGCCAAAGATATAAGTGGAAAGGAAAAGGTTGAGAACCACTGGTTTAGAGTTAATATTCTAGCAAGGCAGCCTCAGGTTGGAATGGCTTCAGGATTTGGCAGGATACAAAAAAAAACATTTTTACAAACTAAACTCTTACTCTGCACTCCAGAAACAAAACTTTTGGAATCTTGAAAGCTAATATTAGTAAGCATTTAGAAACACACAGGTTACTTAAAGGGACCAAACAAGGCTTTCCAAAAATGCAGATTTTTCTTAAGAGTAGTCTACTTGAATGGGCAACTAAAGCGGCAAGCCAAAGTCTACTTGACCATTAAATAGCACTTGTAGAATTTCAGTAACTATTTGATTTTATTTGTCGTTTGCTTAGAGCGTGTAACTGTATGATGTAAGTGGAAAATTCGTTGAAAAGCTCATTTCTGAGTGGGAAATGGCTAAACTTAATATTGGTGACGTCAGTAAAGAATTGGAAGTGTTAATGGTTAGCACTTTTCCTACTCTGCACCAATGCATGGTTTGAATTTAGGAAAAAACAGGTTAAAATTTGATGTCAACATAGAAATGCTGGGTTAGGCATTCAATGAGTGTTCCGAAAATTGAATAGAAATTCATGAAATTAATAAAAATGTTAATCAATAACATTTTACCTGGAGAAATAGGAATTTTAGGGGAAAGAGAATTGTGAGTACGTACTCAATGAAAGGACCCTGAGGAGAGTGGGGCAGGTCGCAATCGAAAACTTCAAATGCATAATCCTCTCACTGTAACATGGAAATTTGAGCTTTATATATAGAGAGAGTTTGAGTGCAAATGTGCGGGTGGAATAGATAATGGTTAAAGTAAAATCATTAAATAGGTTAAAGCAAAAGCTGAGTTAAAGTGTGATCAGAAGCGTAGAGTTGTCAAGACATTAAAAAGGACTGTTTGCCTAATGTTGTTAAAATGTTCATAATTGAAAAAATAATTATTAAAAGCTCATGAAGATTTAGACTGAGCTCATTACAAGATACTTTGTTTTTGAATATTGACTAAGAAATTAATCCAGAGCAAGAGTGCTTGTGTAAATGTGCACTCCTCAGCATAATTCTGCCGTGTTGCTCTGTGACCAGTAACCAGCAATTGACCAGTATCTCATTGTAACCTGCCATTATATTTAACGCATGAAAACTAACTTAAGACAGACATCTGGCAGATTTGCAATGCCTCATGTTAATGCTTTTCAAGCTAACGCTTACCCCATTCACCTTCCCTACCAGTGACAATTGCCACCAGTTACAAGTCAGTCATTCTTAATATCGAGTAGTGGAATTTATATATGTGTTAACTTCAAAAATATTGGAAAGAAATGAAAGCAATCAATGAATGCCTCCGATACAGAAATGAACTGGCTAGCGAGTTGCCCATAACTTCATTCACTTCCTCAGCATGAACTGTCATCAGGGCTCAGCTGAAAGCTGTCATTGGAACTCCATGGAGGTTTGTGATGGGCTGATAGTGGACTTGACCTGAAGGTGGGTAACAAAGTTTACGTGAAAGCTGCAGACACTTTCACGTGGAGGATGTATGTGTCCCGAGCAATCAACCGTGACATACATAAAATTTCCTACATTCACCAGCTCTCTGTCCATTTTGCTGCACGCAACCCTGTCTTACAGATATTTATCACTTCCCTATTATCAAGTCATCATTCAATTGCTTACAAAGTGTGGAATCTCTGATTTCTGCTGGAAGGACTGAAAAACATGTGGCGGGCCATGGGTCATCAGAAGGAGCCTGCAAAAAAGGAAAAGTTCTATTTTGAGGCCATCTATATATTTTGATGGAACATATCAATATTAATCTAAGTGCAATATTGATTTCTGTCTGATGTTTCCGTCAAAAACTTGTAAGTTTTGCTAAGCTGGCTGTTCACTTGGAAAAGTTAACTTTGCACCAATAGAACCTGGCAAGATTAATTCCTGAGTGGAGCGAAACACAGAAATCTGCAGATGCTGTGATGGCAGTAAAAACACACAGCATCCATAGGAGATAAAGATATATCACCAACAGTTTGGGCCTGAGCCCTTCCTCAAAGAGTAAGCAAAAAAGCAGACTCCTGTCCAATGGACGCTGTGAGACTGGCTGAATACCTCTGACATTTACTGTGTATTTTTAATTCCTGAGTGATCAAACTTGCTACAAATTCAGAAATGCGTGCACAAATCCCCCCGGCTCTGCTGCTTTCTGGCCAAATGATCAAGCTCCACATGATGGTATGAGAACATGGCAAATTTTAAGTCAATTAAGCCACTCCAGCATTTCAGTTTTCTGTTAGACATTTGAATTAAAGCTTCAAACCATTAAGATATTTTGGATCTCAGTGTTCAATTTGTCTATACACTAATAGAAATGTCCAGGGAATAATATCAAAGTGATCTAGTTCCCTGTTAATTTGATGCCATTTAACATAATTCATCTACCCTTTCCTGCCAATTTGAAGATCTGCTCTGGTTCCTACAGAGTGTTGTTCTATTGTGGTTTTCCTCCAGATATTAGATTAACTAAAAAACGATGTCCATATAGTGAGCGGCATGGTTAGGGTGTGGGTGGCACGGTTAGAGTTGCACAGTTAAAATGGTTATCCAGGTTCCAATCTGGCGCTGTCTTAAGGAGTTTGTACCTTCTCCCCTTGTCTGCACGGGCTTACTCTGGGTCCTCTGGTTTCCTCCCACTCACCAACAATATATTGGGTTTGTAGGTTAATTGGTGTATTTTTGGTGGCATATGCTCATAGGATGGAAGGGCCTGTTACCATGCTGTGTGTCAAAAATTTTAAAAATAAAAACTCTATGTAACAATTTCTATTCCATCTGAAGCACTTCCACAGCCTACAATTTACAGCCCAATCCATTTCCAAATTTAGTTATCTGAAAACTTAGGGAGGAAGATCAGCGCACTCCAGACAACAACTTTGCACCAATAGAACCTGGCAAGATTAATTCCTGAGTGGAGCGAAACACAGAAATCTGCAGATGCTGTGATGGCAGTAAAATCCAAAGGGTTGAGTTTACTCCTTTCATTAATTTCTGGACAAACTGCTGGTGAAAGACCATTGTAGTTTATCATTGATCTTCACTTGGAAGCAGATCGAGCTCACCAATCTCTATTTATACATCGTCAAATTTCTGGGCCATCCTGAACTATTCACTTTGAACCTACACCACAAAATCTGGGCTCCATATAGAGAAACTAGTAGATGTAACTTTTGGACAACATTGATGTAGGAAAAGTAAAACATGATGACAGCTTTCCTTGTGTATCAGCCAATCAAACACACACAAAAAATGGATGTAAACCAGAAAAGATTTCAGAAAGCTGAATAATTGTACCTACTGAAAAGGGCTACAGAGACCACACGATGTAAAAGGCAGATAGCATTTTAAAGTCAGCTCTTCATTTTCTCATATTTGTCTTTTCTCTCTATCTTTGTTACAACACAGATACACTAGCCTGAGGACTGAGACTCAACACCAGTCTCAGTAACATGTGGCAAGGCTATATGTCCACTGAAGTACTGAAATCCCTTTGGGGTACAGTTATAAAGTTTTGGCTAAGTACAAATAACAGACAAGAGAAGAAAATATGAATCAGATACAAACAGAATATATGGTGATTCATACAAACAATGAATTGATTCCTTGCTGAATAACCTACATCTCTCACTATATACAACTGGACAGTTGGCTTTATTGCTTCGTCAGCAAAGCTATATTTATATCAGGAAGTAGCCAGAAAGTCACAGAGCAAGGGTTAGCTTACAAATCAACTCGTCATACCTTGGGGTTTTTACCACTAACATTTCGCTCCTTCTCCCTTTGGAATAAGCATTGTCAGTACTCAGCCAAATGCTAAGACCTGTTGTTCCATCCTCCATTAGACTTATGCTGTGAGATTACTGTTGTACCCCTGGTGGGTTTATCATGCATGGAATCCTTTCTTCTGATGTTCTTGATGGGAGGTCAACTGATTTTAATAGGTCAAATACTCAAAAGTATAAATAAATATATAGGGATGTCTGTGTGTGTGTGTATAATATTATATATACACACACACACACTCTATATGTGTGTCTATATATTGAATATATGTGTGTACATATACATATTTATAAATATATATATATATATATATATATATAGTGTGTGTGTGTGGGGGGGGGGGGCATTTGTTTACTCTCTTGCTTGAGATTCTCTGAATCAGTTTATTTCTTCTCTCATCTTTTTTTCCCTCAAGCAAAATGACCACAGTTATTATCTGAGATTTTTTTTTGGTCTTTCTTAAAAGCCTGTTCAATCCTCTGGATAGTTCCTTTAAACATTGTTCCTCCAATTTAACATTACTTTAGCAAGCTCCTGCAAATTGGCAGGGTAGGAAGGTAGAAAGACCTGATACAGAGAGAAATTAACAGAGATTTGGAAGCAGTTGAATCTGCTCAAGAGCCACTAATGTAGCTTTCTTACTGCCCGTTCTGAGGCTGGTTTGCAGAATGTTATCAAAATAAATTAATGTTCTATGTGCAGTCGTGAACAAATAAATTGTGTTTCTTTCCTGAAATCACAAGAAAATCATTGGTCTCATCATCTCATCCTTTTATAGGGTGATCTACCACTCCAACACAAATATTGTTGCCAGGTCATCCTGCATTTAAGTAGTATTCAATCTGAAGAACAAACAATAATGATGTCTTCTGTGGCATTGACCTACCTCAACTGAGGTACAATTTGGGGCCAAATGCATGAGTTCTGCATCAATATTTAAAGGGGGCAAAATACTTAGATTGTTGTAATTGAAATCTGGTCTAATCCCATGAGCTATTTACTCTTCATCAAAATCATATGACATTTTCATTATCAGAAATATACATCCTCTTTATTTCAGATTTCCAGCATCTGTAGTTTTTTTTAAATTTTTTAATTTCATTTTCCACTTTATCACCATTCAAAGATCAACAATGAAGGAAAATATCTATTCATAGAGCTGTTCTAATGGCGGAGATAATCCTCTTAACAATCACCAGGATCTGTTTTTACTTCAGTGACTGACATCCCAAGTGCACTGATTGATTAAGGAACATGGAATGGTACAATAATGAATCCTTGGAGGAGGTTATCCAGATATGGGAATGTCGGCTCTTTGCTATTGATCCATTTTTCCTGCTTGGTCTTCATACCCTCTCAAGTATTTATAGAGTTCTCTTGAGTATTACCATTCCACCTGGTTCTGTGACTTTTTCAGACAAGTAGTTCTAGACTACAATTCACAAAATTCTCTTCTTTCGACAATCATTTTTAATGTGTCCTCTTGTTACTGATCCATTTGCTACAGGAAATGAGTTAGTAACCAAAGGAGATAGATTTAAGGTCATTGGCAAAAGAACCAATGGTTTACACATTGTGGCAACCTAGAACTCACTGTTTGAGTCTCATTTCTTTGCTCTATCTAAACAATTATTCATTTAGAACTCTATCAGGTGTCCTTTTCATCTTCCCAACTGTTCGTCTTCAGCCCAGTCACTAACTTTCTCATCTTTGATGCTATTCCAGTAAATTTCTACTGCACACTCTCTAAGATTTTAAAACCCTACATTGCAGATTCATAATGGAGTACAATATTCCAGTCAAGTTCTCATTTGACTTTCAGGTTTAACAAAATGGTCTATCAATGAAAATAAGAATATTTTGATGAAGAGCTAAAGCCTGAAATCTCGGTTCTGTATCTTTACCTTTGCTACATAAAGGACACTGTGTGACCTGCTGAGTTTCTCCAGTGTCGCCTTTTTACTTCAGTCACAGTGCCCGCAGACTTTTGTGTTTTACTCCGGTTATTCAATGATGAGGTTCCAGTCTCATTTCCGCTTGCCAAGTGAATGACTGAGTATCAGATAGAAGTCACACAGCAGTGCGCCTGATTCAGCAAAGGGAAACAGACTGCACGCATCACCCACAAGATTAATTGCTGGGGTTAGGGAGTACAAATGGGTAAAAAAGAAATTTCACGAGGTCACCAAAATCAATTAAGATTTCTCTCTGCTTGCCAATTCCCATGGAATCCATGGAACTGTTTTGCATCGGCCTACAAAATGATGCCAGCATCATTATCAGTGTTCCTGGATCTCAGATATCAAATCTATTTTGAGGCAGTTTCTGCCACTGTTAACAGTAGTCAAGAGGAATGAAAAGCAACACATCACATGTTATTATACTGATGCATTGGCTGTGGCTAATGGAAGCTTGTTTCAGTTGATGTGTGATTTATGGTACAGAATCAAATGCATTAGCTTGTCAGGAATATTAGCATTACTGAAACTGTTAATACAAAAGTAGGTATCATTTTTCTCTATCCCTGGGAGGCACATGAATTATCAGTCATACATGAAGAAGAAAGATTTAACAAAGCATACCTGACCATTTGATCAGAAGGGTGTCCAATTGATCAGAGCTTGCCTCTGACAGTTCCCTGTCAAGAGTCAAGGTACTCACCCATAACAAGAGGATTGATGTCACTGCCTTGGACATGCCTGACAGAAACATGTTCAGCATTGCAAGCGGAGCTGAAGTGATCTTTTAAAGGTGAAGTACATACTTGGCTACTGATTACTGCCAAGCACTTATCGTTGACCCTTAGAACCTCTTCATCATCTCTCAGGTATCTTTGGCACAACTGGAGACCAGCGAAGGTGTCTGAATTTTTCTCTCGGTATACTTGGAATTGGATATCAAAAGTAATTTATGTCCTTTTGCTAAACATCATTTAATCTATATGTTCAGTAATGTAATCATTATGCTATTACAGACCTAACGGTTTCTCAGTATAATGTTTCTTGACAAGTAATAGAGAGATCTGGGCTAATGATCCAGAGGTGATGTTCAAATCCCAGCACAGTAGCTAGGAAATTTAAACTCAATTAATTAAATAAATCTGGAATAATAATCTGGCATCAGAAACAATGATGGTGAAAGTATTGAACAAGTCTGTCTGGTTTCTAATATCCTTCAGGGAAGAAAATTTGTTGTTATGACCATGTGTGACTCCAAACCTACAGGAATGACACTGAAATGGTCGAACAGTTCAAGGGCAACGAGGATTGGGCAGTCAGTCATCAGTCAAGCCCTCACGTGGAATAGGATGCAAAGCTTTGCATCTTTTCTTTAGCTCACTTCTGTACTTTGTATTCTTAAGCCAAATTTTTTGTTGGATTTCTCAAATAGTTTCTACCCAAAGACCTTATCAGCAATTGACAACAAGGGAATTTAAAATTTCCCTTTTAAACTTAATGTAAGTAACTCCATTTTTTTTGAATGATAAAAGTGATTTGGATAGTTGTTGATAAAAAGATCTCTCAGTTAACATTTTCTGAAGCAGGTAATTTCTTCAAAATTATAAATGACGACCACACTGAATAAACAGTTTCCAGTGGGAAAAACATATAATTTAAAAAATAAAGTCACATTATTTGAACAAATTTGGGAACCGTACATGGAACACAACAGAGAGGGCCTACCACGGACCTTCATCCCCTAAAATGAGAAAAAGACAAAATGACACAATTTTCTTGTTTATTTTCATTGTGTAATGACATTGTTTAATGGGTTTATTGTATTGTATATTTTGAACGTTTAATGGGTTTGGAGGAGGGTGGGGACGAGGGAGGGAAGGTGTGGGGGGGGAAGGGGAAAAAATTCCACTGTGTATATTTAAGAGGGAAATGTTTGTATGCATTTTGATTGATAGCGTGAAATTTTTTTTTTTAATTTTTTAAAATTTAAAAAATGACCACAGTGAATCAGCTAATTTTTTGTACTGGTCTCTGACAAATTTGAGTTCTATAAACCATGAAGCATAGATGATGAACTCACTTCTCTGTCTTCCCTCCCCCCCCACCCCTCCCCACCCTGCCACCTCTCTCTCTCTCTCTCTCTCTCTCTCTCTCTCTCTTTCAGCCAGTAGCACTTGGCATAAAAAATTAAACACCAGATATTATTTTTTCTGTGAAATTTCATCTCAAAATCCTTCCAAATATCAACTTGTTTTTAAATCATTTGAAAAGAACAATATTATTATAGCCTGAGGAAAGACAGGCAACAAGTTTACTAAGAAAAATTAATTACATAGCACAGTATAGAAATAACAATATAGAAACAGACCATCCGGACCAATAAGTGTGTTTGTGTTTATTGTCCACTTAATCCCATATGCCTGCATGGTTTCCATACTCCTTTTCTTCTTTTTTCTCCCAACACCTATATGGTGTTGTGATGGCCTCTGTCAATCATTAACTTTGGTGATGCTTCAAACAAATCTGCACAGCTTTGCACTCTCTGAATTAAGAAACAGTCTCTCTCACCCTTTATTCTGAGCCAGATACCATAGAACCTGGGGCATAAATTGATTTTCTAGCCTTATTTTTGTTGGCGGCCATGAAGTGCAGAGTGACTTATGACTTATTTCTAACATGACTTATACACTCATGTGCATATTGTTAAGCTTAACAAGTGATTTACAAGTTAATACACAAAAGTGCTGGAGAAACTCAGCAGGTCCTGCAGTGCAGGAGGCAAAGATATTTTTATAATAGAAAAAATATACTACAAAATCCTTTGCTTTATTCAAAGAGTTCTTGTATTGATGGACGTCACCTTCAGCAAGGCATTTCTTTGCATTTTCTGGTGTTCTAAATGCCATGATTGGGCAATCATAGCCCTGGGTTTTTGATACACAATGCAAAACCAATAGGAAAACAGTCAGTTTCCAGTGATAACTGGAAAAAAAATGTGCACACCAGTGAAAAATAGGCCTAAAACTATAAATAGTAACAAATGCTGAAAATTGTGACGACAAATTTCTACAGGTAAAAAGATTAAAAACAAAATGTTTTACAGGTTATAACTCATCTTAGGATGGCTAGAATTCAGCACACAATGTATCCACTAACACAGGCACGGCATCATACAGATTTCATCCCATCCTCCCCAAGTCCTTACTTCCCCCATGATGGAGATACTTTTTCCCACATTTTTTACTATACTGTTTTGTATTTTTCTTCATTTACATTTATTTCTCTTTTAAATGTTGATTTATCTTGAGGTAAAACATATATTTGCATGTACAAGACAATCCTATGTTACGTTTCCCCACTGCATTCTTCTTGTAACAAGCATTTCTGTTCAGTCAATGTTCCAAAAATAAATGAAATATTTTTCAGCACAGCTCACAATTAGGACAAATAAGATAGAAAGTTGATCAAATTCAAACTCCATGAATAACTTGCTTTTAAACCATTCCAATATTCACCACTAAAGAAAACAAGCAGAGACATTAATTTGTTTTAACCCAGAGAAATCGACTTTGAGCACTAAACCTTTTCAAAGATTCATTGGGAATTTTCCACATTTTTAAATTGATGACTTGGAAAATGTTTTGGGAACTCAGATTATGAATTTGTCATTTCTGATGAAGACACAAACAACTTTTTCAAAAAAATCTTATTTCAAATTTAGAAACCACTTAAATCAGTTCATATTTTGCATGTAAAAGTGGTTTCAGTGCAGCATTTCAATCTCTTGGGCACTGTGAAAAACAGTTGACGCAATAGCTTTCTGTTTACATTCTGAAATTGTGCTCCACACACTGAGCTCTGCAATGTGAATAACCAGTTTCCTCACAGCTATTCCAGGACTTTCTCTGGGAATATGGGTTATTTGGCTTATTTCCGAGTTTTACTCCACACCTTCTCCACCCCTCTCTGATATCATGCAATGCTTGAGTACATTCAACAGACCAATAGTACAAAAACATCGTGACTGGAGTTCTGGATTAAAACACGAAACTCTGCAGACACGGTGGTTGAAGTCAAAACAAAATGCTGGAGAAACTCAGCAAATCCAACAGTGTCCTTTAAGTAGCAAAGATAAAGATACAGAACTAATATTTCAGGCTTGAGTTCTTCATCATACGTTGATGAAGGTCTGAGCCCAAAACTTTAGTTATGTATCTTTACTGATTGTAGGCTTGGACTCTCAGAATTAGCTCCATCTCCACCCAAGCTGCTCCAGCAAAAAATGCTGCCTTCCCATTTGTATTTTAGCTGGCAACTACACAATTAAATAAAAGTTTGTAAACCAATGCTCCATGAATGCCTGAAGCCTTCATCAAGGTAGAGGAGGACAGATGAAACAGAATTGATGCAACAATTTGATGAAGGAAAGGCTGTGATGTTGTCAACATGGACTTTAGTAAGGCCTTTGACAAGGTCTGAGGTAGTAAACTGGTTTTAACATTGGCTATACAGGAGAAGCCAGAGAGTGGTGGTGGATGATTGCTTCTCAGACTGGAGACCTGCGACTAGTGGTGTGCCTCAGGGATTGTTGTTTGTCATCTATATCAATGATTTGGATGATAATGTGGTAAGTTGGATCAATGTTTGCCAATGACACTAAGATTGGAAGCATTGCGGGTAGCAAAGAAGGTTTTCAAAGCTTGCAGAAGGATCTAGACCAGCTGGATAAATGGGATAAAAATGGCAGATGAAATTTTATGCAGATAAGTGTGAGGTTTTTGGAAGGATAAACCAAGAAAGGACATACACGGTAAATGGTTGGGTACTGAGGAGTGCAGTAGAACAGAGGGATCTGGGAATACAGATACATAATTCCCTGAAAGTGGCATCACAGGCAGATAGGGTTGTAAAGAGAGCTTTTAGCATATTGGCCTTCATAAATCAAATATTGCGTATAGGAGATAGGCCATATTTGGAGTGTTGTGGGCAGTTTTGGTCACCCAACTACAGGAAAGAGCGCAGAGAAGATTTACTCAGATGTTGCCAGGTCTTCAGGAACTGAGTTACAAGGAAAGGTTAAACAGGTAAGGATTTTATTCCTTGGAGCACAGAAATATGAGGGGAGATTTGATAGAGATATGTAAAATTATCAGAGGTACAGAAAAAGTAAATGTAGGTGGACTTTTTCCACTGAGGGCAGGTGAGATAAAAACCAGAGGACATGAGTTAAGGGTGAAATGGAAAAATGTAGGGGGAACATGAGGGAGAAATTCTTCACAGAGAGTGGTGGGAATGTGGAACGAGCTGTTCTCTGAAGTGTTGAATGTGGGCTCAATTTTAACATTTAAGAAAAATTTGGACAGGTACATGGATGGGAAAGGTATGGACAGGGTGCAGGATTAGGCACTAGGCAGAAAAATAAGTTGGCACAGACTAGAAGGGCTGAAGGACCAAAAGGCCTGTTTCTGCACTGAAACTTTTTAATGGCTCTATAGTATATATTCTGAAATGATAAAAATGGCTGGAGTCCAAAGTATGATTTTGGAAGTTTGGGTTATAGCTCTTACTTTTCATTCTTGCTTTTCAGCCTCGTATTGGCTTCTATATCTTTCAGTCACACAACTCTGGTCCTCATGTTGACAAATGACAACCACAGACTCCAAAGTTGATCAAGGAAGCCTAACTTTCTTATACCTGCACCAATGAAACAATTAAACATACCCGATTCCTCACAAACACCTGAGAACCAAATGTGCCAAACGTTATGGTGCCCTGAAATGGGGGAACTATGTATAAAAAGTGCTGTAATTCCTACATGGTCAAACCAAAATGTATATAAATAACCTTGAATAAAATCTGGAATGTGCACTTTAATCACCTGTGAATTATTTGATTACAAATTTAAAACTGTGGAGCACAAGGGCAAATTAAAAAAGTGTCTGTCTCAAACATTAAGGAAGGCAATGTAATTTAGTATTCTATTATTTTTTATGTCCTTATTCACCTGATTAGAGCTATCAGTTTTTCAGAATTAACAGTCAGTGGCTGAACCATGGAGCTTGCTGTCAACTTCCAAAGGTGCTCCAGGGAAATCTTCCAGCAAGCTGTTGAAAGTTGATCGCGCAGCTCTAAGTGCACCATGAGAGGGCCTACCATACTGTCACAGAATTGCAATAGGATGGGGTGAATTGCAACACCTGGCCACAACAAGGTCAAAATAAATCTATGACAGTCATCTGGATCATAACATCTCAGTGAGCCTCAGCTGCCAAAGATTTAATCTTTCAGAATGTTTCAGGCATTCAAGAGCATTCAAAACATTTAAAAGTGATTAAAATTGTCTAAAGGAATTGAATTTTAAAAACAAATTAAATTCTAAACAAAAACTAAAATGTTTAAAACCACATTTCAAAAATAGACAATTTAAAAGATGTTAATAAACAACTCAGTTCCTTGCAGCTGATCTCTGAGGAAAATGGTTCAACTTGATGCAGGATCATTCTGTAGATTCACCCACTCAACATCTTGCTTCCCTGCAGAAATCCATGGGGAATCCAGTGTACTGTTGGGCAAACTGCAACAAATCCCCTGCAGCACCTTCAAGACATCTGCATGTTCACATGTAAAAATGCAAACATTCCTGAGATGGATGGATAGAGATTTTGTCAGCATTGCTGCAAAATCCAGGACAAAATCTCAGGATATTAAAAGGCCCATTCCTCACCTTTTTCACACCATGGTATTTTCTAAAGAATGCTGATTGTACGACATTAATCAACCTTGTATTCCACCTCCCATTTTATTGCACATTCCACTATTTAATCCATCAATTGAGGATTTCTTCATTCATTGGAATAAATATTAATTTGTGGTGTAAACAATGGTTTCTGAAATGTCTGTAAACATCATTATCTAATCAGAGTTATATTTTGCATTATTACTTTCCAATCAACTTTTTTACGAAGTAAAAGGAGACATTTTATTTCAATTGCTGTGCGTGGTTTTGGCACACCATTCCATAGATTTTTTTTTCAAAAGTCCCAGAATCAGAATCAGGTTTATTGTCATGAACATATCAGGAAATCTGCTGTTTCACAGGAGAAGAATTGTGGATTACTAGGGCAAAGTTTCCATAAATTATCATTTCATAAATACAATATTTAAAAATAAATAATTAGTTCAAAAATAGGAAAAAATGTGAGGTAGTGTCTATACGTTCATTGTCCATTCTGAAATCTGATGGCGGAGGAAAAGGAGCTGTTTTTGTAAAGTTGAGTGTGCATCTTTAGGCTCCTGTATCTCCTTCCTGATAGTAGCAGTGAGAAAAGGGCAGATCCTGGGTGGTGAGGGTCCTTGATGTTAGAGGTTCCCTTCTTGAGACACTGCCTCTTTCTAGTGCACGTCGAAAAAAATCAAAGGCTTGTTGATCCAAACCAAGGCTTTTATTAACTAGAAGACTGCAGCGTATCACATGTAGGTCGACCAGTCCAGAATGATCTGAGTCTGGCTTGGAGCAACCCTTTTAGACCTGCCAGTGGGCGTGGCTAAACTCTCAGCCAATCACAACCATCCTAAACCACAATATATACATATATACATTGATGATAGAATCCATAGTATCACATTCATCCCTTCTTTGAGAACTGACCCGAGGTGAATGGAGGGCTATAAAAAAAAACAGGGTGGGGGGAAGACTGGTGGGAGATTAGGGGTTGTAATGTTCGGGGGGCCTGATCATCCGGTGTGACCGCCGTGGTGCTGGGATTGGGGTCGCTGAAGTTGTGTCACTGGCAGGCTCGAGCCACCACCTCGCTCAATTCCCCAACGGCATTGTCGACAGGTTGGCCTGAGTTGGTGGGGTGGTGCTGATCCCTCTGTTCAAGCACATGTCCTAGGGGAGGATTTGGAGGAAGTTGGGTTGGGAACAATGCTGGGTCCAATCTGGCTTGGGCAAGGTCCCTTACCAAGACTGTGTCCTCCCGCCCGTCTGGGTACTCAATGTATGCATAATGCGGGCTTGCATGGAGCAGCGTCACTCGGTCAACCAGAGGGTCGTTCTTTGAGTACCGGTCGTTGAGCTTACTAGGCCAGTACAGTATGTCGTAAATGAAGGTGGAGAGTTCAGTTCTCCACCTAGCGATGTGTCGTTCTTGATCTTACCTCGCTGGGTGCTGCTAAACATGAACGAGAACGCGCGTTGGTCGATCAGCAGTGTAAAGCGCCTACCAGTGAGGTAGTGCCTCCAACGACATACTGCTTCGACTATGGCCTGGGCCTCCTTCTCGACAGAGGAGTGTCGGCTCTCAGGGCCCTGGAGGGTCCTGGAGAAGAAGGCTACCAGACGGCTGGCCTGGTTTAAAGTGGCCGCCAGTGAAAAATCGGATGCATCGCTCACTACTTGGAACGGAATGGACTCGTCGATGGCGTGCAGCGTTGCAGCGGAAATGTCCAATTTGTAGCGGTTGAAGGCTGCTCTGGCTTCAGTTGACAGGGGGAAGGAGGTGGTCTTGATGAGTGGCCGTGCCTTATCGCCATAGTGTGGAACCCATTGGGCATAGTACGAAAAGAAACCCAGGCAGCGTCTGAATGCCTTTTGGGTGTAGGGGGTTGGCAAGTCCATGAGGGGACGCATGGGGTCAGGGTCAGGCATACCACTCCATTCACCACCACATAACCTAGAATTGCAAGCCGAGTGGTCCGGAAGACACACTTGTCGAAATTGTAGGTTAAGTTCAGCCCAATTGCAGTCTGAAAAAATTTCTCAAGGTTGGCATCATGATCCTGCGTGTCATGGCCACAGATAGTGACATTGACCAGATGCATGGTCTACCATCCGGTCCATTTCCCGCTGGAAAACCGCGACACCATTCGTGACCCCAAAGGGTACCCTGAGGAATTAATACAGCCGCCTGTTCGTTTCAAAGGCCATGAAAAGTCGGTCTACTCAGTGGATTGGGAGCTGGTGATAGGCCGAATGTAGGTCAGTGGTGGAGAACACACAGTATTGGGTGATCTGATTCACCACATCCATGATCCGTGGGATGGCGTACGCATCCAGAAGCGTGAAGTGGTTGTCTGTATGGCTGTAGTCAACCACCAATCGCGGCTTCTCCCTGTTTTTAACAACTACCACCAGGGTCCTCCAGGGACTTGAGCTGGGTTCAATAATGCCCTCGTCCATCAGTCTGCACACCTCGCTTTTGGTGAATTTCCTGTCTTCATAACTATATTGCCGGCTTTTGGTGGCCACTGGTTTCCAGCCAGGGATGAGGTTTGCGAAGAGTGCTGGAGGAGCGACCCGGTGGGTGGAGAGGCTACAAGTGGGGCACCGGGGCATGGGGGAGGGTGGCTTGGGCGGTCACTGGCAGGAGGCCTCCGGGGTAGAGTGGTTACAGACAGAGAGTGGGGCGTGAGGCCCCCCCATAGTGCAGGGAAACAGTTCGGAACTGACACTGAAATACGGGTGCGCATAGTTGAGGGAGGACTAACAGTTTAAAATTGGTAAATGTGATGCCCTGGACTTTCAGGGTCACCACACAGTACCCCTTTACCCCAATCGAGTGTGATCTGGTCACCAATGAAATCTTCTGGTCAGTGGGAAGAATGACCAGTCCGCAATGGTGGGCCAGGTCTGGACGGATAAAACTCTCGGTTGACCCTGAGTCAAATAAGCAATTAGTATTGTGTCCTTGCACTTTAATCAGTTCCATTGCTTTTGTGAGGGGATGAGGGCAGTCCTGGTCCAGGGTCACTGATGCAGCAACCTGTGCTGGGAACAGTGAAGTCTTGCGTGATGACGTCACGCAGCGTCAGGCCTGAAGTGCACTACGTGTGCGTGGTGACGTAACAGAAGCAGTCGAGCTGTCAGCATCGAGTAGCTGGGGCTGCTGCCTGCAGTCTGCTGGGGGCGTTGGCCTGCCAACAATAAGTGCTGGGGGTCGCTGCTTGCAGTCGGCGGTGGAGCGGTCAGTCGGGCAATCATTGGCAGTAGCGACGGTGGGTACCAAGTCGGCAGCGGCAGCGGGTTCCTGGTCGGCAGCATTGGTGGTGGAGATAGCGGCAGCAGGTCCCTGGTTGGCGGGTCCCTGGTCGGCAGCGACAGCAACGGTAGTGGCAACAGGAGTTCTCACGTTGGCGACAGCCGTCACTGAAGTCGGGGCCGGGGCCTGGGCAGTCGTTGCACTGTGTGGGAGGTCCAAGCAGGCCAACATCATTGCGGCGAGGGTGGAGTGTACCTTCCACGCTCGGCACCCGCCCTGTGACATCAGGCACTGCCGCGTGATGGAGCCCTCGTTCTCATTGGATGAGAGCTCTAGAGAAGAAATGTTTGAATGTGAGGGTGATGGCTGGGCCTCACACGAGGCACTGTGTTTGACGGTGGCCATTTTGGAGCGACAGACTACAGCAAAGTGGCCATTTTAAGGCACTTCTGGCACCTGGCTTTTCTCGCCAGACACTGGGACCTGCTGTGCTTTTCCCTCTCACAGAAGTAGCACTTTAGGGTCGCATCAGGCAGTGTAGCAGCGGCTGACAGGCCATCGGTGGGCTGTGGGGTAGTAGGGTTGAGGGAGGTGTAGAGCGTGGTCGAGCGTGGGGTCCAGCCCTGAGAGTAAGCGTTCATACTTAAGACTACAGCCACCACTGTCTCTGTGATCCGGGACGCATCATCTAGGTTTTCTCCCCGTGCTCTAGTAGGTGCTGCCTCACCTCATTCGATCGGACCCTGGCCACATAAGCATCCCGAATGAGATTGTCGGTGGTCTCAGCAGCAGTTCTGTCTGTGCAGGCACAGGATCTGCCCAGTGCCCTTAGTGCTTGGAAATAAGCTCTACAGAACTCACCGGGCAGTTGCCTCCTGGTCGCTAGTTTGTACCGGACATGGACCCTGTTTACCGGTCGCTCGTAGAGTCCTTTCAGCACCTTCACGGCTGTGGCATAAGTGGCTGTGTCTTGGATGCTCTCTTGGACTCTCGTGGACACCATAGACATCAATACTAGAAGTCGATGGCCGTCCTCCTCCACGGCAGGGTCAGAGAGTTGTAGGTAAGCTTCGAAACACCTCACCCAGTGCTTAAAGTCATTTGGAGCTGTAGCCGACTGGGGGTCGATGTTGAGGCATTCTGGTCGGAGCATACGCTCCATCCCTTGAAAACTTTCTAGTTAATAAAATTGTAGTGCACGTCAAAAGAATCAAAGGCTTGTTGATCCATCCCAAGGCTTTTATTAACTAGCAGACTGCAGTGTATCACATGTAGGTCGACCTGTCCAGAATGATCTGAGTCTGGCTAGGAGCAACCCTTTAAGACCTGCCAGTAGATGCGGCTACACTCTCAGCCAATCACAACCATCCTATCCTACAATCTGTACATATACACATTTGTGATAGAATCCGTACTATCACACTCTTAAAGATGTCCTTAATTCAGTGAAGACTGATACCCATGATGGCATTGGCTGAGTTCACAACACTCTGCAGCCTTTTCCTGTCCCATGCATTGGAACCTCCATACTAGACAGCAATGCAACCAGTCAGAATGCCCTCCACAGTACACCTGTAGAAATTTGCAAGAATCTTTGGTGCCATACAGGGTTACAAAAGGAGGCATTTGCAGGCATTTCCCAACCCCCTCCCCACCCCCCAAGCGAGGTGCTGTACTTTCCCATAAGATCACGGCTATCACTCACCCTCAGACTCTCCCCCCAGCATGCGTCATGTCACTAGCGTCTAGCTTGACGCATGCTAGCGACTCTCTACCTGCCCCTGGCCACATCGCTGGTGTGCGGCAAGCATCTCTAGCATCTAGCTTGTTTCGCTAGACACAATGAATGCAGTGCTTTCATCTGCTACATCGGAGGGACAGAAGATTTTAACCATCATCGGCAGGAAGGACCAGCATCCACCGCCCCTCTCCCCCACTGATCGAGTTTATGAACATTGCACTGTGCCCCACTCTAACATTTGTTCTGGTGCCGACCCTAGTGACATACCAAATCTTCTCAAACTCTTAACAAAATATAACCACTGGCGAGTTTTTTTCATGATTGCATTGATATGAAGGCCTCAGGATAAATCTTCAAAGATGTTAACATCCAGGAATTTACCTTCCCCACTGTTCCCCCCTTGATGAGGACTGGTTTGTGTTCTCCTGGTTTCCCCTTCCTGACGTCCACAATCAATTCCTCCGTTTTGCTAATATTGAGTACAAGGTTGTTGTTGTGACACCATTCAATGAGAGGATCCATCTCCCTCCTGTCCACTTCTTCATTGCCGTCTGTGATTCTGCCAACAATCATGGTGTCATCAGTAAATCTGTAGATGGAATTTGAATTGCGCCTGGCCACAAAGACATGGCAAACCAAACTTCAAAAAGTGTTGTCATATGAGGAAATTCATGGTTGCATGGGAGAATCATGGTTGCCAAGATATTCAACACATTTAATTTTCCTTGACTGTATATCCCTCAGAATTCCAGGGAGTTGCATTCTACAACTCATGGTGGTAAATTTCAATTCCAATGTAGGCTTCTAGATCTTTGAATTAGGTTATTAATGTAGACACAATAGGGAATTTTAAAGATAAGGTCAACATGCACCATTGTGAAAATCATCTTAATGAATTAAGACTTAAGACTGAGCTCTCACTCAAATTTTCACTTTTGCTCAGCTAATCTTTAGTTCGAATCCCTATTTCATCATCATTCACAAGAATTTTCAGGTCCATGAAATTTCAATCAGATTGCTACATGATACATATATCTGTGTTTAAAGGGCAATCGTACCCAAAGTGTGACATGGAAAATGTGATCCTCAATTATGGGGGATGGAAAGTTTATAAAATTATAGGCTATATTTTACAGCTATTATAATGACAAACTTATCACTGATCAGCCTCAGTGCCTTAAAACTTCCAGCAACTTCTCAGGACCGTACATTTATTTGCAAAACCCCAGAGCCTCCTCTCAGTGATTCCCGGCTTCTTCGCGAGAAGCAATGCTTTGCAGTCTTCTCCAGGGTGAACAAGGGAGAACGGTGATCAAGTGGGTGACTGAGATATTTCCCAAATATTTTCACTGTAAAATAACCAGTCATGACTTCTTGCATTAAGTTTGAATGAGATTTAAAGTCAGTCATAGTAGCTTGGAAACTTTCTGTGATTAAAAAAATATTTCCTCAAATAAATACTAGCATTTCAAAAGGCAATAATAAAATTAGATTTATTTACTAAAATTTTGAGCTTCTTACTTATTTTGTTTTTGTACCAATGTTTATTTTGCCCAAATAAATGTTAAAATATTAATTATCATTTGTCCTTTTTAACCACCTTTTATAGTGTTGTCTGAGAAACTTTCAATGTTCTTGGCTTTTCAATTAACATTGCGAGAACTGTTGTTGATCTAAGGATCTTCTTGACAGGAAACATTGATAAAGAGAAAATCCACACCACACAGATCAATAGATCTTGGTGGGAAGCTTTCTTTACAACCAATATTAGCAAAAGCTATTCATTGTATATTGACTGCAAACTCCAGGCTTTATTGCTTTCATAATAGAGATGGATTTTAAAATTTGTAATAATCCACTTCCAAGACAGATTGTACCTGCTTGATTGATCTAGGAAAGCGACTCAGAGAAATATTGGCTGTCTTAAGCATGCAGCATAACATGCTGTCATTCATTGTCAAGATGGAAGGATAGCAATTCAGGAAGTGCTGGACAATTCAGGGAGTGCTGGTCAATTGAGGGAGTGCTGGACAATTGAAGGAGTGCTGGACAATTCAGGGAGTGCTGGACAATTCAGGGAGTGCTGCCCTGGGAAATACAGTCCCGGGAAGAAGTAGGACAATGTATGACACATATCAGCTGTATGTAAAGTGAAATAAATCTAAACTAGACCACAAATGATGTGGTTTCTGCAGTCTAGTTTAGATGACTGGGAGAAAGTGAAATGCCAAAAACGCTACTGGTGAAGAGGCAGAACATAATCCCTCCACAGCTATCACAACTGCTAATTCATAGATCTAGTGACCCAGCTTCAATCTTCATCTCTTCAGCTGTCTTTATGGAGTTTACATATTCCCCTTTGGTTGCATGAGTTTCTCTGGAATGCCCTGGTTTCTTCCCATACCCTCAGGAGGTGCAGTTTGTAAGTTAATTGTCCCATTATATGTTGGAAACAGGGTGAGGGGTGGGGGGAATGGGGGAGGAATTTGAAAGTTATGTTGGGAGAAGAAAAATATTATGCCTTTAGTGCGAATGGGTGCACGATGATCAACATAGACATAATTGGACAAGGAATCTGTTTTCATGTTATCTAACTTCATCATTCCATGCTCAGCATCAACTTAAAGAGTCAGGCACCAGAAGGATATATTTACAGGGAACACAAAGGTTTTGTGCCTCAAAAAAATGGTTCATGAACAGGAAGAGAGGTTTTCAGTGCAGTGGTCAAAGAGTTAGAAATTGAGATCATGGGAATGAGAAACACTGAAAGATGTGGCAATAGGCTTCTGTGGAAAGGTGTGAAGGAGGAGGTTTGGCAATGCAACAATCTGGAAGAAAGTGACTGGAACAGTCACCCAAACATCATAAATGGACAGTGCCAGAAAACGGTTAATGTAGTTGTTCAACCTTTCTATAAGAAACCATATACACCTTGCAGGTAAGTTCCAAGAACAATACCCCAGAGTTGCTGACCAAGAGTGTTGAGAAAGCAGCATGGTAATAGTGAAACCAGCTCTATGCCCTCACTCACAAAGGAACTGAAGTCTCATTTGGAATTTGATTGTATTTACTATTGGAGTTGGAAGTAGGGGCCACCAGTGTTTATCAAACATTTTCTTTCCACTCACATCCCATTTAAATAATCCCTCTGCCATATGTGCTCTGTGATTAGTAAGGGATCATTTAAGGTGGGATGTGAGTGGAAATAAAAAGTTTGAAAACTACTGTTTTAATCATACCTAGTTGACTCGATATGTGCACGGTTTCACAACTCCAAAGGAAATGGGCCAATAACAATTTTTCTCAAGCAAAATTATTCAATAACAATTGGGTCGAGAGCAGTGATTCTCATCCTTCCCTTCCCACTCACATCCAACCTTAAGCAATCCCTTTCACAGGCTACTTAAGGTGATGAGTGGAAAAAAATTTTTTAAACCATTGATTTAAGCAAAATGGGTTTTATTTGTCTAAGATGGAGAGTTTTTTTTCTTTCAGAGAAAATGCCTTCGTATAAAAAGTAGGAATAGAGCCTTTGATATTTGAAAACCTTCTTCACTGTTCACAATGCCTCCAATCTCCTACTATTACAACATTAAGTTTTCTACAGCTGTCTACTATTCTCTGCAAATTTGCTTCTCCAATTCTCGTTGACTATCAGGTGGTCTAAAATACAACCCCATATCATTCACGTTCCTCAGTTCCACCCATATAGTCTCTGTAGATGAGTCTTCTGGACTGTCCTGCCTGAGCTCAACTGTGATATTTTCCATCACGAGCAATGCCACACCTCCTCCTTTCATCTCACCCCCCCCCACCCCATTCTATCACATCTGAAGCAACAGAAGCCCAAAACATTGAGCTGCAGTCCTGCCCCTCCTGCACCCGTTTCACTAATGGCCACAATGTCATAATTCCACGAGCCAATCCACACTCTCAACTAGTCTGCTTTTCCCACATCCAACCTTGCATTGAAACAGAGGCACCTGAGAACATGTCCGCCACGTACAACCCGTCGACTTCTAATGTTACCTGCGATCTTCACGTCATCTTTTCCCTCCTCCACTCCTCTATCTGCTCTGCCCTGCAAATGTAGTTTAAATGTTTTCTTGACTGAAGAGCTCGATGATCCAGGGCTCATGGTTAGAACCTCAAAAGATGGATCAATGTCTATCAGACTAGAAGTCGTGATTTATAGGCTTTAATCATCATAAACCACAGGCACATCTCACATGTTGCTGGCCAGGTTCCAAGGCAGGGACTGAGGGAGGGGTTTGGGCAAAACCACCTTTATGGGAATTCTGAGGGGAAGAGTTACAGCTACGGGGCGGGCCAGCCCATACAATTCACTTGTATTAGACAGCACCAGCAGGTTACACAGTGGTTCCACCACACTATGTCTGATATTGTGTTGTGAATTTTAAGCTGAATGTTGGAATTTGAGGCAAGTAAATGAACACCTGCACTGTCAGATTGGATCCAGATTCAATAATTTTCACTTTTTATTATTATTATTATTATTAATGATTTTGTACACTTTAAATTCTGTTGCCATCAGAATCGAAGGAAAAGTGATATTTTTGTGTTCCCTGTCAATTTTAAGGGTTAAAATAATGTGGCAAAATTGATAAATGAAAAAGAATTTGGATACATTGCATTCTGTCCTTTATTCATGAAGCATGTGGTGTGAAAGCTGAACTTAATAGTGCTTTTTTAACTGTACTGTCCTACCACTGGAGAAATAGTCTGACCAGTCTTTAAATTTGTTCCTGTACTGCATCGACAAGAAACGATAACATGCTATTGAATTTGATAATTATGCATTAAAAGCAAAGACTGCAAATGGTGTAAATTGAAATTTTAAGTACAATATTTCTATTTTCACATTTTGAAAATGTGAGAGGGCCAAATGACTAACATAATTCTTTTACCCTTTCACCATTATAATTCAAAAAATCATAAAATAGACAAGAGGACTGGATTGTGTTTGAAAAGATATTGATAATACCATTAACAAGTATTCCCTTGAAAAGCCAGAAAGGTCAATATTAAAGCAGAACAAGTTACTGCGACAGACTCATTTACTTTTATTTTACCCAAGTACTGAATAAACCGAATATCTTTTTTTCTGAATCTCATGTTGATATATTTAAGCATTAGGCAGATATGGCCACCAGCTAGTTCACTTAGGGATTAAGTGCAGATGTAACCCTCTTTGAGAACTGAAAGTAACATTGGAGTAGAATCAATTTGCATTATGGGTAAAGCCTTAATATCTTATTTATATATCTTTAAACGTAAGTGACACAAGAAATTTCCCATGATGACTTTTAAAATACTGATTTATAAAGAATCTAAAGCCTTTGACCTTACCAGAAAGCTTTCATTTAAATAGCACTTTGAACAATAAATAGTATTTTGATTGCACTCTCCCAGTAGCCCTGCTTAATGTGAGCCATTCTCTGGCTAAAAAGACATCACCAGATGAATAGGAATGGGCAAAAGATCTCCATATGGCATTGCAGAGACCTCAAAGCTGATCTGGAGCCTATCATAACAGAGCATCACGAGCATCAGAGATTGTTTTCCTACACATTGAACAAAATCCTACTTCTAAAATATATATTTTTGTGTTGGTTTCAAGAGTTCTTTATAATTGATCACCAATATCTGCCAGTGAGAGCCAAAATTATGCTTCTATATATCTATATTTCTGAAAATGAAACTGAAAATAACATCAGACAATACCACTGATATAGAGGAAATTCAAGAAAATGACACGTTGGAATATAAACAGAGGTCAAGGCTCAAAGCTCCAGGTCGATTTTACAAAATAAAGAATGATCATTTTATAACATAATTCTATTCATCACACCTGTTTAATCCTATATTTCATAATGGAATCTTCTCTGCATAATTAGGTTGGCAACCATCTTCTGGGGTCTAGGAATAGGCCTGTTAAGATAAAATGTGAAAAATGTAGATCATTAGGGAATCAGGAAGTAATCATTTTATTTCTGCCTTTTTTTTCATCCTTTGCTCTTTTACTGATGAGAGAGAAGTACATTTCCTGTAATCCACCTTTAATGTGCTACATGTAAATGAGAGGCCCATTTGCTCAAAAGCATTCACTTTTTCTCTTGGCTTTTCTGAAAAAAATATTGTTCAATAGTTTGAGCTGTTTTTACTGTTAAGAATGAAAGCTGAAGCTACTTGAAATAACATTATTATTTTTGCCATAATTCCAGATGGATTTTAAATCAAACAGAAATATTTCACTGCAGGTTAGTGCACAAGAGCAAAGGCTGTCATGAAGAAACATTAAAGCAATCTAGTGCAACTTTGATGAAATTTTAAAATTTTTTTTGTTTTCATATTTTGTAAATATGCAATTCAACTGTCCAAGAAATGGATTTTCTTTCATATTTCGATGATTCAAAATGCTACAGGTTATTCATATAACTGAGGAATAATTCACAGTATCTGCCTGCAAATTCTGGTAACAATGATGGAAATATAATTGTTTGTCATGTATATCAGTATAAAGGAATCTTTGCATCTTTAGAATTTATTTTTCAAAATGGGTCTAAGGTTAAGCTATCCCATTTTTATTCTGACATGGATCCATTTATGAGGAATTGCCTAAAATTGAAAGATTTTTAGGAACAATTTTTCCAAATGGTATCGGAGATTCTCAGGATCAAATTAGATCATTGTCCATGTATTGCTTTGTTTGGTTAGTCCCAACAGGAAAATATTTCCTTGAATCTTATTTTAAAAAAAAGAGTTGTAGCTTTTACTTCATTGATAGCCAGACGAGCAATTTTGATTAAATGGAAAGGAAGTTTACCACCTCCTCGTATGCGTTGGATGTAGAATATTATGTCTTGCTTGAGTTTGGAGAAAATTAGATATAATATTAAACAAATTTTGATTGAATTTGACAAAGTATGGGGCCCATTCATGAACATTATTACATTGGGCTTGTGGGCTTTACTTGCTTGTTGCGCAGAGGGCAAAACGCAATTGTTTGCTTACTTTTGCTGATAACTGTGTTTAGTGGGAGGAGTAGAGTATTCGTAAGGGGGAGGTCCTTTTTCCTCTTTTCTTCCTTTATTAACTTTATTTCTGTTTTTTTTTTCTTTCCTTTTTCTCTTTACATTTAGAAGATTACTTTATATAGTTTTTTTTAACCAGTAATTTATTTCAATAATAGAAGTTTTCCAAATGAATTTCTACTATATATGATTATTGTATAAAATATAATGTATAATTTGCTTATCATTCACGTTCTGTATTTTAGTAAGATTTACAATTATTGTTCATTCAATATATGACATATAATCCAAACCAATGAAAATATATTAAAAAGAAATAGAAAGAATTTATTTTGGAAAAAGTTAGCCTAATCATGCAGGAGATTGTCCCCAATTCTCTTCCAGGAACCTTTTGCTAGTTACCATATTTTCACTCATTCAACATGCACATGCATATAATGCACACACACAGAATCCACAAAAAAATTCATATGGTGTAAAAATATTTTTGTATAACGTGCACACACGTATACCACATTGGTGTAGTATTCTAAATTTCGGGCTGACAAAATGGGACATGAGACAAAGCACATCTTCCACAGTTAATCTCCCAATCAACTTCCCCAGAGGTGTCAATCGTCCATTTATAGAGATGATACCCTGCTGCAACACATTAACAAGCTTTGGAGAGGAATCCATTAAGTAGATCGAAGGCAGGCTTCAAAGTTAAGCAGGATTTTAATTCTTATGTTCTCTCAAATCAGAGGCACTTGATATGTTAATCTCCTCCCTCAGAGACTGGTCTGGTCAATTAACAGTGATAAGGTGTAGTGTCCAAGCCAGAATGTCCTGTTTATAGGAACACCATGGCATTCAGTACAAAGAGATATTCCCAAAATCAAAATTTCCCACACTCGCTATAAATTATGCCCATTCTTTCATTGCTTCTATTACATTCTCATGCTCGCTATAATATTCCCACGGTCGCTATAAATTGTGCATTTTCCTTCAATATTCCCATACTCACCATAAATTGCCAGTTCAACTTTCCCACCCCCACTATTAATTATGTGCATTCTTTCAAAGTGTAAAAATATCCTTGTATAATGCACACATGCATATAACAGGTAGGGTGGTGCCTGGTTTGTAAAATATGTATATACATACGCGTTATATGTGTACAAATACAGTAGTCATTTGTTATACTTATCATACTTCTTTAGAAGCAAATCTAAAATAATAATGTATAAGGTTGTTCTAAAAGTATATTTTTAATATTCACAGAATTTTATGTTTATTGTGAGTATAATGGGACATAGCACGGTTATGCAATATAAGAAAATATGTCATAAACAAGTATGCAGTACTAAATAAACTGACAAGGCCCATGTCTGTTTTGTATCAGGAACAATATGTAAGGAGGTATGTTCTTCCTATAGCAAGGTTTTCCTGAAATAATGAGGTTAAACTCCTTACATTGCTCAACTAGTAGTAAAAAATTTTAATCAAAAATTATGGAGCTCATTGAAAGAAAAAAAATTAAAGAAAACTTTGTTCTTTTCTCACCAGTGGAAATTGATTTAGTTATGCAAATTACTGCTATGAATATTAAGTTGCTGAAGAAAGGTTTCTAATAAAGAGACCTTTTGTTTTGAAACTGCAAAAATATATGCTTTAATTTCTCGCTAATTTACTGTTCTTTGATAATGTTCATTTTTTTTCCCCACAGTGACTTCACTGATGGTTTTAATACTGTGAATACAACTACAGGCCAACAATACTGGTTTTGACAAGCCTTCCCCTGTGTAACAATAGATCATGATTTGCAGCCCCTTATGCACAATTCTATTAGGGTGAATTTTGTCTATGGGGCTTTCCCTGAAAATGAATTCTCATTTTAATGCTAGCCTCCTGCAGTTTTTAATTTTTAAGCTGTAATATGAAATTGCAAATTTTACAAACATCATTTGAGAAAGCCACTAGGACAGAAATGAATGCCAACGTGTACATATTGTGTAATTAGGCTTTTATGAAAACCAGCTCATCAATGTCAAGCTAAAAATTAACTTAAAGATTCAGTTTCTAATTGGAAAGAAAAGTGCATATGTATATTATACCCAAGGCTGGAAATTATTTTCAGGGTGAAGAGTGAGGTTGCTTTAGACCATGGATAAGAAGATAAGTACTGGAAGTATTTAATTATTTAAATTTGGAGATGATGTGGAGATAATCTTTTGAAGGCTACAGTAGATTCTAAATAATTACATAACCATTTATATATTATTTCCTCCTTTTTGGCCTATTACTTTAATTTCAATTTTAAAAAAATAATATTCAATATTAAAGGCAAAACATTTTTTATAGATTAAAAAATATTTTTCACCCCTTAGTAGATTAAATTTAGCATATAAAAATAACAGATCAATGTGCCAGCAATTAATTTTAACATTTCACCTTTTGTGATAAATATACATGAAAATCTAATTGCTAACTGGAAAAGGGTTAATTAAAGTAGTAAAATTATGATGTTCAAATTGGAATATAAAAGCAGCATGAGAAATGGGTTGCCTCTTATGCCAACAGCACACAAAGTAGAGGATAGAGTATGGGATAAAATAGCTTTACCAACAATAATTCCAGATTTCTGGAGCTAGAGTGGAATTAGGTCATTCACCAAGATTATGTTAACTATGGCAGCCATATATTAAAAAGTTCATGTGGCACTTTGTAAAGATAACCATTGCCAGCACAAGGCAGAGGAATAGCTTTTTACTATGGGTGGTGAGAATGCTGAACGACCAAAGGAATTGTTTGCACTGGCCATCTGAGAAACTCATATTCATGAAACAATATTTATTTATTTGTATATATGAATCCTTGTCCTGCATATGTATTGTGTGTCTGCATGTGTGCTATGTCTGGTTGTGTGTCTGTGTATTTGCATTGAGGACCGGAGAACGCTGTTTTGTCAGGTTGTACTTGTGCAAGCAGAGGACAATAAACATGACCACTAGATTTCCCCAAACAGCATGAGGCAGTAAAAGTGAAATGGACATGCAAATCTAACAGCTATTGATTTCACTTTCCTGGATTGAAGGTTAGAAACAAGTTTCAAGATTGAATTATAGATAAGATAAACTTGGAAATATATTACCATTGAAATTTGGATGATTTTTTTTATCTATTGCCTTCTGCTGGTGAACTAGCAGTGAGAAATATATATTTGCCTGTGGATTTGTTTCTTTAAATCAGAATGAAGGAAATTTTTCAGACAAAAAGCCAAAAGACGGAGAGTTCTCACATTTATTAGCATTGATAGAATTCTTTGTAAATGGTGTTCAAAAATGTGAGGCAGTTTAGGTGAACTGAGATTATGGAGCATGGGAAAGAACTTGAAGGAGGTTAGTAATGACCACATTTTTTTGATCCACAACAACAGTTCACCATAGTCACAGAATGTATCTATGGTGAGAAATCCTTGAGGTCACAAGGGCAACACACAAGGAAAGCCTGGAACAGCTAAGGTGGGAAGCGGCCACAAAGGGTTGTTCCACAGAATGGGAAGCTGCAAGTTTACTAGCCTGTCTCAAATATTAATGGTATCTTCTCAGCAGTAAATGTAGGTGTTATATGTGGATTGCAGAGAATCACATGATCTCTTTGTCTGGAACTAGTCAGAAGTTGCATCACCTGCCAATTGTGGTTGGACCCCACCCATCCATTACTATACATCTTACAATTGGCTTATTTGATTGATGTACCGTCATCATTTCCAGTCACCCAGCTCAGAACCATATAAATTCTAACACATGCTACAGTTCCTTGATCCTGACTACGAAAGCTGCTTTACACCAGGTGGCTTAACTGTGGACATCTCTGGAGATGTCCACAGATGTGGACTACACTTCGAGTCGGACCATAGTACAGTTTGGCACTACTTAGCATTAAGCCATCCCCTTTGTTGGTACAGGGAACTAGGAGAGTCCATTTAAGTCACTATCTGATTAGAGTGTGTTAGTAACCGTGTATTACTTAACACTGGGTCACACCCCAAGATACAGGGATTAGGCTTGTCTGCGAGTCGGTACACGTGCAAGAAAGCACCACTGGTATTGAAGACCCTTGTGCCCGATGTGCCTGCTTACACCATTATAGTATTTTAGTCTCGGACCATGTAGGTGGCTACCAGTATTGGAGTCCAACCTCATGATGTGAATGGCTATATAGTTATTGAGTAGTTTGAGTGATTAAGTACCTTTTGACATCGTCCCCTGTTTGATTCCCATGTGTACAATAAAGTTACCTTTGATTGTGATTCTTGTGTCCAGACTCATCTCTATGAACCTACCGAATCTGATACTATTCCCAAAACAATTGGTACTGCGAGCAGGGTTTGAGTTTCATTGAGTTTCAGTTGAACATACGTGGAGTTACTAACAAGGTGGGAGATTGTATGAATAAGTGTATTACAGGTGCATGTATTATGTACCTGTTCATGAATGGGGGCAGCAGGAGACAGCCCACCAGTAAGGGAACCCTGGAGTTGGAATACAACATCCCGGGGTGGACCAACAATATCCAGGGTTCAGCCATTTAACGATGTAACTGGCAAGCCACACCATACCAGTCGACAGGCTAGACCCCCACAGAGAGAAGATGGGGCACCACATTGGCCTCCCTCCTGGAGGAATCGGAGTTCTCCAAGGCCAGGGGGAGTAATTGGGAGGCCCTATGGTTTCTGATATCCCTACTTAAGCGCCAGTGAGGTATCAAGTCAGATTTCACTAAACAAGGTTCCCAGAAGGGAGAACAGAATTAATCACCCAAACTTCATCGTGTGTCCCTGCAGGAGGCACTGGACTCTGCCAGGGCACACATTAGTAGCCAAGAGGCCAGGTGCATTGAAGCTGCCTGCCAGCTGGTCAAAGTGTGGCAGTGTTAGGTGGTTCACCAATCAGGCTAGCAGATTGATCCTGTAAAAATGACGACGATCATCATACAAGGGGGACAGAGTGATGGGGATATGTGGCTGAACCATGATGACTTTGAGGAAAGAGTCCACTTCCACTTCCATCTCCCCCGTATTCCAGAGACCTTGAAAGCCTGGCTGGTAACCAAGTAGCTCCAGACCCACCACGTGGACCACCCCCCCCCCCCCCCCCCACTGTCGGCCTTCCTCAATGGGAAAATTGCCGAGAATGGAGAGGGTCCAAGCGGATGCCAGTACGAGATCATAGAGACTGGTGGACAGGTTCTGCCACTGGTCAGATGAGTGCTTAGCCACATGGCTACTCCAGCCATGGGACAAGGGGACCTCCCCATATTCACCTCTCCCACCCTCTTAGAGTGGAACCTGAAGTGTTCACTGCAGTGGACATATTCAGCAAAGGCAGGAGTCAATAGAGAATGGGCCTCTTATCGCTAGCATGCGTTGGGGCTTCTGGCCACAACCACCCAAAGATGCCACCAGGGTAACCTTAGCCTTGGTCTTGCCCTTGATGGGACGGGCGACTGGTAAAACCATTTGGAAAGCCCTTGCCCTTCTGGAGAGGATAGAATATATGGAACAGGGAGCGCTCACCCAGAGAAATGGATCAGTGGTAAATCTACAAAACCATAGGAGTGGCAAAGAAGATCACTGGAGTCTCCCTTCCCCCCCCCCCCCCCCCCCATTGACTTAATCTATGGGGATTGTTCTCTGAAGAACAAAATTGTTGAGGACACCTTCCACCTTGCACACATCTTTCAACTGCTCCTGTCAGGAAAGAAATACAGAAGTATAAACCAGCACCACCAGGCTGAGGAACAGCTTCTTCCCATGGGCAGTGAAGATGCTGATTGACCAAAAGAATGGCTCACACTAACCATCTGAGACTCTCATTTTACAGAATATCTATTTGTATATATGAATGTTTGTCCTACATATGTATTGTTTGTCATATTTTGCACTGAGGACCAGAGAATGCTGTTTCCTCGAGTTGTACTTGTGCAGATAAAACTTGGCTAAATCTTTCCATGCTCACCTTAAATCTTAATTGCTGCAGGATTTAACTTTATTCATTTACGAGTTTAATTAGGGCAGTATATATCACCTCCGATTGCCTTGTGAGATGCCTTGTTAATCTACTGCAATCCTTTTACTGTGTATCTATTGTTCAATTAAATCAGAATGATGCAGAATGAAAGGCAATTCAGACCACAGCATTGGTACCTCTTGAAAAGATTTGTCCTGCTGGAGCCGTTTGCTGAAAGTCCTTAAATATCTGAAAGACAGACTTGAGGGTAGGCTTGTGAAAGAGGTGCATGTTTACACCAGGAGAGGGCTAAGTGGAACAGAAACATCACCTGCAACAGATTTTGTGATGTGGCTTGTCCACTCGTGATCAACCTTTTTTCATTGACATTTTTGCTGAAATTGAGCTTGTCGCCTAATTGTTTGGTCTGCTGGCAGCAATGGTTCACTTGCTTCTCCTGTGTATTAGTGTGCCTTATAATGTGTTTGGGTGCCAGCTGAATGGTAACGTGAGGAAACTGTGAGATACAAATGTGAGTTTTGGAATTACATTGCATGCTGATGGACCTTTTGAATGTTTGGACCTGGCCCTGGATGACAGTTTAATGGCAGGGTGGGACCACAGTGCATTGAGTAACATCATTCATGTGTTGTTGAGGTGAAATATGGAATATGACAGACTATTAAGTTTAATTGGAGGTTGTTGCCTCATCCTTACTCCCACCTTTATTTTGAAACAATCTGGCTTTTGGGTTGTATATTCCTCTCCACCAGTTTTGTTAGAAAATTAGGGGGGCTTATTCCTACTGTTTTCTCCCACAACTTTCAGCCACCTGCTGTGCTCTTTTAAAAAGTATTGTCCGCAAGTGGGGACAAAACTCTTTGCACTCGTGATGTTGAGGTTATAACAAGTTTGTGAAATTTAATGAGTCAGACAAAGATGGGTTTATCAACAGCTCTGTTCAATATAATTCCAACATTTTTAATTGGGTATGCTTCCAGATCAAAACAATTGTCCTCAATCTTGAAGAAATCATGAAAAGAATTTGGTAACCTGTATCACTCAGAGCTTTATTCTTCATTGAAGAGTAATTGGATATCCATCCACTGTTGGACAAACTTTATGATGACAATTTCATTACTACTCTCAAGTTTATTTCCATCCCAGATCTATTTGCAGACACACATTGTTAAACTGTTGGTGCAAGGTTTGGTGTTATGTGTATTTGAGATAGAATATAGCTTATAATTTATTTCAATGGGATCTAGACATTTGACAAATTTAAAGAGTTTCATGGCTTTCTTTTTCCTCCTAGCTTTCTCCACCTGGATGGTTTCTTTGAAAACAGGATGGACAGAATGATGGGCATCTCTGTATATCTCCATAGTTCCAGCCAGTTCACAGGTGCATTATTGACATATCAATGGGGATGTGGCATTTCTTCAAGGTAGCTTCAAGTGAGCACAGACTGAATCCATTCCACTGTCCACCATTACTTCCCATCATGAAACGCAGAATAGAGCATTTGCTTTCCGAAATCTGGTGTTGGCCATAAGAATGCGACCTTCTCATTGGAACTGATTGAGCTATCTAGTACCTGAACACTGGGGATGTTGGCTTTGTTTATCCTTTCAGTGAATGAAAAACTTTGCAGAGAAAGCATTGGTGATTTTTCCATTGCCTTGGATGCACAGAAGAGGGCAGAAATCACAGCTGCCCAGTAGACTACAAGCTTTGTAGCACATCAGAAGACTTGACCTTCAAATACTCTTTTCCTCCATTGATCAAAGGTTATGCGAACTCATTGAATCCAGCAGTAAATTTTATCATTTTTATTTACTTTTGCCAAGGTTGTCAAGATGTGGGAAGAGGTCTACATTTTCCAGTCCCTCTGTGAAAAATGTTGTTGGAGGGCAGTGTTGTGGAGAAGTAGTTTGAAGACAATATTTACCCTGATGTTGTGAAGTAGAAGCCCCATTCTCTCATCTGCTTTCTCATAATGAAAGTGTTGACAATGGCTTGTAGTTTAACCACTGAACATTCTACTTATGTGCAGTCTTCCTGTGACCACCTGGGTTTACCTGAATGCTCGAGTTTCCTCACAAACTTGATTTGATTAAATGGACATCACAAATTACCCTGAGAGTAACTAAGCAGTGGGGGAATCAAGAAGTGGTAGAAGTATGTTGCAGAGATAGAAGTTGGAGAACAAGATTGTTCTGAGAGTTGGCATGACATCTTTGGGCCAAACAGCCTCATTTCTTGTCATACAAAAATATGAATAGCAGGCAACATTGCTATGTTCTTTTCATGGAGTTGCCATGTAAGATCTGGCTTTGGGTGGACAGAATCCAAATTATGATTTCGGGAGCTCTTCAGCTACTGTGGTGGTGACTTTCTGTGGTAGACAGCAAGAAGCCCCCTCAGTAGCAATCACAGACTATTCTCCCTTCTTGGAAGTAGTCATGAATATAGCATCTGAGGTCTCCTTCCCTGTGGTGGGCAAAGTTGTCAGGAATTTGTGATCAAAGCTCATCACCAAATACTAGAACTCCAGGCAAAACGATCTTTGAGCTGGGTATAACTTTTGATAATGTTTTTTAATGATTACTTCATCCAATTAATATCCATAATCATTTGTGTTAGTGCCCCCAAGAAGGTGCTTAGGTGCAGTTTAAGTCCAAGTATTTTCTCTTTTCATTTAGTAAGGTATCAGGAAGAACCCACTGTTTCTGCAGCATCAGGGCACTGAAAGAACAGGGAGAGGAAGTTGATGACAGTAACCAAACTGCACCATTGCATCGGACTCTCACCACACCATGAGAGACAAGTAAAATAGATTGGACTAACATGCGCCATACTGAGATGGCACAAAGTGTAGACTCTGGTGAAGCTTGATAGAGCAGGCAAGGTTCAATTCATCCATCTTGCCTCAGGATTCAGAAAAGAACAATTAAGCGCTTTCACATTTATAAGATGATCAGAGCATTATCAAACCAACTTGACCAATTTAGTTGACGCAGAGCACAGAAAATATCTTTACTGTGTCTCAATTGTGTGTAGGTCATGCACATTCTCCCAAGATTTGATGTCAATCCTGCCCCAATAAGGGCAACATGGAAGGTGAGAAAATGAGGCTGTTGATATTTACTTAATAAAAGACATTAATTCTCTTATTTATGAATTCTTGCTCTCAGATCTTCAGGCTCTGCCACATACACTAGGTCTGTACTCTACCATCCCTAACCAAATCCAATGCAATAGGAGAGCAAAGTTTCACTCCCAAATGAACTCAATGCCTTCTAGAGCCAATTGATTACCAGAACAAGCCATTGGGCAATGATCCTCTACTGTCAGTAGACAAGGATGATCTCCAAGCTCCCAAGGAAAGCAAGCTGTCCGGATGGATTAGCCAGTCAAGTACTGAAAAACTGTTGACCAACTTGCCAATGCAATCATGGATATCTTCAAAATCTTTCTCCAGCAGGGCATGGTATCCACCTGGTTCAAAGAAACCTCAATCTCAGCCTCAGTGTGGCATCTTGCTTAAATCTGACTAGTGGCATTCATATCCACAGTGATGAAGTGTATAAAAGTTTGCTTGCACTCTTTTGTAGATGATTCAGTTCTTGAGTAGTCTTTTGCACTACCAATAAGTAGAAATTCTGCATGGCCTGCAGGTAAAAGAATCTCAGGGTTGTATGTTGTCATAAATATGAAAAGTAAGTGAAGTTGAAATCTCTGCATCTGATGGACTAATGCATACAACAAAATCTTGCTTTTCACATGATCAGCAATACTTTCAGTACTTTAGCTGATGGTTCTCTTCAGATCCAGGTACGATAGAATGCTGTTGAAGATAGGGAATTGGCCTTACTATTATCTTACTGCTGGCATCAGGGTCATCGCTGGGCACCAAAGGGAGTACAACTTATTTGAAAAAGAAACAACATTGTTAGAAATATGTGGTCTTCCAAATGGCTTAAAAATCTGGGCAATCTTCACAGTAACTGCAATTATGATCAGGATTTCAAAACCCAAATAAAATCACTTTCTAGTTTCCGGACTCTATTCCAGTTTTGCCTTGAGCAATATCATAAAGACAGTTTGTCCAAATCAGAGCCCTTAACTATAATGATGTGAAAGGTTCAAAGCCTTGTTTCACTGAGATTGGCTCTGTTGTAGACATTACTTGCATGCTGCCCCACATCAGTCATATGCCCGAAACGTAACATTATTCAGACCTCTGAAATGGAAGAGATTACCACATGGATGGATAAAAGGAATCCAGGATATGCTCAAAGCCTTGAAATACAACTCTGCACTGATTCCTGGGAATGTTCAACCCACAATTGCCGAAAATAGAGAAGGGGAATGCAAGATGATATTAAGAACCTCAAGCCCGCGCATTTGATAGACATGGAAGCCCTCGGAACAGCAAAATGTACGCCACAGTTCTCAAACCATCTACCCCATCAAGTACCTCCTAAGATATCTGCGAAAGAGCATTATGTATTAAGTAAACCCATGTAAAGACAGTGAAAATAGAGGCCTTTTCTTCTAAAATTGCCAACAAATTCTTTTGAACATTGACTGAAAACAAATGCAAGACAAAATATCAGTAATTATGCATTATTTTCTGGGTAGACATGCTGTACTGAACCAATCGATGAAAATGTAAAGCATAAAATGATGTGATTTCTAATTCCAGGTATTTCTTTAAATTTTACTTTAGAACAGAATTTACAATGTGAATTGCTCAGCAGTTTAACTATTTAAATTGGAGTTCTTTCTAATGAAATGTATGAAATTTAAAGATAAGACACTGAATACTTAATACAAAATTTATTGCTAAAATAAAGTTTTGCAAAAATTTGAAGCAGAGTATAAAATGCAATGTCTTTATACGATTCAAATAGCACTGGTCAACATTTATTCCCCCAAAAGGTTTGCTTCCTGAAAATAAATTGGGATTATGATAGACAATTTCAAGCTGAACAAAGATAATTACAGATTTGCCATATCACGTAGGAAGTTGGAGAAACATCAACTTTTATTGAATTTAGCATGCTTAATCACATAATGATGCTGACACAGGGACTAGTTCAACTAACCTCAAAATATTTTCCTGCTAATTTTCGTTTGCACTCAGCATCTGATGCCTTTTTTTTGTCAGTGTTCAACAATAGTCGGCCATCATTGATGAATTCCATTTGCCCTGATACCATTCTTCCATGGTCTCGATGTCCTGGAGAAACCTTTCACCGTGTTCGTCACTGACTGCACCAAAATCACCAGGGAAGTCGTCCAAGTGTGAATGCAGAAAGTGAATTTTCAATGACATGTTGCAATTGGATGCTTGTAGCATGTTGTCAATCAGCCGGTTGTAACTTAGTGCTCTGTCATTCCCAAGTAAATTTCTCAACATCTTTAAAAGCCTTTCATGCTATTTTCTCCAGCCTCACTAGCAGATCTCTGAACTGCCCATTATTGATGATGTGTCTGATTTGTGGACAAACAAAAATGTCTTCCTTAAACTTCACATCAGTTATTCTTGGAAAGATGTCTCAAATAGCAAAATTCATCACCATCACACAATTTTTTCCATCAACTGAGTTTTAAATAAAGAGGCAGAAATATCTTTGTTGGGTCAGCAAGTGGTTTATATGCCACCTTTCTGACCTGAAACCAAATGCTTACTGAGCAGTCAGTTCTTATGAATGTAATGTGACTAGCACATTAACAAATGAAACAACACTACTTGGGATATCGGAGCTGCATTCCTAGTAGCATTGCCAGTACTTTTAGATCACCATAGATGTTCCAGTTGTACTTGTGCTATATGTTTCATTAGTTATCATAGGTTTCTTTCAAGTCTACCATACAGCTAATGGGCACTGAAGGGTGAAAATTGTTGTGCAACAGGACAGCTTTTAGGCTCAACTTTGATGAATCTATAAGATGCCATTGTTGTGGGTCATGCATATAACCCAAACCCCTTAACAACCCACCAATATCAGTGCAGAAACAGAGGTTGTCAACCTGCATAAACAAGTTTCTCAAATGTTCCTGATGGCTTGGAGTCAGAAATTTTCGTACATGATGACAGCAAAGCCCATCCAAGCAGTTCTGTTTCTGTTTTTAGCAAACCTAAGTTCCTGACCAGGTAATTAAATTCTGTGTTTTTATCAGATGAAGATAACCAGGCATAAACAATTCCACAGCTGGACCAGTGTCATTTTCCACATCTGGTTTATGCATAGCGCGAGCTTCATCTGCACCCCATGTTTCTGGTGGCTTCGGAACTGGCAAACCCTTCAGCAGCACTGGTCTCATGGCTGAAGGCAGACTGGGGTATTCAAGAGATTTCTTATTTTTAGCAGAGAAGCCTGATACATCAGACAGGCAGAAGTAACAAATGGCATTGACTTCCAAGTACCTCTGAGCCAAGCTCTTAGGTTTGACTGCAGATGTTGCACAACAAATGAGGAGCCCAATTTTACAACCTATGGAGAGCTCGTAGCCTTTCTTAATAAGTGCAGTCACACTGCATCTCTGAGCCTTAAGCGTAATCTCACTCAAGGTCATGTAAAAATGTAACAGTACATCACAGCTGTTGTGATATTGACAGGATATTTCTCTTGTATTGAATCTTACTGGACAATAAATGCTCACCATACTATTGCCTGAAGAACATGTACATCAAGAGGTGTTTAATCTACATCAATGTAATACACAGCATCTCTAGGTGAGCTACTTTTATAGCCTGTCTGCATATATCATGACTAAGCATGCCAGACCCAAGAGATCATTTGCATAGCACCAGCACGAGTGCATGCCAGGCATGCTTGGACTGACCAAAACAGCTTGCTTGGTGCGCAATGTGCCAGTAGACTGACAATGACAGGAAATCACAAAAATAGGTCATATCTGTATCTAAAACAGTACGTGATAATAAAATTTTAAGGTGATTTTTGGGATTAGTAGCCCAAAAAAGTGTTCAGGAAGCAAAATCTTCATTATCTAATAGAGTTAAACTTTTAATTATTTTTTTCATTTTAATTTTTTTTTAAACTTTAAGTGAATAAAAACTCTGTAGTTGAAACAGCACATTTCTCATCAAATGATACATTATTGCTTTATTTATTTCCTCCCTGCAAACTTTTAAATCAATTTCATATTTCTAAAAATCCCAATGCAGCATTAATATATTCTTATTTCCCCCAACCAACTAAGCATCTTACTAAACAATATATCACAGCTCATCGATATTGTGTCTATGTAAATGCATTAAAATGACAAGAAAATTAGAATGCAGATAGATGCATCTAGAGTATAACTTCAGCAATATACACGAATATAGAATAATATTTCACTTGGTATTTTCTATTTTCTTGACCTGGTTGTGGGTCCCTTTGACTTGGCAGTTGGTGGTACGATAGAAAGCCCTTTTTTTACATTTGCAGCAGCTTTAACTGTTTTGCTGCATTGTCTAGTTTCCTTTTCAATCACCTTTTCTATGAAGATAAAAGGAAAACAAATATTTTATTTAAAGCCCAAATTTTAAAATACCAGTTAACACTGTTTTGCACAAGACATGATTTATTAGTTCAAACATTTGAGGAAGAGAGATTATTACAACAGAAATAGTGGTTAAATCCAAAATACTAAGACAACTAGAGCATCAGGATTGAGTTGGCTATATTAGATTACCAAAGTTGATTTAAAAATACAACACTTGATAATTCTCAATGAATATTACATTCCCTTGAGAAATAAATAGCTTGCATTTCAACAAGGCGTTTTATATCCCTCAGTATGTCTAAAAGCACATTGGAGTCAATATACCGATTGTACTTTAAGAAATGCAACAGCCAAGTTGTACACAACAAGCAGTGATAAACTGCAAATCAGAACTTCACTCTGATAACAAAGACATGGTTTTAAAATATTACTTAAATCTGTGACAAACATTAATGTGGAAAAGCATAGCAAATCTTGACTGGAAAGGCTAAAAAAAAATCAACAAATAATGATTTGCAAGAACATCTAATTGTTAAAAAGTAGCATAAGTGCAAATGCTTTAGTAAAAATTGTAAAAGTATAATAGTTGAAAACAGAACTATCACACCCTATTGCAAGGTAACGAGCATTGATGGAATTGTTTGACCAAATGAGAATGAAGATATCTTCTCACTCTTTTCCAGTGTCCCTTTCAGTTTTGTTACCAAAAACTTGCAATACATCTTGAAAGTTTTTATGATATGTTGACATTTTAGTTTATTGGTTTAAATTTATTTTGCAAGTTTCTACCCAATTAACCTACAATCTCCATTCACGTTGAAGGGAAGGAGGTAATGCATGAAGAGACAAGAAGAACTCAAACTCCTTCGTGCCAGATTCTAACCCAGGTCGCAGGCACTGTTACCATGTTGTTCTAACCACTACGCTAATCATGTCGCTTGAATACTTTCAAGCTTGCAAAATTAATTTGGTGCGATTGGTTCTATTTTCAACTTGTTATTGAACATTCAAAATGCAGGAATATGTCCTCACCTTTTTTTGCTTTTTTAGCAGGTACCTCAGGTGCGGTTTCCACAACTGTGTGCTTGCCTCTCAAGTTTCTTTTTGAGGGATGCACAGATACTTGTGTAAGCAATCCACTGGCCAGTGGTTGTAATTCCTGTTCCATTTCTGTGGCTTCACCTGATTTTTTAGCTCTTGTAACTCTTTTAGATACTTGTGAAGATACCATCGATATAACAGTCTCTTGTTCTCTACCATTTTTTTCTGCTTTACCTTGCTGATGTGGAAGATTCTCATCATTATCTATTTGCTCTTGATGAATTCTTCCCCTTTTATTTATTACCCGACCTTTCCCTCCTTGAGCTTCTGGAAGTATAGCAGTTTCCTTGATAGAATTGTGTCCTTTCCTGGCTCTCTTTTCAACTTTGCCTGAACTCTCCAGCTGTTTACTTTCAGTTATACCCAGAGTTAATTCTTGATTGATTACAGCCAACATGCTTCTTTTAGTCATTCTGGATGTATCAACAGATTCACCCACCTCCTTGTTGATTTGTAGCCCTTCCTTGACAATTGCTGGAACATCTTCCTTCACCACTTTTCTTTTGCCACGTTTATCAATAGCTACCTCAGATAGATTTCTGTTTTCTAATTCTGTTTTTGGATTTTCAATCAGAGGAACTTCTTTTGAACCTTCCACTGTGACCTCTTCTGATTTTCCTTTCCTCACATTTTTCTTAGGCTGAGCATTTTCTTCATACACAGGAGACAAAATGACATCCATTTTCTTGGTGTCATTTATCACAATCTTACTAACTTTGCCTTTACTTGAGGATCTAGTTTGTCTGATGGCTTCAATCTTGTCTGAATTATTAACCCCTTCACTGGAATTAGCAGAAACATTTAAATGGGGTTTCCATTCCCTCTCAGAAACATTTTCAACATTTGACGGGCAAGCAGACATTCCTTTAGATGAAGCTTTTACTCCTTGGCAACCTTTACCATTGATTTTTTGATTGGGTAGTTTGTTTTCATTTCTGATATCAACTATGGCCAATGACAGCTGCTGGTGAGTTTGTTCCTTGTTTTCAGTCATTGATGTCTTTGCTTTCTTGCCTTTCTCCATGATCCTTGATGAAGGCATAGTTTCAATCAACATAGCAGTTTTTACTTTGTGTGAATCCATTTTTACTGGAACACACAGTCCATCATCAGTAGTTACCTCCAGCTTTTGTTCCATTGTGTTTCTTCTCAACATTCTTGTACAAGATGATTCTTTTACAGTTTTTCCATTTTGAATTATTTTCTGTCCAACCGTTCTCTGTAATCTTTTCACTGGTGGCAATGGTGATGGGTTTAGGGAAGATTTTGTAGGCTCCTTAGATTCATTTTTCTCTTTTATCAACTGTTGATCACAAGAACTACCAGTTTTTTGTTTTGTGGTCCCCTCTGGCTGGTCATCTGATGCATGGAATTTGTTTACACCATTTGTTATCTTCCTGTTTGGATGTTTCCCAGAGGTTTCCACCAATTCGACTGAAGTTTGTTCACTTGCATCTTTTTTTCGACATGACCGCTTAGATACTTCTCTTCTATTAGAACCCCGTTGTGTTACCTGCTCTGCATTATCAGGTACTTTGGAAAATGTCAGATTAGAAACCCCGTATACAGTTTCCTTTGTTAGAGTTTCATCCAATTTTTCCTCATTTCGCAATCTCTTTACTGGAGAAGATTCTGGTTTAAAATCTTCTGAAATTAATTCTCCTGTTATTCTTTTTCTTCTGGATCTACATTTTGAGTTAGCTGTGTCTGTCTTTTCAGATGCTTTGACACTTTCAGATTTCTCCCTCTCCGATCCCTCTCGGCCAGAATTTAATATTGTGTTGCTACCTTCTTCCTGATCTCTTGAAATACTTTGTAAACTATTGGAATCCTTCACAACTTCAACTGGAGTTGGGCACACTGTTTTTTTTCTGGAATTTGTTTTTTTAGGTGTGCGTTCCTTCATCTCTACTTTTTCAACAGTAATATTCTTTCTTCGCCGTGGTCTTCCTGTTGCAACGGATGCTTTTACATCAACATCTGCAAGATCTTTAATTTCGTTACATTTTGTGGATATTTTTGGCAATGCAGGTTCATTTTGGTTTCGTGATAACTTTTCCAAAGAAGAGTTAACTAGCTCTTCAATTTGTGCACACTGTGGTCCCTTCTTCCTTTGCGAAGACTTTGCAATAGAAGCTGTTTCTTCCTCTATTTCAGTGATTTTGGACTTATTAGATTTTGTTTTGCTTTGTTGCCTCTTTCTTAAAGGTAAGGGGATCAACTCTTCATTTGCAGATGTTGAAATTTGTCCCTCGCGTTGCGTGCAAATTTTTGCTGAAGTAGGCGGACTTGCGACTTTAACATCTTGAATTTCTTTACCCTTTAATGTTTTGGTTTCTGGTGAAGCAATTATTTTTGCTTCATAAATCTTCCCATCTTGCGACTCAGCCCGTGTCATTTCTTTGACTTTAGCACCATGATCTTTGACATTTTTCCTCCCTCTCAACGATTCAGTCATAGTAGAAACTATATTATTCTCTTCCTTAATTTTATTTGATGATTCATTCCTACTGATTACGGTACACTTTGTTGTAGAATCAGGCCCCTCAACTTCAACACTGAGAATATTTGGGATTTCATCATTTCCTTTCAGTGATCTAATTTCCTGTGAATTAAACACAATTACTTTCCCAGTCTGGATACAGTCAGATTGTTTCTTGTCTGGTGTGGATTTGTTTGGCATAAATATTTTCACTTCATCTAATATTTTCTCTTCCTTTAATAATTCCTTTGTTGAGCTCATTTTGCTTACATCTTTAATACCTTCATCTGTACATCCATTCATGCCTTGTATATTTTTTATTGATTCTTCCGTGTCTTCTATTTTCTTTTCTTTTAATGATTTCCTTGCTGGTGAAACCTGGCTGCTTGATAAAGACCATCCATTTTTGTATTCTAAAAATATAAAAACATTGCACTCATTTTTTTTAAACTCAGAAAAAAAGCATTTTACAGCAAATTAAATACCTTTATTTTTAGAAAAAGTAGGGTCTTATTTGCAATCGGTACAAAGATTGGACAGGGGAGGACTCCACAAAGAAGCAGAGAAGGGATTGGACGGAGTCAACATGGATTTACAAAAGGTAAATAGTGCTTGACAAATCTATTGGAATTCTTTGAGATGGTGACAGGTAAAATAGATGGGGGAGAGCCAGTGGATGTGGTGTACCTGGACTTCCAAAAGGCCTTCGATAAGGTCCCGCATAAACGACTGGCTTCCAAAATCAAGGCTCATGGGATTGGGGGCAAAGTATTGATGTGGATTGAGAACTGGCTGGCAGGTAGAAGACAGAGAGTTGGGATAAATGGCTCGTTTTCTGAGTGGCAGGCGGTGACCAGTGGGGTACCACAGGGCTCTGTACTGGGACTCCAGCTGTTCACAATTTACATTAATGATTGGATGTAATATCTCCAAATTTGCAGATGACACTAAGCTAGGAGGGGTTGCTTGCACGGAAGAGGGGGTCAGGAAGCTCCAGTGTGATTTGGATAAATTGAGCGACTGGGCAGATACATGGCAAATGCACTACAATGTGGATAAATGTGAGGTTATCCACTTTGGTAATACAAACCGGAGGGCAGATTACTATTTGAATGGCAATAGATTAACAGATGAGGAAGTGCAGAGAGACCTAGGGGTACTTGTACATCAGTCTCTGAAGGCGAGCATGCAGGTACAGCAGGCGGTTAAAAAGGCAAATAGTATGTTGGCCTTCATATCAAGAGGGTTTGAGTATAGGAACAAGGATACCTTACTGCAGCTGTACAGGGCCTTGGTGAGACCACACCTGGAGTAATGTGTGCAGTTTTGGTCACCTTATCTAAGGAAGGATGTTCTTGCAATGGAGGGAGTGCAGAGGTGATTCACCAGGCTGATACCTGGAATGGCAGGAATGACTTATGAGGAAAGATTGCGCAAATTGGGATTGTACTCCCTGGAGTTTAGAAGATTGAGAGGGGATCTCATAGAGACCTATAAAATTCTGGCAGGACTGGACAGAATGGATGCAGATGGGATGTTTCCAAGGATGGGAAAATCCAGAACCCGAGGCCATGGTTTGAGGATAATAGGCAAACCATTTAGGACCGAGATGAGGAGGAATTTCTTTACCCAGAGGATGGTGAATCTGTGGAATTCATTGCCAGAGGGCAGTAGAGGCAGGTTCATTAAATATATTTAAGAGGGAATTAGATCTATTTCTTCAGTATAAGGGTATTAAAGGTTACGGAGAGAAGGCGGGGACGGGGTACTGAACTTTTAAGATTAGCCATGATCTCGTTGAATGGTGGAGCAGGCTTGAAGGGTCGAATGACCTACTCCTGCTCCTATCTTCTATGTTTCTAAATAGCAACAATGATCAACAAATGCTGTTGTAAAATGCTAGGTGGAAATAAATATTAGCCAAGAACAGAAGAAATCTTCACACCTTTCAACTAGTGCAAAAAAAAGTCAAGGACAACTGAGGGGAATCAAGGATTCATTGAGAGAAATGGTACCTTTCTCAAGGTTACTTTGGAATACCAAACTGAATTTTGTACTCACTTCCCTTGAGTGTTGGTGACAACCCAGACTCCCTACAATCGAGCACAGATCTTAATTTTTCAAATGCATTTTTTAAAATCATATTCTTGTTCCAAATTCTCTATTGTACTGGATTCAAATTTTACTGACATTAGGTTATTTCAAAATATCCTCCCATTACTGATATTTTAAATACTGATACATTTCTTCAATTCCACAAAAAAATGTTTAGTGCATATCCAAACTTCTCTGCCATTAAGATTAATGCTCAACTTTTGAACATATTACGAACTGCAAGTAGATCACACTGCACTAGAACACTAATTTTGTGTTCTAATTGTGTAATCTATACTCTACAGTTCTATTCTGTGCACGCAAGGACATGATTGAACTACGCCGATTTCAATAAGCAAGTTAGACATATTGAGAGAAAGCTTAACAGAAAATTAAAAACCTTTTTACACCAACATCAAGCACAAATTCAGTACAGTTTTGATCAAGTTAATGTGTAAAGATTAAATCAGATGATCATGAAAGCTAGTGGTTGGCTACAACCACTGTCAGTCTGAATGCAAAATATCCAAATAGCAAGTCCAGTATGGCAAGAAATTGTCCAAAGTGCCTTCTGCCAATTGGAGATAACACATTAATGATTGGTAGAGATACTCCCATGGAAAAACATAGGAAATAGCTGATGTAGGTAGTACCGTGAGCCCACAATTTCCATTATAAAGTCTCCTTGAAATACAGTAACAACAGCCTTCCAACATCAAAAATTGTAAACTATTCCAGAGGGTAATGATTGGACACAATATCATTTGAATTGCCATACAAACGCAATTTTTCATTGCTGGTCCTCAGTGTGAAAGAAAAAAGGTTAAAGGTACATCCCAACCAGCAGAACTAAATTCCACTTTTATGTTGTGTACAAAAATGGTCTGTGGATAATTTGGAACTTTAATTTGAGCTTTGTTACAACTCTTTTTTTTTAAAGTTATGACTAAACAGATCTTATCACACCAAAGGACTGCGTCTTTACAACTTGAAAAAATCCTGCCAAAGCAAGCTTGTGGTTGGTGTTTGGTAAAATCTATAAATTATAAATGTGGCACTGGAGACTGCACTCCTTCGTCTCATCTGAACTCTTCCAATTCTGCGATCTCGATCCTGATCCCCACAGAATGTACTACATGCAAAGGTCTTTTGACTCAAGCTTTGTAATACTTTGCAGTGGGTATGCCTTAAAAAACATCCACATTAATCCCCTGCTGATTCAACACATCTTTTCAAAAGTTGTAAAAATAATAAATAAAACTCAGATCCAAGTTCTAGTGGGTTATAAAGAAATTAATTTGGTGCAGAATCAAACGTGCTGAGCTACCTTTCTTGTTTACAGAAGATGTCTAAACCAAAATAGCTCAGAACATTTAAGGGTAGTAAATGTGTGAAATTAAGTCTACTGGTCTCCTCTGAAGGAGAAATTTGGTGCAGAATTATCTCCAACAGTATCAAATTCTATCAACAAATGACCATCATAATGTTATCAGAATATTATTTGCTAATATTTTCAGAAAATATCAAAGTATCTTAAAATAATTACATTATTCTACAGTAAAGAAGAGCGTAAAATTAGTTTATTTGCAGATGATGTATTGATATATTTGACCAAAGATCTTTAAGACAACATCTTAGGTTGGAAGAATATGGGCAAGTTTCAGGATATAAAATAAAATGGGATAGGAGTGAAGTTATGCCCTTTACAAAAGAGAAATACCCAATTTAAATGGCCGAAGAATGGGATAGGCATACAAGTCGACCCCCACCCCCCCCCCCCAACTTTTCAGCCTCATTTTAAGGGTTTTACGCTATATCCGGCCTATAAGTTGATACCAATTTTCTGGCTTGGGTGTATCGCGCGGTTTGATCTGCTGGGTGATTATGGAGGGCCCATCAGCACAATGTAGCATGCGACGAAACTATAAAGCGAGTTTCATTGAAAATGATAGAAGTGGCCAAGAAAACACACAATTGCACAGCTGCAAGAAATTTTTATATACATGAGAAGTTGGAACGAAATGGGAGGAAGAAAGAAGAGACTAAGAAAAATACCAAAAAAGCAATGTTCTTTGAGAAAAGGAATCACTTGTTGGCCAGAGTTGGAAAAACGTTGCAGAATAGGTAGGTGAACATAGTCACCGAAATAAAATAAGAACTTTTGCACTGCAGTGGGCCAAGTTTCACTCCGATGTCAGTGATAATTTTGAGGGGAAAGATAGACTGATTCATGAACAGAAAAAAAATATGGTATTATGGCAAAAAACAAAAATTGCCAACTACCAAAAGATCTTGATCATAAAGTTGTAAGTTTTCACCAGTTTATTATATGGAACCAGCAGAAACACCAGTTTGCACTAGCAAATGTCAGAAATATGGATGAAATCCCCATGAATTTCAACATGATAGGTAATAGAACAGTGGAATAGAATGCAAAGCAGAAACACAGGCCATGAAAAGACCAGGTTACCATGGTGTTGTTGTGCATGTTGAGACCCATGGTAATCTTCAAATGCAAAATTAAACCAAAATTGAAATTCCCTGCTGGTATTTTTGTACATTTTCATGAAAAAGGATGGATGGATGAAAATGGTATAAAACTATGGATAGACAATGTGTGGAACAGGCAGTTAGGTGGTTTACGTAAAGAATGGAGTTTGCTTGTCTGGGATAGGTTTCAAAGCCACTTAACACTAAAAGTAGATTAGCAATAAATAATACTCAAATAGCAGTTATGCTAGGTGGTTTAATGTCTATATCCCAACCTCTATGTCTGCTTGAACAAAGACCATGCATTTCAAGAATGGAATACATGGATGAAGAGTGCAGAAGAATCACTCACAAAAGGCAGGGCAATGTGTGCTGCATCACTTGATGTGCTGTGTGACTTTATGCTCAAAGCTTGGGATAAAGTGAAAGTAGACAGTAATAAAAATCATTTAAAAAGTGCGGAATATCTATTGCAATGGTTGGTACGGAAGATGATTTATTGTGGGACAGTGAAGCAGAGCAGCCTTATTAGATACAGACTGGGACCTGCATGATAACAGTTTAAACATTAAGACTGGATGCGCTTGCTGAGATCTTTGCCTCAGTCAATAATGATTTTGAAGGATTCCAAGTATGTTTTTTTTTCCACCTCAATAAAAATATACTGGTAGCATGAAAATTTGTTGGTCTTTTTGGTGTTTTTAAAGGATAACGTATGCCAAATTGGTGTCGAGCAGTTTTTTTTGAGTTTAAGGTCTAATTTTTGTATTGGTGTGCAAGTCGGCCCCCGATTCTTAAGTGATTTTTGAGGGTTTCAAGACTCAAATCTATAAAAGTAAATGAAAAAAAGAACTTCTGAATGGAAGGTATGTAGGAAACATATGTAGAAAGTTTTCATTCTCAATTAACTTGAAGAGTTTAATAAGTTCACAAACTTGCTGGAAATGCATCAAAAACATTCCAATTGAATAACATACCAGTTATTCCTATCTGTGGAATATCAGCAAAGTCATCAGAGGGAGACATTCGAGAAGTTTCAGCTTGATGAGATTGTTGTACATACTCTTGGGAAGGTGGAGAGGATATACATTTAGCTTGAACACCCCTTGTCCTTATTCCCTGAAATAACACAGAAGTACAGAATTTGCAAGAGATTTCAGACTCTCCACTCAATGTTAATGGAATTGAAAAGTAACATTGGGTTTAATACATATCTCGATGAATTTACATGATTGTAGATCATCTTAACAGCCCAACTGTACCTTTCATATTGATTACACTTATGACCAATTACAATTTTAACCATTGTGTGTAGATAGAAATTTAGTTTATATTGAGAAGAGCCACCAACTATCTTATCATGTGATTTTAATAAATGAATCAGAGAGGAAGGCAGATTCTGCACACATTTACTGCAATGGAATTCAATCTACAATTTCATTTTCATTGCACCATATATTAGCATAATAATGGCAAGTCAGGGCACACTTTATACTTGTAAAATTGCATATAGCCAGTCCAGAACAGTAATTTCCCATTAAGACAAAGTAATAGTGGTCTTTGGCAGTCCAAACAGATCTAGGCAGCTCATGAACAATAAAGAAAAAAAAACACCAAATACTTGTTTCACCAATTCCTGGTCAATTTACTACACCAGAGAAAAATCACATGCAGATAAATAAACAGAATGCTTAAATAATGTTAAGGAATCTATTTGCTGGGATCAAACTTAAAACAAATGGAAAAAAACCCAGGGATGAAGAACGTCCCAAATACTGACTGAATATTGATCAGAGGGATGTCAAATGGCAGAATTAGCCATGGTAAGACTTGAGTGGTCGAGACTGAAAATATTGGACTGTAGGCCATTTGCCCTTTGTGGCTGAGAAAGTTGTCCGATTTGATCCCACAAGCAATTTTTCCCCATTTACCCTTAAAATTTGTCTTATTCATGTAAGAAGCATCCAATTGTCTTTTGAAATTCAACACAAAATCTGATCCAATGCTTTTAGGTTGGGCATTGTTAACACTGCACAATATATTTGTTTTTTTTTCTTCTTTAATTTAGCTAATAAAGGCCTTGGACAGTTGTAAGCTGCTTAACAACAACAAAGTCTTTATGGAAGTTGGGCTTAAAGATTCAAAAACCAAGGTCTGTTTGCTACTGGTTGTCTACCCACTTTAAGGGTAGATATCTTGATACACAAGCTCAATGTGACTAATGGGAGATTAATGCGAGTACACATCATTGCTAACATGCCAGGTCTGAAACAATGCAGATCATTTTTTTCCTCCAGTAAGTACTTTGAATATTAATGCTTCATTTTACCTGAGCTCTTAGTGTTAGAGTTGAATTACAGTCAATTCCACTTGGAGATGTTTCTTTCATAGATGCTCCATTATGCTTTTGCCCAGTCTGGATCAAATTATTTTCTGATATTTCAGTTTTCTGAGCACCTCGAGGTAACGCTGAAGATTTACTTGTACTCTTTGAACCAAGTTGCAGCTTGGAATCAGAAATTCTTTCAATTTTTACAGGAGTTGAAAACATTTTATTCAAACCACTATAGTCACAGTTTTCCACCTCTTTTTTGGAGCTGAACAAATTTTTAATTCCAATATAGTTTATCTCTAGACTCTCTGTTTTTTGTTTTGGTTCAACGAACAGTTTGGACAGACCAGCAAAATTCTCATCCGGCTGCCCTTTCACTCTGGGCGTTTTCATGATTCTTTTCACTCCGACCAGGTCTTCGACCGGTTGCCCTTTCACTCTGGGCGTTTTCATGATTCTTTTCACTCCAACCATGTCTTCGACTGGCTGCCCTTTCACTCTGGGTGTTTTCATGATTCTTTTCACTCCGACCAGGTCTTCGACCTGTTGCCCTTTCACTCTGGGCGTTTTCATGATTCTTTTCACTCCAACCATGTCTTCGACTGGCTGCCCTTTCACTCTGGGTGTTTTCATGATTCTTTTCACTCCGACCAGGTCTTCGACCGGCTGCCCTTTCACTCTGGGCGTTTTCATGATTCTTTTCACTCCGACCAGGTCTTCGACCGGCTGCCCTTTCACTCTGGGCGTTTTCATGATTCTTTTCACTTCAATCATGTCTTTGACTGGGTGCCCTTTCTTTTTGGACGTTTTCATGATTCTTTTCACTCCGACCATGTCTTCGACTGGCTGCCCTTTCACTCTGGGTGTTTTCTTGATTCTTTGCAAGTCTCCAGTGCCTTCTGCTTCACTACATTTCTCAGTTATTTCAGCTGGGGATTCACAATAGCGGTTTGAATTACTACAATACAAATCAACTCGGCACTTTAGTAGACGCAAAACTGTTTTGCGTCCTCCACTACTCCTATTCAGAATGTTTAGCGGTGCAATAGCCTTTACACCTAAAAAAATTTTAAAATGACAAAAAGCAAGAAAGTAGCAATAATTATACATAGCATATTATATGGGCATATCATTCTATTGTAATGAGAAACATGGCTTCAAAACATCCCTCTATTTGGTACCCTTTTCACAATTCTCTTGCCTCTATTCGAACACACCAAATTCTTCACCTAACATCCTTCCCCTCCTTTGTCTACATTGCCTAGCTTTCAAAACTTAGAATTATTCTCTCCAACACCATCCAATTCCTCATTAGTTCACTCTTCCGAACCTAATAACCCCCAACCAGCTCTAATTCTGGTTTCTTGTCACATTCATTTTTAAGTGTGTTCTCACCTGTCCAGGTCTTAAGCTCAGGAATTTTTATCCACCTTCTTTCGTTGCTTTAATGTACTCTTTAAATCACCTGACCATAACCAAACATTTGGTTAAGGTAAAAAGATTTTTTGCTATTCCCTTCCTAAACTTCATAAGCCCTCAACTTCTTTAAAGCATTCCTTAGTCAATTTTTCTGCTCAAATATGCCTGACAGGCTCTCCATTGAATTTTATTTAACAGGTTTGTAGAGGATGTAGGACTTGTATTTGAATCCTTTAGCATTACTCTACAAGCTGATGCTTATCAATACATTAAGCTTAAAACACAAGTTTTGCAATAGACAAGCCCATTGGTAAAATATAGTATTAGAACAAATGACTAAAGTAGGTACATTTATGTTGAAGTCCTTTTATTATTGACTCCTTTTAAATTCCCCTCCCCACCCTAGACTCAAATATATCACAAGACTGATCAATCCAGAAACTAAACAGTGGATTTCATTGCAATTGAAGTTATGATCCATGATCTGATCCTCCAATCATTTACATGACATTTTCATTTTATTGTTTACAAGTTGTGTCTATTTAACATTAAACAATCATGTAAAGCTCCCGCCCATACCTATTTCTACCTGAATACTCAAGATACACATACTCGGCTACACCCCTATCTCGCTCTCCGTTTTATTCGTCTTGGAGTGAGCTCCCCCGCATCAATTCACTACCAGATTGTCCCATAACAGATATATCCAAATTTAATAGTGAGATAATTAACAGTTTAGTGACTGAAGGTGAAGATGGCAGGAAAGGGGGGGGGAGGGAGGGAAGCAATGAAGCAACTAGAAAAATCAGTTGTACGAAATAGAAGTATGCAAGTGAATGCAAGAGGCCAATAGCAAAGACTGATACAGAAACAGAACTATTCTCATGGTAGCAAATGGAATTAAACAAACCAGTTTCCTCAGGAGTTTTGCTAGCAGAGTTTTCAAGCGTTTTCTGAGAAATTGGAATGGCCAAAGCACCTTCAGCATCATCGATAGTCAAAGATTGTATTACTGGATTTTCTCTCTCATTTATATTCATGGGAGTACTGAACATTTCAGCCATACCTATTGAATGTCAATGTGAAAGTTACATAAATACAATATTACTATATTTGATGCCATACAACACCCACTGTTTTTCCCCAAAAAATACATTTCTGGGCCTTGTATACAAAGTTGAGTTACCTGGCAGGCTAATGTTCACCCAGACACGGTAGACTGCCAGTACCTGTACCTCAGCTATACTATTGAATACCAACTAAAAAGTGGTAAACTATGCTAAGGTGCGAGTTTTTGGGACACCACCTGCAGCAAAAATGATCAAATAAAGCCAGAACAGTTGCAGACTGCTAAAAAAGGTAAACATAATCTTTGTTGTCCAGCCCCACATTGGCCAGAACTTGGAGTTAAAAAACTGGGTGATAAAGGAGAATTCAGGGAAACAGGTTTCTACCAAAATAATTAACGAGGCCAAGAGAGGAGGAGAAAATTGAATCAGGTTTTTTTTCAGGAACAGAAGGTTGGTGTTACCAGTTCATTAAAAGGCATGGTTTATCAATGCGTACAAAAGCATCCATTGTGCAGATTATGCTGGTGGATTATGAAGACAACAGGAAGAGTGAAATGTCCCACCATTCCACAGCTGGGTGAAGAAATCTTGGGAAAATTTAAGAACTGAAATGAATTATCTCTACTGATAAGACTTTTATAAAGTGTTTTCTGATATAGCCAAGATGTTTTAGTTTTCTCTTATGAATTACAACGGTAATATTAGTAAAAGTTTTGTCCAAGTATATTTTCTACTATACTGTAGCTACATATTTAAATACACAAAAAAATCTTAATATTCCCTGCTGAAATTGGGGGGGGGGGGAAGAGAGAAAGGGGGAAGTCTTGTATGCCATCAAATACAAAAGCATTTACAATTTAAAGTGGTAATAGTGTACACTGACCGCTATTATCTTTTAGTTAAGGATTGCATGATCAAAAGCATTAACTAGTCATTATTACACAGTTTATAGGACCACACCAAATACAAATCACATGCCTCATTGCCTACCATAAGTGGCATTTGGAGATATAGTCGTGTAGTACTTTATTGTTTTGGAAAGGAACTCTAACAATCTGCAACTGGCTTAATCATTGGACAACAAATCTTTTGTTATCCAGACTTTGCGCTACTGAGGTTGGCCATGTATAACTGCAAACATACGCAAGCCAGGATGGGTTCATAAACATAACAATTTGACAAATTGAGAGTCAATGGATTTAGTTGCCACGCTCATTTAAACTCACTGGAAAATGTGTTATAGGCCTGTGTAATATACAAAAAACCCAAAATACAACTGTGTTGGAGTTCTACAAATAACATCCAATAGTCCAGAAAGACTGCTTCTTTGGCAACACAAGAACTGAGTGTATCAGTTAATCAGTGTTACAGTAACTTGACTTCCTCTTCCAAAATGAATGGTTACCAACAAATGGGAAATGTTAATTTTAAAAAATAACTAGTTAAGTTTCAGTGTTCCTACAACCCCATCACAAGTTGAAAAATTGTAAGTTGAAACAAAATACCACACGCAACATTTATTATAATAAAATTTTGAATACTCCCCCCCACACACACACACAGAGTGAAAAAACTATTAACGTACACAGCTGAAAGCATACTGGGCATAAAGAATGTTCGAAGCACTGAAAAATTTAACCTTTGCTGTATCTGCAGATCTCTCTTTCTCAAGCAGGGATAAAGAAACACTAAGACAATCACCCCAATGGCGAGCTACATCAACCAGCTCTTCATCCTGGGCAATGCCATTACTGGTACACATAACTTTATTGAAACAGCTGCTATGAGCAAAGCACAATCACTGGCTGAAATATTTGCTCCCATCTTCAAAGGTTTATTTTATTTCAAAGAGCCTGCACTTCTACAATTTTAAACAGACATAGACATACAGCATGCTAACAGACCATTTCAGCCAAAGAGCCCATGCCACCAAATTAACCTACAACCCCCCCCCCCAGTAAACGGTGGGAGGAAATGAAGCAACTGAAGGAAACCCACGCAGGCACAGGAAGATAGTAGAAACTCCTTACAGCCGGTGCAGGATTCGAACCACAGTCCCATTTGCTGGTGCTGTAACACCGTTTTGCTAACCTCGATGCTATTACAGCATTAACGATCAAGACTGGAGTTCGAATCCTGTGGATTCTGTAAGGAGCTTGTGGGTTTCCTCCCTCAGTTTCAAAACATATAAAGTGGTTGTATGTTAATTGGGAAGCATGGGCCGAAAGGGGCTGTTACCATGCTGGATGTTTACATTATCTTTAAGTTTTTTTTAAATTCTATTATTTTGTTATTTAAAAAATATATTTTCCTCAGTTTTTTTGCCATTTGCTTGAATTCCAGATACATGGGGTTATACTTCATTTTAGACATGTATGGTCTTAACAGTATCTGTTTTATTGGTAGCTCATTTTCACCAACAGCAGAAACTTCTAGCCAGAGGCGGGCCAATAAAAAGCCCAAATCACTGCCCCCCAAAAAAGTTAGCATTTTCTTAATTCATAATTTTGTAGTCTGTCACATCCCCCAGGACCCTTCAAATATCTCTTGCTATTAAAATGTGCAATAATCCCATCTTGTGAAATTCCCTCCATTTTATCTTATTTCATTTAGATTTTCGTCAAAGTTGCCCAGTATTAATTTGGTGCTTACAGAACATCAGCAATAATCACTCCAAAAGCTTGTACTGGCACTACCAGATGAACACATTTTCCTTCTCAAATTCCACTATTTTGATGCCAATGCATTGAACATTGCTTTGCTCACTTCCCATCGTTAAACGATATCACTCATACCTTGAAGGGGCAGGTTAAACCAAACCATTTTAGAGCTGCACTTATTTAGTTTCCTCGAGCGAAATAAAAACCTACTCAAAACATTAATATTTTATAGTAATGGTGGAGTAAGGGATACACCCATGAGATTAAAGATTGTGGTGGAATATTTATATCCTACAAAGTGTCAGATATCCTATTTTGAGTTCCCTTCTCTGTTCAGAAACTATCTCATTCAACATGCTGGTAGTACTATAGAGTGGAGATGCTTCAGTTATCTATTTGGCCATGTATCACACCATGGGAGATTGCATATTGTCACACTTTACTACTTGAGTACGCAATTTTATTGTCATATACACAAGTATAATGTACCGATACACTGAATTTCTTGCTTCCTGCAACCATAAAAGAACACAGACAATAAGTCTGAATTACACAATATGCCACGAGATAATAAACATTAATGCAGAGGTATTCAACTGCAGGATAATTAAGAGGCAGAAGGGAGTTGGCTTCTGCAAAACAAAGGGAAATGGTAAGAGGAAGATGAAGCTTTTAATTTTTTTTTTGAAAATAGATCATCAGAATTCTCTTAAAGCAATGAGACAAATCAAGAATGTACAAATATTTATATCTTAATATGCACCCTGGAATGTTCATGCTGGAAACTCACAATGGAGCTACAACAGAGACAACATATGTTCTGCTCTACTGATTTGGTGCAGATTTGGACCTTGCCAAAATGTTATGATAAAACAATTGCTCTGGATGAAGAATAGAAAAACAAAAAAAAAAACTGAAATTAGACAGACAACAAATATCCCTTTACCCTGTTTATAGCCACCAAGCAGTTTGAATAAACTTCAGCTTTTCTCTTTTACGAGCAACACAACCTGCCAAAAGTAATATTCAATGTAAATGATATAAACCATCAGCAAACTCAGACAGCATATATGGGTAGAAATGGTCATCAATTTTTCAGGTCTGTGCCCTTTCTGATGATCAAAAACATTTCCATATTATTCAATAGAATATTGCTGTAAAATTGCTTTTTGTGACTGAGTGTTGAAAGTGGACTTGATCTGCATATTTTTCAAAGAAAAAAAGCAAAACTGGCACGAAGTACCTCGGGCAGTTAAGGTTTACCTGTAAAGCTTTCATCCATTGCATGGTCTTTCTTTCTCAGGGATATTGTTCTTGTTTGCCATGGGGTCTGCCTCGTTGGTTTAGCTTTAGTAGTTTGCGATTTGCCAATAACTATTGTTGCCGGAGAAGTAGCATGACCAGTACTGAAATGATCTTTCACTAAACGCGCAGGCGTCTGTTGAAACAAGTTTCATTTTTATGCTCCAAATGTATTAATGTAATTGGAATAAATGGAAACAAAATTGAACTTAAATTACCAAAATAAACCACGTATGCAATTTCATCACAGACAAGGGAACAAATTGATGAACACTATAATGATTAGGATTGGGACATTTTAGTCACACAATTATTGTTGTTTGCACATTGAACAGAAATTTACCACTTTCAAGGAGACAACATTCTTGAGTCGTTTTTGTTTAACAGGTCTCTTTGCAACATTCCGCAACTGAGGTCTTGCCACTCCTTCCTTCACGACTTGTGCCCATGACTTTTTCACTAAATAAAAATTAGAAATACTCAAGTTAAAAGCATCAAAGTTCAGATTCAATACCTTAATTCAAAATCTTAATTACATAAAACATTTCCTAAAGGCAAAGCTGCCACAGTAAGCACTGTGTGTATACTCTACCGCATAGAATTCACTTTCAATCTTTGGTCATGAAAGGGTAAACAAGACAAATAGCTAGAGTAAATCACTAGTCTGCAGATGCAGTGATCGAAGTAAAGACACAATGCTGGAAAAACTCAGCAGGTCAAACAGCGTCCTTCATGTAACAAAGAAAAAGATACGAATATCGAGCTGAGCTGGAAAGAAAACAAACAAGGAATACTGACCCCAAGCCCATTTTCCAGATAACAGCTCAATTTACCCCAAATTATATTTGAATGTTTCACATTCTAAATTTGTGACTTGTGAACATCAACTGAAAGAGTTTCTTAAAAGTATCAGCATATTGGTGGACAGAATCTAACCAAAATGACTGAAAGCAAATGAAACCAAAACAATCATAACAAAAATATAATCAGCCTCAAATAATCTTATGCAAATTGCAGGAAAAAAAATCATTTGTTGAAATGAGACATTAGTAAATGCATTTATTCAGTACTCCAAAAGGGACAACCTATGGTAGAATTACTACATTTTGTAAATGGATGGTATAAACAAGGTGCCCGTAACAAGCAATCTCTTTAAATTTTCACTAATCCTACTGAGAATTATAATAAACATTTAAAAGTACAGTTTAACCAGAGAACTAAGGTTTTGTCTGCAATACAAATGCTAAAAATATTCAATTGTCTCTCTGGCCATCTAGCAATAGCAATTCCAGATCCTCAGCCAACTTGTAGAAAATGAAAACCTTCCAAGTTATACCGCCAAACCCATCTTTCTAGTTATTTGAGTAATTAATCTGATCATTTATCTCATGAATGAATTTAAATACCGAATGACCAAATTTAGAAAGCATTCAGAATTAAATTCAAGAGCTAGAAGACAGTAATGTCTATTCAAACTTTACAACTAGTCTATACTATGCAGGGTAATTGGCAAGATCAAAATAGATATTGTACAGACAGGAATTTCATACAAATGTATCAAGTAAGAAATTTAGTTTCTGGTACAAAATAAATTGCAGGTAGATTAAATTTAACCTCTTTCCCAAAAGGTGATAAATCCTGAATGATTGGTACACTAGCTTATTCTCCAAATTACACACTCAAAAGGCTCCATTCCAATTGAAAAAGAAATTCAACTAAAATATAACTTATTGATGGTGAACATGAAAACAGTTGTTCATTTACCAAATTTGGCATGATTAAAATGAAGGAATAATTCAGTTGTCTTACTAAACTTCTTGAGCATCTTAACTTTAGTACACTTTAAAAGTTGTAGGATGGATAAACATTGTGCTTTTGCAATATCTTTAATGCTTTTTGAAATTCTTTACAATTACTGCCAACAGCACTAACAAGCTCAAAATACATAAAATATCAAAAATGTGATACAAATACAATTTATTGAGCAGGAATAGTGAAAAACACATTCCATCTTGAATCACCCAGAAATCCCATTGACAGCAGTCTTGTCAGCTGTTTTATTGCCAATTTCAGTTAAACCCCAATAATATTAAAATTGCAGCAAATATACATTAGTTGTCCTGAGTAATTATCCAATTTAAACAAAAGTAATTTTCACCCCCTGCTATGCTTTGTCATAGAAAAAAGTAATTAAGTGCCCCTAGGAAAATATAAATTTAGGACGACTCATACCCAACAAGTTTACGAATGATGCTCCACTTTGTCTCCTGGATTGTATTTGTGCAAGAACAGAACTTCTTCTGGTGCTTTTCCTGGAAGCTTTTTTTCCAGAACTTGGTTTTTGCTGAGATTCATCCATCTGAGCCAGACTGAGGCTCTTGGGTGTAATGCAGGATTTTACAGACTGAGTTAAGTTGGGAGGTGTAGCAATATGAGAGTTGGAAAAACTCCCACTCAAATGTGGAGAGCCAAAGGAACCAGCGGTAATTAGATTGGACTTCGTACTACTCGAAAAGGTAGACAGTGTTTTGGAAAGAGGTGACTTTTTGGTACTCGATGAGGGAAGTCTCTTCTGTGAAAAACTTCCTGAAGCATTTGCTGAAGGGACATTTGAGATTATGGAACTTTTACTTTGTTCACTGCATTCCTTAAACAAGAAAATAAATAGCACATATTAAAACAAGAGTCGATAATTTTTATTTAGACAATGTACAATTTAATTGAAAATATACTATCGGATACAAAATTCAAGCACAGACAGAGATGAGGTAATCAGACTGTGATGTCAATTTCCAGGGTGTGCACTTATCACATTCAGATGCAGGTCATCAACATTTCATTTTGGAAAATTATCCCAGAAAGTTTGTCAGCTGGAAAAAAAATAAGCTGACTAAAATTTGTACATTTTTTAAAAGTTTTCAAATGCATGACAATTTATAAAAAATGTAAGTTAAAAACTCCAAGGAGTTCAGGGTTATGGGGATAAGGCTGGAAAGGGGTACTGATGGTAGTGATCAGCCATGATCTGTAAAATGGTGGTGCTGGCTCGACGGGCCGAAGGGCCTACTCCAGCTCCTATTGTCTATTTCGGATAAACTTTTTTTTGAGAACTGGTAATTTTTAAAAAAAAATAACAGCCCAGTAGCAACAGCAAATCACTTGTAGCAGTGTTTAAACAATGGAAAACTTTTAAACCATTAAAGTAATGCTTTAATTCAAAAAAATGCTGACCACCGCCGATCACCGACACCACCGATGGTCCCGTTCCTGCCAAGGAGCCTGAGGTCCCCGGTCAGTTCGGTTCCAAAAAAAATTTTGGATAACTGAGGTTTTGATTTGTTTCGGATATCCTCAGTTATCCAAAAAATCTTTTAAAATTTTGGATAACTGAAGATTTCAGAGAATCTGATTTTGGATAATCAGAATTGTACTTAATTGAATCAAGTTCAAAGATTCTACAGACAAAAGTTACTTAAAAAAATGTAGGAAAATAATTAAGTAAAGTATCTTCCTTTTAACCTCTTTCAAATGCTATTTAAACCAATAGATCCTTGGACACCACCCACCTTTGATCCATACCAATTTGCCTACAGGGCAAACAGGTCTACAGTGGATGCCATTGCCACTGCTCTTACACTGCACTAACCCACATTAAACACCAAAGGAGCTATGTGAGAATGCTTTTTATAGGCTTCAGTCATCCCGAGCAGACTAATTACAAAACCTGCTAAATTAAGGTTTTCCAAATCTATTCGCCTCTGGATTAAGGACTTTCTATCACTCAGCATTTTTTGGGTTAAGAATTAAATATTTTAATGCTTAAAAAGCCTTCCCTTGTTGATGTGTTTTTTTTAAATATTGATACATGTCATTTGCTGTTGGTACTGGGCCGTTTTTTAAAAAAATGACCAGTTCTCCAAAAAAAAAACGTTTATCCGACATTGACCCGATCTCGACCATTTCAGATAATTGTATTCTATTCTATTTTCCACATGTTCACCTGCTGTTTGAAGAAATAGCATGATGTTCAGAAGAATCATTTGACAATGCACCCCTGCATGCCTTCCCCCCCCCCCAAACCCGCCAAGTTTCATCACTAAGAAGCAGCAATATCCTGAAGGGAGAGCAAGGCCACCATGGCTGACAGGAAAGCAGAAGAGAGGGCAGAGCATACGGTATTGCAAGAATTAGTGGGAAGCCAGAGGATTGGATAGGTTTTAAAAACCAGAGGCAAGAAAAAAAAGTAACAAGGAGAGAAAATATGTAATCTGAAAATAAGAAAGCCCATGACAAAAGAGGACAGAAGTCTTTAGATAAACAAACAGATAAATATATAAATAAATAAAGAGGCAAAAGTGAACATCAGACCCCTGGAAATTGACACTGGAAAAGTGGCAAGAGAAACCACTAGGTTTGCACAAAAATACAAGAGAAACTCAGCAAGTCATGTAACATTCTTTCTGTAGCCAAGACCAATATTTTGGGCCTGAGCCCTTCATCAAGGTATGAACAAGAACTTAAATAAAATGGTGGGGAGAAGGGGCAGGGGGAGGAGCATAGGCCCACAGCAAGGTGGATCTCGGTGAGAGGGCACGAGAAAAAAGCAGCCAAGTGACAGGGGGAGGGGATAGCTCTGAATGGAGAGGGGAGTGGGTGGGGAGCTGAAGGAAAGAAGTCAGAGAGATAGGAAGAGCGGGAGACAGGGGAGCAGCCCATCAGAAACCCGAGAAGGCAACGTTAATGGCCATTCAGTTAGAGAGTGTGCCCAGACAGAATATTAGGTGTTTGCTCCCAAAATTTGTGAATCGCCTTAGTTTAGCAGTGAATGGACCGACATGTGGAAGGTAGAGGTCCCCGTGGAAGGTAGAGGTCCCCGTGGAAGGTAGAGGTCCCCGTGGAAGGTAGAGGTCCCCGTGGAAGGTAGAGGTCCCCGTGGAAGGTAGAGGTCCCCGTGGAAGGTAGAGGTCCCCGTGGAAGGTAGAGGTCCCCGTGGAAGGTAGAGGTCCCCGTGGAAGGTAGAGGTCCCCGTGGAAGGTAGAGGTCCCCGTGGAAGGTAGAGGTCCCCGTGGAAGGTAGAGGTCCCCGTGGAAGGTAGAGGTCCCCGTGGAAGGTAGAGGTCCCCGTGGAAGGTAGAGGTCCCCGTGGAAGGTAGAGGTCCCCGTGGAAGGTAGAGGTCCCCGTGGAAGGTAGAGGTCCCCGTGGAAGGTAGAGGTCCCCGTGGAAGGTAGAGGTCCCCGTGGAAGGTAGAGGTCCCCGTGGAAGGTAGAGGTCCCCGTGGAAGGTAGAGGTCCCCGTGGAAGGTAGAGGTCCCCGTGGAAGGTAGAGGTCCCCGTGGAAGGTAGAGGTCCCCGTGGAAGGTAGAGGTCCCCGTGGAAGGTATTTTTGCAGATGATAAGTGGAGGGCAGGTAGTGTTAAGAAAGTAGGGAGTCTTCAGAGGGACTGATAGATTGGCAAATTGGAAACAAAGTGGCAGATAGAATACAGCATAAGGAAATTGTGGTCATGCACTTTGGTAGAAGGAATATAAAAAAAAGGAGACTATTTTCTAAATGGGAAGAGAATTCAGAAACCACAATCCAAGGGCGCTTAGGTGTCCGAGAGTAGGATTCCCTAACCCTCATCCACAAAAGGCTTTAGTTATTCAGTTCCTGAAAGTAAATGAAATGCTGTACTGGCACAATAATAAAGACAAGCTGAATGGCAGTCCATTTACCCAAGTTAAAATACTGCAAAAGTATGGATTCCACAGTATTATGGCCACATGTTATATTTGTTAGCATGGCAGCATCCTGTACAATACCACACGGCTTTGAAATAACAAAGAGAAATTCTATGATAACATCTCTCATGCATATTTATTTGTCATTTTTTAAAATTTAAAATTAGACATACAGGACCTTGAGCCCATGCCGCCCAATTATACCCAATTGACGAACAAGCCCCGTACGATTTGAAGGTTGGGAGGAACCAGAGCACGAGGAGGAAATCCACAGACATGGGGAGAACTTACAAACTCATTACAGACAATGCTGGATTCAAACTCCGGTCACTCCACTGTTACAACCTTGAGCTAACTACTACACTAACCATAAACATCTAACTTCAACTCAAAACTAAAATATTCTCAACTCCACAAGTGTGGTCATGCTAGATTCTTGCCACAAGGTGGTGATCAACATACTAGTATCAAAAGTTTATTAGTTTTATACCCAATTGAAGACACTGGATGGTGCTGTGGGGAAAACAGGAACATAGAATTCTATATAAGCACTCTTTGTGAAGTCCTACGTGGAAAACCAATGCACTTTAGAGATAAACTATTAAATGATATAGAAAGCTATTTAGTTTGTTTCCATTATTATTCCACACATAAAACTGCATCAAATTTTTTGAATAAAGCCAGAACCAATTCGATCCTCTTCTGTTTTCTACATTATCCATTCAAACCTTCTGGCTGAACTTTTATAACTCCACATGCATATTAAAAATTACCTGAATTGTACACGTGTTTATTCCTATAGAAGATTTGCGTTTCGACACCGCGCAAGGTGCCAGTCGAAATGGCGTGCTCACTCGGGTTGGAGTGCCCCCCTTTCGCAGAGGAGAGCACGGTGGCATATGCTTATCATATACTTCTGGACTCAAGTTTACACCAAAAGAGACTCTCTTTCTCTTTCGGACCAGATTTTCATTTTCACTTGTGCGTTTTTTGGATAAGCGTGGAACCTCTAAAAAGCAAAAATAAAAAAGGTCAAAATGAATCTGTAATATTAAAATATTTTGATGCTTTTGGAATAATTGAGTATGTTTATAGGCATGAAAACTTAATCAGTGTAAAATATTTTTCACAAGCAATATCAATTCTGATCTTCAACGAAGGCACATGTAATACAGTAGAAGTTGAACTTCAAACATTTCAGCCGATCTAGCCTATATCAGGCTATCTATATTACTGTTAACACTATCCATCAGTACCAATTCCATTTTCAAGCACTCAGCCTAGAGTTGAACCTCACTTTGAAAATTAGATTCTATTGACTTTAATTTTAAAAATTCAGTAATCATACAATATGCATAAAAAAGCATTTTTACCCTCATTTTAAATACAGATCTAAAAATTTCACCTAAAGCAGGGAGATTCTTTGATTCCAAAGCACCTACAAATAAAGAGATCTAATTGTTCAAGTCAGATTCATAGAATCCACATAAATTTTACAACATAAAATAAAATATTTAGCTGTCCATTTTGGTGAAATGGAGATAAACAATTTGTGCATCAACTTACTTTCCTCAGTTTGTTTATTGGTCAAATCTTGTTGTGGACTTCTGGAGGTCAGATTCTTTCCCTTCAAGTTTTCTTCAACCACATTACTTTCCCTCTTTTTGACATGCTGAAACAGTGAAGAGGGAGAGCTGCCACCTCTCTGCACAGGAGACTCTGACATTGAAGGAACCTCGCATGGTGACAATCTACCTTGACTTCTGAGGGTTCCAGCATGCTGCATTTCCAATAATTTATCTTCTAATTCTGATTTTGCAGTAATTGGAGACGCCAAAACCTCTGCGGATGCAGCCTTCCCTTCTTGAATATCCACATTTTTGAGACATAATGATCTGCTTCGTCTTTTGGATGTGCCAGGTTTCCCTTCATCCATTTTAACTTGGGTGCAACCAATGCCGATTGATTTAATCTCCCCCCATAATTTTGCAGCTGAACGCTCGGAAACATTTGTAAATTCTGTTGGCTCTGAGTGAGTATCTGCTGCTTCCACTTGTTTGTTACATAACGATGGCCTACCTCTTGTTTTGGCAGATCTAAACTTTTCCTCATCGATGTTGTCTGCTAGATGACCTGTACTGATGGAATTATTTTTCTTCATTAATTTTTCAGCTGAAGATTCCATTACACTTATAGATTCATCTTGTTCCAAGTCACCACCTGCACTTCCTATATTTTTATTATGCAATGACCTTCGACTTTTGGGGGTATGAACTTTTGTGTCATCTATTTTGACCAGCGCAAGTCCATTGTTGCCTGTATTATTTGGCATGCCTGAATTGGCAACTGACGACTTCAAAGCATTTGTAGATTCCGCACCATCCTCACTTTTCTTACATAATGATGATCGGCCACGTCTTTTCGGGGTATCAACCTGTTCCTCACCTATTTTAACAGGCACAAGATTCATCTTGACTGTATTACTATCCATGCCTAACTTTGCATTGGAAGATTTTAAGAAATTTGTGAATTGAACTTGCTCTGATTCAATACACACACCTTCTATACTTTTAGGTAACGATGATCTGCTTCGTCTTTTGGGAGTGTCAAACTTTTCCCCAATTTTTCTAACTGATGTGCATTCCATACCAAGCAAATTATTTTCCATCCCAAATTTTGCAGTGGAAAGTTCCGAAAATTTTATTGGTTCACCCATCTCTGAGTCAATATTTGTACCATCCACTTTGTTATTACGTAATGATGACCGGCTCCGTCTTTTGAGGGTGACAACCTTCTCACTTGTTTTAACTGGTGTGAATCCCTTGTTTACTGAATCATTTGCAATGCCTGAATTTGCAGCTGAAGATTTCAAGGTATATGTAGATTCTACTTGCTCTGACTCAATCCCTGTACCATCCCCATTTTTACCTAACGATGGTCTACCTCTGCTTTTGGGAGTGTCAAACTTTTCATCATCTTTTCCAACTGGTGTGCCCACCAAGTTATTTTCTTTCCCAAATTTTGTCACTGAAGGTTCTGAGAAGTTTGTAGATTCAGGTTTCTCCGACTCAATATCTGCCCCATTCTCATTTTTGCATTGCAATGACTCTCCAACAAACATTTTTGGAATTTCATCCTTTTTCTTCTCTACGTTACCAGGTGTGCGTGGAGATTCAAAAGTTGTGTTATGCACAACTACACTTTTTCTTTTTTCTCGTGAAGGCTCAAGAATCTCTTCAAATTTCTTTGGTGTTGCATCCAAAGTTAACGATTTGCACTTGATAAATTGACTCTTGGATTTTGCTTTTGGTGTGCTTTTAGACGTTTTGTCATTAATTTGTTCTTTCCCCTTTCCACCATTTGATAAGGGTATTACCGACATAATCTTTGCTACAGAAAATGGCTGTTCTGTATTTTTGAGAGTATTTATGTCACCAGTTGATATTGAAAAGTTTGCATTTGCAATATCTTCAATTTGAGGATTCAGTTCCCTCATTTCTTCATTTTCGTCTTTTGCCATCATTCCCTCTTCATGTCTAATCTTGCATATCCTCCTTGACATTCTTTCGCTTTCTGATGCTGGAGGATTTCTATCATCTTGGGAAATTTTGACATTGGATTCCTTTGCTGGAATACTTATTTGCTTCATCAAGTCAGTATTGCTTTCTTCATCTGATGCAGACCTATCAACTTGGTTTGGTTTCCTCTGAGTGGGCTTTGTGGCCTGCTGCTTGACCATTTCATAAAGTTTGCTGAAAGGAGATGCATTTTCTGGGCCTGCAGTTTTCCCATCAAGTAATTTTGTGAAACTCCTTTGCCGATTCTGTAGCGCAGGATCTTCCCTTCCATTTGGTGTAACCTTTGGAGATTTTATTGGTACTCTGAAGTCTTTATCCTTGTCTAATTAAAAAGATAAAATTTAACAGAGAAACCAAAGTTTATTTTTAACAAATTTAAATCAAAGAAGTGCAGAAGCAAGGTTTGTGTTCTCTGAACACAAGTTCAAGAATTCAGTATTTCTCCTGGTGGGTCTCATCTTCAATACAATTCTAGTAAAGTAACCCAAGGTAACAAAAGAAGTAGCTATCAGGAATCATAATTTTCTGGAAAAATATTTAGAAAACTTAGGGCACTTTTGTAAACCACAAATTGTTTCAAATTTTCCACAAATGACATTCTAGTCAAAATGGACTTACTAAATATTTGAATTAGCTGAAGGAGCCGCAAAATTAATAATGAAACAATATTCAAAAGCAAACTGCAAAATTTCTCTCCTGCAAATTCAGGGAAAGGAGGTAGAATCAGAATCCTAAGATAACAACCAAGTATTGCATAATGTGTGTAATAATCGATACCGTGTAAAAGTCAACCCCCACCCCCATTTTTGGCCCTGGTTGCCCACTCACTGGGGTTCCCTTTCCCCCATACATGAATCCTCACCTCAGCCACCTGAAGGAGCTCGAGACGCTACAAACGTGATGCCACCCATCTGAGCTTCTGACCCCCTGTATGTGTAACATACACACATTTTGTGGAGTTGATGTATGTGCTGGGAAATCAATGGACACGCTCTGGGGTCTCGTGCAAGACTGACACCTGCAGGCTTGCATGCTGGGCTTGTATACATCATTGCCTGTCAAATAGACAGGAAGTGATGTTATTAATGATGCCATCAGCCCAGATATAACCCCGTGTTGGATGCAGGTCAATCTACCGTGTTTTCCACAGCACATCTGCCGTTTTGGGGTCTGGTTCACGTTGGTATGTGGGTCACTACAAGGTGCGCATCATCCTAATCGAGACATGTACTGTCGTTTCTTCATCATTATTAGGTCAAAATCCCAAAACAAAACTACATCTAACAGGTCTATGTGAAGACATGGCTCACTCCCATCACTTCTGGGATGGAGACCAAATGGTAATCTTTCTGGTGCCTACTTAAACTTTGAAACTGGATCACAAAAATAAACTGCAAAGCATAAATGTCTGATAAAAACACATCCAGACCACACAAACAGATTAAATGAATAAAATTACATACAGAACAAGAAATACCAACCAGATTTATGTCCACTAGTGGATGAATCATCTATAATAGAAGATTGTGATTTATCATCCAACTCCTGCTGAACATGAAGAACCTGCAATTAAAATATTATCCTATTAAGAATGGATTAAGTGTGCTTTGGCACAAGGAGAAATGAAACATTTCCAATCATTGAGGATAATTTCCAAGGACCTATCATTCAAAATAAAAAAAATACAATGCCAACCTTCAAAAGGGTGACAAATACTAATTCTGTGCAAAATGGAACGAGAAGTAAACAGTTTCATAGAAAATGATTTAAGATGCAGAGGAGAGAATATCCTCAACATCTCTCCAGGATTTCCAGCAAATATTCAAAAATTTTCAAATAAAAGATTTTGCATGAAGCTTGTTGGAGCATTTTGTTGCCAGTGATGTCTGGTCTTTTGGCACCATCATAATTTAAATGTTGGTTGCACTCCTACGACGCTGTGAAGTATAGAAATTTGCTTCAATTTATAAACATGTCTGCAACAATCCAGAGAGGGGAGAACCTCCAGTGAATACCTCTCCTTTCTGCCAGCTACAATGCACATCGGGAGTTTATTTTTGCAAATGACATGAGGTGGCAAGAGGAGTAAATATTAAGGAAGGAAATCATTCATGCAAACCACTGTTCTAAATGATACTGGACTGCAAGTGTTGATGAATTTGTATTCATCAGGATAAATGGTTTTTCATCACTCCTAAAATGCCATGAAAATGCCAGAAGGAAGGCCATTCTCTAGAATACACTAGCCTCTGAACTGCACTTAACCAATGTTTATCAGTGCAGTTAACTTTCAGAACGAAGGCAATGTCCTAAGATATTGTTGATAGCAATGGCACTAAAATCAAAAAAAAGTTATGGATCATTTGTTTGTGAAAATGGACTGAAGCCCAACTTACCATCTATGTCTAGATGAGTGGTTCTCAATAATAAAGTTAGCCATTTCTGCAAGTAATTAGGCCAGAGGTTCTCAACCTTTTTCTTTCCACTCACATACTACTTTAAGTATTCCCTAAGCCATAGATGATCTGTGCCATAGACGATAAGAGATTATGGTATATGCATGGAAAGAAAAAGTTTGAAAATCACTGTTTTAATTGTACCTAATTAACTCATTATGTGTACGGTTCCATAACTCCAAAGGAAATGGGCCAATGACAATTTTTCTCAAGCAAAATATTTCAGTAACAATGGGGTCTAGAGCAGTGATTCTCAACCTTCCCATCCCACCCACATACCACCTAAAGCTATCCCTTACTAATCACCAAGCACCAAACCTTCATGTCTGTATAAATATTATTCAAATTGCAGCTTGATTTTTAAAAAATCACTTGATCTCTTGAAAAAGTTAAGTCGTTGTCTAATGCTTGACAGAATAGCTCCAATAGAATACCAATTAATTTAGATAAAATTGTAACCGAGTAACCCTGAGACCATTAAACCAGCTTTGCCATACCTTGTGACCAACAAACTAAGAAATATCATCCTTGAAATAACATCGAAATGCAATTTGTATTGAACTAAGAACCATACAATATCCTGTGCTCTGCTATACTGCACTGCCCTAAATACATGGAAGTCAGCCTACCAGGTACAAACATTCGCAGGCATTTTGCTAAAACAATCAACAGGATTAAACTGCAGTAGAAACTTGGCAGTAAATAAACCATATTTTTATATGAAAATACAAAGCAAATACTTCGTAAAATATTACAAGGACCAAAAATTAAACAACCAGTACTCCTTTCCTTTTCTCACATGAAAAAGGTATGCACATACTTGCAAGGTTTCAGTCTTCGAAGTTGATGAATTCCGCTTTTTCCTTGGGCTAGTATTGTGCACCGAATCCAAAGGGTACTCAAATCTAATTATTAAAAGGTTAGAATAAATTAATTTCCATATTTGTCCCATTAAGTGAACCACATTGCATGCATTGGCAGAAGCTACAAATGAATGAACAGAAACTGCATCAACCAGTAACCATGCCACTTTGATTATGGAACAAAGCATCAGTTAACATTGCATCACATGTTTAGAAAACTAAAAGAAATCAGTCCATACATTCTGTGAAAGGAGAAACACTCCTTTCATTGAAGATAATGACACAAGGCACTGCCTGAAGAAAACAGCTAAAGTCATAACAGGACCCCCCGCCACCCCATACTCTTTTCTCATTACTACCTTTAGACCGAAAGTACAGAAGCCTGAAGCCCAGCACCTCCAGTTTCAATAACTGTTCTTCCAACAATCAGACTCTTCAACCTCCTGGTACTACTTTAGAACACTACTCCAGGACCACAAGAGATCTGCCTGCATCATTGTAACACCCACTTTTTTGACACTAAATACAACTGAAAATATTTGTCCTTTTTGTATTTACCATCTTTTATCCATAGAACCATAGAATGTTACAGCACAGAAAACAAGCCATACATCCCTTCTAGTCTGCACTGACCATTATTTAGCTAGTCCCAAAAACCTGCTCCCCATTCCATAATCCTCCAGACCTCTCCCATCCACAGATCTATCCAAAGTATTCTTAAAACTCAAGATCAAGCCCGCATTCATGTCAGATGGCAGCTCCCACCACTCTGTGAAAAGAACTGCCTAAACCTTTCACCCTAAAGCCATGTCCTCTCATACACATCTCCTCCAATCTAAGTGCAAAAAGCTAACTCGCATTCACTGTATCTATACCTCTCAATCTTATAAACTTCTATTAAATCTCCCTTCACTCTTCTTCATTCCAAGGAATAAAGTCCTGAACTGTTTAACCTTTCCCTGTATCTCAATTCCTGAAGACCTGGCAACATCTTAATAAATCTTCTCTGCACTCTTTATTGGCCTCAGCAATGTCTTAAACAACTTCAACATAGCATCCCAACTCCGATATTCAATACTTTGATTTATAAAGGTCAAGATGCCAAAAGCATTCTTTACAACCCTGTCCGCCTACGACGCCACCTTCAGGGAACAATGTATCTGTATTCCCAGATCCCTCTGCTCTCCTCAGTGCCCTTCCATTTACTGTGACCCATGCTGTAATTTATTGTACCAGTAAACCTGCCAATGAAATACAATCAGCATCAACCAAAAGTTGATGCTTGTTTTATTATATTTTACATATTTGTGGAGCTACATCAATAATTTTTAGTGCATCTGTACATTGTGCTTAGTTACATGACAAATTCATTCATTCAACTCTGCACCCAACCACACAAGGAATCAGAAAAATACAGTAGAAATGGTAAATGGCCTAACCTTTCCTGTTTAAAAAAAATAAAACAAATTCAATCCTAATGTTTTATTCAGTTTTAGTTGCTATCTGAATCTCAATTAGCCACTCCTCATACAGTAAATATGAACAATTAAAGGCAAGTATTTAACAAGTTTTGAAAAATGGTGAAAAAAGATTCCAACTTTCCTTGAAGTTTCTCGAAATAACCCATTTTCCACTTAAGAGTACTGAGTACTTTTAATCAGTAATCTCACTTATTTGAAGTGATGGCTCACCTTATTTGTGTTGGAACTACTACCTATATTCCTGATTTTTTTTAAATGAACTTCATGTTTGCAAAATAACACTTAAAATATGTGAATATCAAATATTCACATTGGTACAAAAAGTCTTGATTGTAAATTCATTTCAAAATTTAACTCAAAGCCCATTAATATTTCCAAATAAAATAATCACACCAACTCCCCAATTTTACAATATTGCCAATCCTTATACCAACTTTTTGCCATATTGATAGTACTTACACACAAAATTTCACTTACTGCTGTTTTTGCCATGCATTTAATTGTGAGTAGCATTTGATTAATAACAATGAATAATAATGAATTAACACATTAGTTGACATTGGCACATGATCAGGGTTTCAACTAAAATAAACACTTAAATATATGACACAAGGAAATGTAAAGGCATTGTTCTTTTATGATGCCTGAACACAATAGCATGAAAGCAACGGGCAACTATCAATAAAATTTAAACATTATCGATCATATAATTACAAAATTTGGATGTCTGAAGCTACATTAATATTGTCCATCAATCAGTAATAAAGGACTATTCACCAGAGCGAGCTTGGCTACTACTTGCCTGAAAGAGCGATCAATAACCGTGAATGTATCGCGATGTTTTAGACGCTCCGAATGACGTACTACTTTACCATTTAACAGCGTTTGATTCACTTCACTCAAATTAATTAGAATAACCTGAAAAGGAAACAATATCAAAAGGTATTAAATGCAGGGCAGTAAATAAAGGGCAGTAAATAAAGTTCAGTTATAAAGAAATCACCTCATTATTTTCATTCACTTCAAGCTTACAATGTTCTTTTGAAACATGAGGCAACTGGATACGCACATCACATTCTGTTTTCCTATAAGAAAACAAATGGATAAATAAATTGATGCCTAAGAAGAGTAGCATTTAGAACTGTAAATGCAACACGACGGCCTTACCTTCCAAACAAACATGAAGATGATGTCAAAGGATAATTGTATCCATCTGTTCCAGTACGCTTGATAACTATAATTTTACCGTAGAGGGACATGTTTCTGACGATATTTTCTTACCTGCAAACATTTTATAAAGGTTAGTAGCTGCACTGAAAATACTTCTATATCTCTTACTCAGTCTAATGTTAATACAACATACTTAGAATAACTGCATTTCGCAATGAAGCTACTTTAATGGTCAGAGTAGGGGTGGGAGGGGAAGCAATGGAATCCTCCAATGAACAGTTAGCCACTTGGGCTCATTGATCAACTAGCAGTGGAAAACATTTGCAATGCAGTGGAGTCCCAGGAATTCTTCACTGGGAAACCAATTTTCAGTTGAGTGGTGGTGATGGGAAGGTGAAAGGTAATGCACCCAAGTAGAGAGAGAAGCAATGTAGTATAGGCCCTCCAAATGAACCTACTCAGGAATTAGATCAATTGTGGGACAGCAGGCATCCAAGCTCACTTGCTGTCATAGAAGCTTTTCCTTTAGATAGAAAAGTTTGTCATGGTCATGCACTCAAAATAATATTTCAATGAACCCACTAAATGTTTCTAAATGTTGGGAAATCTGAGGTGGTGGGTGGTTCATTGGTTTAAATAGATACATTGCAGAGTGTAATGGCAAAGTGCTGGTAACAAAGATCAACACTATTATAAAAGTCACCAGAGGCAATAGTTTGGTCCATTGAAACCACAATGCTTTGATACAAATCCATCAACTCCAAGTGTCAATCCTTGAAATACTCACGGTAGGCAGTTTATTCATAAAAAGTGAGATGAAATTACAGAAGATCTAGTGAAGTTAACTTACCTACATTTCTGCTGTTTGCATTGCAATAAATTTATAACAGTTTCAATCAAAAGGGAAGATTTTGCTGTTAGTTGCCATGTTATAATCACAAGGAATTATTGGCAGCCGTCATTTTATACCCTACGTGCTGAGGCCGCAGAGCATGTACATAATGGTACCTGTTTTGTTTGGGTGCAATAGTCAGGGTTTAAGGAGCCATTTTCAAACCTGCTACTGAAGTTCTTCTTCATTCCAATTACACTATAGTGAACTTTTTATATATATAAGAAAACAATTCTGACTTGAGGACAGGCAAAGCAGATATGACACAACTACAGACATAGCTCCAAAACATCTCTCAGAGTAAAGGCAGCCCAACTTGAAATTCAAAATAAACAGGCTGTGTGTGAACCGAGAGTGGTAGATGGTCACAGTTCCACAGGAACCTCGAACATGCACCTCCTTTCAATTAGATTATATGATCTATAAACACATCTGCCTTTGTCTCACATCATAAAATCCTTATTAATCAACCTTGAATCAATTTCCATCTATTGAAAAGGGTTCCAAACTGACTTTTTTCTCCTGCTTGTGGAAGTTTCCCAATTCAACTTATTGTCAGAATTTTGATTGTCACAAACTCCAACTACTCTATCAGAGTTCCATAATTTCAGAAAAACTTATTCCAAATCTTCCTCAAATTCCAGAGAATATAGCCATATTTTCTGTGATTTCTTCACTCAATTTAAAATGTGGACATAGTTCTGCATGTCAATACCTCTTATCAACCATGAAACACCCTGCAGATATGCCACAACTACTTCCTCCAATATCAGGATGTGCATTTCATTAGTATAGTCTCACCTCTTCATTATCGACACACATGAATACTGTCTTTTAATCTTCAGCATTTGAAACATTTTAATATTTAAGTATATCTGCACTGAAATCCATATCATATTTGTTTAGTACATCTACAGTTCAAATTCTCTACTTCCGAAATTTGAATGTTTCCCCTTGCTTCTGAATCCATTGGAAAATTGTAAGTATTTGAGTTTTCCCCACCACACAAATCCTTGCAGTTCACTTCACTTCTAGTCACGCCCTGTCAATTGGGGATCCAGCCTGTATCATTTCCATCTCCCTAAAATACACAACATAGTCACCCTGTCGTATACTTAGAATAAAGAAACCACTTCCCACATGTCAAAAGCAATTTCTCATGGAAGGTAGAGATTTATAGCTAAGTACACCATTTTGGCTACTTTGGGATAATGAGCTTTTGAAGACGAGACCTCAAACTCAAACTTCATTGATTAAAGCTCCACCTTCACAACAAATAAACTTATCCCTAAACTTCAAGGCCTTGGCACCTGGAACCACAACATCTGTCATGTAAACTGCAAGCGTGAGGATTGTTAAAACATCTCCACCATTAACACCGGTACCTCGCCAGGCTGTGCACCAAGTGCCTAACTGCACTTCCTGTACATACCTGACTATGGCCAAACTCCATCTATAAACTTGCAGACAAAATCAGCATCACAGGGCTTGATCGCAAACGATGCAAATTGGAATATAGAAGGGAAATAGAGGGACCAGTGACAACAATCTCTCCCTCAACATCAGCAAGACGAAGGAAAGACTTCTGAAAGATAGGTGGAACTAAGCCCCCTAGCTGTATCAATGGCACCAAGAGTGTTCTCATTGATACAAATCGCTAACAACCCACCCTGGTCCAACCATTGACATGATGACCAAGAAAGCCTCTACTTCCTCAGAAGCCCAAGGAAATTCTGTAGGTCAGCAGTGTCTCTTAACAACTTTTACAATGCATCACTGTGTGATACAGCAACAGCGCTCTCCAAGACCTCAAGGAAGCACACAGAGTATGAAGTCAAATAATAAGTTATACTTCTAAAATAAAGAAAGAACATATTAAAGAGGTAGACCAGTTGGGAAAATAAATATTGAAATCAGAGAAGGAATTACATATGCAAAAAATGATGAGAAAAAAAGATGTTTGGAATCAAAGAAATTGAGATTTAATACAATACAAACCGAAAGGGTAGAAAGAGATGTAATGTGAACGTATCAGAAGTATTACGAAATAGGTGAAAGAGCTCACAGTATTAGTATGACAGTTAAAAATTGAACAAGTTTCCAGAACAATAATTGCAGCAAAGAAAAAAACTGGTCAAGTCACTTACAAGATGCAAGAAATCAATAATTTTTATGAATTTTTATAAACAAACTATATCAATCAGAATTTTGAAAGATGGGAAAAAAGGAATATTTACAACAGGTTAACTTACCCATGTTAAATACAGATGAAAAATCAGAGTTATCTAATTCTTTTTCTGAGTTCATGTTTGCATTGATGCAAATGATAAATAAAATTTTCAAAAAAAGGAAGTGCACAGAGTGTTGTCAGTGCAGTTCATACCATAACACAATCCCCCTCAACCAACCCACCCCCCCCCACCTACACTTCCTGTTTCTTCAACAACAACAAAAAAGCCAAAACCTTAAGACTCATTTCACCCTTTCCTCCCTTCACGATTGTGAATTCATGGGCAGTTTGGGAGTTCAGGATTTTGCAGAGGTTTGGTATGACATCGGAAACCCTCGCAAACCTCTCCAGATGTGTGGGGGGGATGTCTGCTGACCTACTGCATCACAATCTGTTAAGTGGACACCAATACTTCGGAGCTCAAAGCCTTGCAGGATAGCGGACACTCCAGGGCATCACAGGCAAAAAAATCCTCCATACCATCGAGAACATTTATGGGAACGCTGCCATCAAAGCAGCAGCAATCATCAAGGATCTACACCATCCAGCACACACACACTGTTTTCAATGTTACTATCAAGAAAGAGGTAAAGGTGCCACAAGACTCACCAGGTTCAGGAACAGCTGCTACCCCTCCATAACAAACTCAATCAAGGACTCATTTAAGGACTCTTACTTTGGCACGTTGTTTTCTTTCCTTTTGCATGTGTACATAGTTTTTTTTTGCATTAAGAGGTAATTTTCCAGTAAGTGGTAATTCTGCCTCACCCATAGGAAAAAGAATCTCAGGGTTGTATCATGTATGTTGTCTGACAATAAATCTGAGTTTCTTTCCAGCTGTTATCGATGCCCTAAACAGACACATAATGCTGCCTTTGCTCTATTCCAACTGATCTTTCCTTACATTCTATACTCCATTGTGTTTCGATTGCTGTACCGTGTAGTTTCATTAGCTGGACTGCACACGAAATGAACTTTCTCATAGTACCTCAGGGCGTCAGTGAAAAAAAAAGCATTTTCATCTGGTTGTAAATGTAACCAGATTATATATTGGAACAGGTGATATACAACTCAAACTGGTCTATCAGTTACAACAGTCCACTTTATACTAAAACATGGGTTTTAAAACAAGGACAGGATTGATACACTTTCTGCAAAAAAACTCCAGATTCATTGGTGGGATAAATGCACCAACGTCACCATCCACTCTCAACCCAACATCCCCACAGTAAAGCCCTCAGTAGATTTCAATTGGCAGGCTACATCACCCAAAACAGGAACACCAATATGGACACTCCAGTGCTCTTATTCTGATAGAAAAAAAAGTAGCTGGAGAAAGGAAACTACCATTGATCTCAAAAATTATTTTAAAAATTACTTAATCTCCACCGATGGTGGGAATCTGAATGGAGGAGGCACCCACAGGAAGGCACTGGAGGACCCTATCTATTTTAAAGGTAGCCAAAGAAACCAAATCCCCAGTCCTGATGAATCGAGTCTCTTGCCTTTCATGCATTCTGCCTCGCCTGCCAAGTTTCTGCACTATTTTGTGGGTTGCTCCAAGATATTGAGCCAATCACCTCCCAACATATCTCATTCCTCCTGCTTCCTGTCCCACCTGAGCAACCAGCCTGAGCTCCTCCAGCCTTTGGGAGGAGAAACAAAATCAAGGACGAAAGGCTGCCTGTCTGTGGCTGGTTCTTACTACAACTGAGTCAGAGATCAGGTGAGGAAATACCCAGCCAAGGGTCGACCAGAGCATGGCATTGACACATTCACCCCCCAGACCAAAGGTTCCAGTCTTGCCACGTAATACGGAGTGTAAGATGCTCTAAAAAGTGTGTAAGAGTGTAAGGTAACTTTGGTCTAGCTTAAGGCAGAGAGCCCAGCACCCCTACCCAGAAACCTAGAGCAACTGGTGCTGCTCCGAGGACCCCCTCCCCCACAAGTCCTGTGCCTGCTTAGGGCTAGTCAGACATTCTCGGGCCACTCGGTACAAGTTGGGACAGGCACCCCTTGGCGGAGACCTTGAACCACAGAGCAGAGCAGCCCAGAAACAGCCCTTTCTCATCTGTTCCTCGAGGAAAAGAGCTGGATGGTGAGGCATGTGATGTGGGGCTCTCAAACCTCCCACACACCACACAACCTTTTCCAATGGGTGGGATAGGATCAAAACATTGAAGGGCACAATGAAGGGACCTTGGTGTCCCCCAACCCCCACGCTGGGGGGCACCAGGGTCCCGTCCCCCACCCCGGAGGGCACCAGGGTCCCGTCCCCCTCCCCGGGGGGCACCAGGGTCCCGTCCTGTCCCCGTCCCCGGGGGGGCGCCAGGGTCCCATCCTGTCCCCGTCCCCGGGGGGGCGCCAGGGTCCAGTCCCCGTCCCCGGGGGGGGCCACCAGGGTCCCGTCCCCCGTCCCCCTCCCCGGGGGGCACCAGGGTCCCGTCCCCCTCCCCGGGGGGCACCAGGGTCCCGTCCCCCTCCCCGGGGGGCACCAGGGTCCCGTCCCCCTCCCCGGGGGGCACCAGGGTCCCGTCCCCCTCCCCGGGGGGCACCAGGGTCCCGTTCCCCCGTCCCCCTCCCCGGGGGGCACCAGGGTCCCGTTCCCCCGTCCCCCTCCCCGGGGGGCACCAGGGTCCCGTTCCCCCGTCCCCCTCCCCGGGGGGCACCAGGGTCGCGTCCCCCGTCACCCTCCCCGGGGGGCACCAGGGTCGCGTCCCCCATCCCGCTCCCCGGGGGGGGCACCAGCATCCTGTTCCCCGTCCCCCTCCCCGGGGGGCACCGGGGTCCCGTCCCCCGTCCCCCTCCCCGGGGGGCACCGGGGTCCCGTCCCCCGTCCCCCTCCCCGGGGGGCACCGGGGTCCCGTCCCCCGTCCCCCTCCCCGGGGGGCACCGGGGTCCCGTCCCCCGTCCCCCTCCCCGGGGGGCACCGGGGTCCCGTCCCCCGTCCCCCTCCCCGGGGGGCACCGGGGTCCCGTCCCCCGTCCCCCTCCCCGGGGGGCACCGGGGTCCCGTCCACCGTCCCCTGGGGGCACCGGGGTCCCGTCCCCCTCCCCGGGGGGCTCCAGGGACCCGTCCCCCTCACCGGGGGGCTCCGGGGGGCACCAGGGTCCCGTCCCCCTCCCCGGGGGGCACCAGGGTCCCGTCCCCCTCCCCGGGGGGCACCAGTGACCCGTCCCCCTCCCCGGGGGGCACCAGTGACCCGTCCCCCTCCCCGGGGGGCACCAGTGACCCGTCCCCCTCCCCGGGGGGCACCAGTGACCCGTCCCCCTCCCCGGGGGGCACCAGTGACCCGTCCCCCTCCCCGGGGGGCACCAGTGACCCGTCCCCCTCCCCGGGGGGCACCAGTGACCCGTCCCCCTCCCCGGGGGGCACCAGTGACCCGTCCCCCTCCCCGGGGGGCACCAGTGACCCGTCCCCCTCCCCGGGGGGCACCAGTGACCCGTCCCCCTCCCCGGGGGGCACCAGTGACCCGTCCCCCTCCCCGGGGGGCACCAGTGACCCGTCCCCCTCCCCGGGGGGCACCAGTGACCCGTCCCCCTCCCCGGGGGGCACCAGTGACCCGTCCCCCTCCCCGGGGGGCACCAGTGACCCGTCCCCCTCCCCGGGGGGCACCAGTGACCCGTCCCCCTCCCCGGGGGGCACCAGTGACCCGTCCCCCTCCCCGGGGGGCACCAGTGACCCGTCCCCCTCCCCGGGGGGCACCATGGTCCCGTCCCCCTCCCCGGGGGGCACCAGGGTCCCGTTTCCCCGTCCCCCTCCCCGGGGGGCACCAGGGTCCCGTCCCCCGTCCCCCTCCCCGGGGGGCACCAGGGTCCCGTCCCCCTCCCCGGGGGGCACCAGGGTCCCGTCCCCCTCCCCGGGGGGCACCAGGGTCCCGTCCCCCGTCCCCCTCCCCGGGGGGCACCAGGGACCCGTCCCCCTCCCCGGGGGGCACCAGGGTCCCGTCCCCCTCCCCGGGGGGCACCAGTGAACCGTCCCCCTCCCCGGGGGGCACCAGTGACCCGTCCCCCTCCCCGGGGGGCACCAGGGTCCCGTTTCCCCGTCCCCCTCCCCGGGGGGCACCAGGGTCCCGTCCCCCGTCCCCCTCCCCGGGGGGCACCAGGGTCCCGTCCCCCTCCCCGGTGGGGGGGGGGGAAACCAGGGTCCCGTCGCCGCCCCCCAACCCCTGTCAAACCGCACCGCCATCGGACATCAGGCACGTCTGGTCTCTCCACCCCCTCCCACCCCCATCCCCCCCCCGGGGTTTGACGACCCCTTCACCCGCGCCTTTAAAGGTCCTCGCAGCCCAGTCGATCTGCGATTAACTGCCCCTTTCCTGGCGGACTCGGACTCGGACTCTGGCCCCGGCTCCGATTCCCATTCCGGCCGCCAGCACCTCCCTCCCTCCCTCCCTCCGCCCGCCCGCCCGCCCGCCTGCCCGCCCTCTCCCAGCCGAGCTCCGAAAGCGGGCCCTGCTCTTATATGAAACCCCCCGCTCCGACCCCTCACCTGAACCGTCCGCACACGCCGACATTTACTCCAACCTTCCGGGAGGGAGAGGAGGGGGGGGGGGGGGTGAATTCAAATTCCGGCGCCAAAACAGCGATTGGCTGGGAGCCCGTGACGTCACAGCCATTGGCCAATCGGGTTTAGCGTGGCGGCCCGTTCGCGCTGCGCTTTGAGCGGGGCCGTTGAGTGGCGGGAGGCGGGGTCTCCCCTCCGGCGAGAGAGGGATGGAACCGAGGCAGGTTTCAGGTGAGGGAAGTCCGAATATGCGGGAAAGAGCACAACAGGATGGGGTGGAGTGGAGTGGAGTAGGGTGGAATGGGGTGGATGGGGTGGGATGGAATGGATGGGGTGGAGTGGAGTGGAGTGGGGTGAAATGGGGTGGATGGGGTGGGATGGAATGGATGGGGTGGAGTGGAGTGGAGTGGAATGGGGTGGAGTGGGTGGGATGGAATGGAGTGAAGTTTGGATATGCGGGAAAGAGCACAACAGGATGGGGTGGAGTGGAGTGGAGTAGGGTGGAATGGGGTGGATGGGGTGGGATGGAATGGATGGGGTGGAGTGGAGTGGAGTGGGGTGAAATGGGGTGGATGGGGTGGGATGGAATGGAGTGAAGTTTGGATATGCGGGAAAGAGCACAACAGGATGGGGTGGAGTGGAGTGGAGTAGGGTGGAATGGGGTGGATGGGGTGGGATGGAATGGATGGGGTGGAGTGGAATGGAGTGGGGTGAAATGGGGTGGATGGGGTGGGATGGAATGGAGTGAAGTTTGGATATGCGGGAAAGAGCACAACAGGATGGGGTGGAGTGGAGTGGAGTAGGGTGGAATGGGGTGGATGGGGTGGGATGGAATGGATGGGGTGGAGTGGAGTGGAGTGGGGTGAAATGGGGTGGATGGGGTGGGATGGAATGGAGTGAAGTTTGGATATGCGGGAAAGAGCACAACAGGATGGGGTGGAGTGGAGTGGAGTAGGGTGGAATGGGGTGGATGGGGTGGGATGGAATGGATGGGGTGGAGTGGAGTGGAGTGGGGTGAAATGGGGTGGATGGGGTGGGATGGAATGGAGTGAAGTTTGGATATGCGGGAAAGAGCACAACAGGATGGGGTGGAGTGGAGTGGAGTAGGGTGGAATGGGGTGGATGGGGTGGGATGGAATGGATGGGGTGGAGTGGAGTGGAGTGGGGTGAAATGGGGTGGATGGGGTGGGATGGAATGGAGTGAAGTTTGGATATGCGGGAAAGAGCACAACAGGATGGGGTGGAGTGGAGTGGAGTAGGGTGGAATGGGGTGGATGGGGTGGGATGGAATGGATGGGGTGGAGTGGAGTGGAGTGGGGTGAAATGGGGTGGATGGGGTGGGATGGAATGGAGTGAAGTTTGGATATGCGGGAAAGAGCACAACAGGATGGGGTGGAGTGGAGTGGAGTAGGGTGGAATGGGGTGGATGGGGTGGGATGGAATGGATGGGGTGGAGTGGAGTGGGGTGAAATGGGGTGGATGGGGTGGGATGGAATGGATGGGGTGGAGTGGAGTGGAGTGGAATGGGGTGGAGTGGGTGGGATGGAATGGAGTGAAGTTTGGATATGCGGGAAAGAGCACAACAGGATGGGGTGGAGTGGAGTGGAGTAGGGTGGAATGGGGTGGATGGGGTGGAGTGGAGTGGAGTGGAATGGGGTGGAGTGGGTGGGATGGAATGGAGTGAAGTTTGGATATGCGGGAAAGAGCACAACAGGATGGGGTGGAGTGGAGTGGAGTAGGGTGGAATGGGGTGGATGGGGTGGGATGGAATGGATGGGGTGGAGTGGAGTGGAGTGGAATGGGGTGGAGTGGGTGGGATGGAATGGAGTGAAGTTTGGATATGCGGGAAAGAGCACAACAGGATGGGGTGGAGTGGAGTGGAGTAGGGTGAAATGGGGTGGATGGGGTGGGATGGAATGGATGGGGTGGAGTGGGTGGGATGGAATGGATGGGGTGGAGTGGAGTGGAGTGGAATGGGGTGGAGTGGGTGGGATGGAATGGAGTTTGGATATGCGGGAAAGAGCACAACAGGATGGGGTGGGTGGGGTGGGATGGAATGGCTTGGATGGAATGGGTGTAATGGGGTGGAGTGGGTGGGATGGGGAGGTATCGATGGGGTGGAGTGGGGAGGAATGGGTGGGATGGGGAGGAATAGGTGGGATGGGGAGGAGTGGGTGGGATGGGGAGGAGTGGGTGGGATGGGGAGGAGTGGGTGGGATGGGGAGGAGTGGGTGGGATGGGGAGGAGTGGGTGGGATGGGGGAGGGGGTTAAGGCTGATTCTGTGCCATTTAATAGAAAAACTCAATGCCAAAAAAAGCGGAGCCAAATGGAAAGTTCAGGTGCCTCCATCCATCCATCACGGTTGGTTGTGGGTGTTGCCTCCCTTGTTTCTAACCACCATGTGAATCTCATCCTTCACATCCCACTTTCAGTCATCCCTCTGCTGTCGGTGCTCTGTGATAGTAAGGGAATGGCTGAAGGTGGGATGTGAGTGGGAAGGGAAAGTTGAGAATCACTGCTTCAGACCCGAATGTTACTGCAATATTTTGCTCGAGAAAAATTGCCATTGGCCCATTTCCTTTGGAGCTCTGAAATCTGCACAGAACGAGTCAATGAGGGATGATTAAAATGGGTTTTCAAACTTTTACTTCCCACCCACATCCCACCTTAAGCAACCCCTTACTAATCACAGAGCCTCATTGGAACACCTGGAAAGAAAAAGGTTGAGAACCACTGATTTTCATTCTCTGGCTGTCTCTTTTTCCTTCCTGCTTTCCAGTTGTAGCTCAATGTTCTAATGAATCTTCGCATGATGTGTCCAAAGAATTTTGATTGCTGTTTTCTGATTGTTTTATGTGATCTATGTTTTGTTTTCAAATAGAAACAAAGTGTTAAAATGCTCATTCAGTCTGTAGATATTAAGAGTTGATTTTTTTAAATCCAAATATACCTGCTAGGTCATTGATCTAAAATATTTCAAGAGTACTTTGAAAGAGTGGATTTCTGTCGTTGAGCATTCAAATAGAGTAGAAGGTAACTGAACACTTGTAAACAAAAACTTGAAGACCAGGAACAACTTTGTAATAGTGAGGTTCCACAAGCACAGCAACATCTCAGCTCTCATTTTCACCTCCTGTCAACCCATTCACTGCTCCTATGTTTGAGTGTTTCTTTAAACTGTTGCCCATGGTGCCAGTGTGACACTCGAACAAGGTGTCGTGAGAATCCTTAAAGTTGAGAAACTCGTTCCACTTAAAGTTTAACATCAATGTGAATAGGAATTACTTCAAGCTGACATTAAACTTGAAACTTTATCTATGGTGTCTTTAGATCGATAGGAATACATTCAAGAGATTGATCCCAGCAAGATAGTACCTGCTCTCAGTATGATTTTTTTTCCATATATTCCCAATTTTTAAAAATATTTTGTAAAATTAAACATAAAAGTGTTTACTTGCTGTTATTTTTAGCTTTATCTGGGAATAATGTGCAGTTCATGAAATGCTATGTCTGAAGAAAAATATAAAGTATGTCAAGCATTGAAATCAAGAAAGGGAAGAAATACATGAGTAGAGTATGAGAGCATCAAAATAAGTTGGAGCATGCAAACAGAGAAGGAACAAGTTCAGTTCAGTGACTACCTGCTACAAACCCAGTTGGGTTGAATTCATCCACTTCAAAGTCATGGTTATAATAAATGTCAAGATAAGAATAGGGATGATTCCTACAACAAGAAAATATATTAAGAGGTACATTGGCAGTGAGGACAGCTAAAACTGAGAAATAGAAAAAGGAATTAACCCAGGCATGTGGCATGGTCTTCTCCCAACATCTGTGGAGTAGTAGAATGCAGAAATGCAAAAATAAATGAGCTTGAACAAAAGCAAAATGGCTGTCAGGAATGATTTTAAATTTCTCATAAATTGGGATGAGCAGCTGCAAGTATGGAAGACTGGCCTGGAAATTACTGTCACAACAATATTGTGAGCTAAGCAAAGAATGTAAACAGAAGCACGACTGGATGTTTTGTGGGTGGGTCATATGTCACAAAATTGTTCAGGATTCTTCAGGCGCCACTGAAAACGCACATTAAACTGGATGGTCAGAAAGTAATTCACATTTTGTCATCGCTTGGGAAAAACAAGATTTTGCATCTCAGACCATGGTTGATTAAGCCCCTTACATGGGAGGTCCAAATTGGAGGTTTGCAGCTTACTTTCCTTTTGATGATGGGCATGGTTTTACTGGTTTGTAAGAAGACGGAAATCAAGCTCTCCAAAAATTTTCTTTGATGCACAATCTAATCCTTTCTTTTACTCACCCCTCTCACCTGCGGCCATTATCATCCATGTTGCCGATTATATCCCATTCCCAAGCATTGCTTTACTGACTATGGGCCCACAACTATCAATCTTGTATTTGCTGCTAAATATTTTTATCTTGATATGCCCTTGCCTTGGTGCCTCTGCTTCTCACTTCTTTCTCAATTCCAGTTTCAACCCTTCCTAAATGCCCACAGTACTTTTTCAGCCTTCAAGATCTGTGGTAAATCTGAATTTCTCTATTAGCAAAGCCACAATCAACCTCCACAGTGCTGTATGCATGTATTTTTGATTGCATTGTCAGTGTGCACAATAAAATGTTGCTGCAAATTTCCTCGTACAAATCTGGGATTGGCTTCATACACAGCAGTAGTTTAATATGCCCTCTTAGACACCAATGAATGGAAATTGTAGAATATATATCCTGGAGCCAATAAAGGAATAAAGTATAGTGAATTTAGTATTTAATAATGATCCAGTTGTTTTTAAACAACTTTATGGCCTATGAATATTTACCTTGTTAGAATTATGTAGCATACAAGAGGGAAAAATATAAAACTAACATGAGATACAAAATATTTACAGTAAACCAATTAAATGTACAAATGGGATAAATCACATCTAAGCAGGAGGAAATGTTCAGAAATAAACACTTATATAATTATGAACCTTGTTTTAATGGAAAAACCTCTGGCTGCAAAAAGAAATCACGAAAATCTGTAGACACATGGTTAAAGTAAAAACAGGAAATGCTGGAGAAACTCAGCAGGTTAAACTGTCCTTTATGTTGCAAAGGTAAAAATACACAACTGATGTTTCAGGCTTGAGCCCTTCATCAACTACACAGAAATTTTTATTTAAAAAAAAGAGGACAATTGAGGTCTCCTTAGGGTTCGCATAACTAGTGACCTATCATGGACACGCAACAACTCACTTGTCAAGAAGGCGCCACAGCGACTGCATTTCTTAAGAAGCAAAGCTACCGGCCACCATCATGTCAACCTTCTACAAGAGCTCTATCGAGGGGGTCCTCGTATATAAATGGATCGGAGGTCAATTCACAGGAGCAGAAGAGTGGCAGAGAAGATCACTGGAGTCTTTCTCCTCCCCTCCCCACCCCCCAAATAGCTGTGATCTACCCGGATCATTGAAAAGGCATGCAGAAACATTGAGGACCTCTTCCACCCTGCACACAGCATCTTTCAGCTGCTCCCATTGGGAAAGAGATACAGGAGGATCAGAGCCAGCCCCACCAGGCTGAGGAACAGCTTCTTTCCTTGGGCAGTGAGAATGCTCGAACACTAAAGGAACTGCTCACACTAACCATCTGGGATTCTCATATTCAGGAAACTCTATTTATTTATTTGTATGCATCAATACTTGACCTGCATATGTATTGTTTGTCTTATGTGTTTTATGTTTGGTTGCATGTTTTGCACCGAGGACCAGAAACACTTGTTTAGGGTTGTACTTGTGCAATCAAATGACAATAAAACTTGACTTAAATCCTAGGTCACATACTACTATGAGATAGTGAGGTCTTTCGAAAAGTGAAATATAGATTACAAGGGTATAAAGTCAGCATTTCATTTGCAAATAAGAAAAGGCTGAGCAGAAAGAATGATGACATGGATGACCTGAAACATTAACACTGTTCATCTTACAATAAATGCTGCCTGACCTGACCAACATTTTAGTTTTTGTTATTACTTCAGATTTCGAACATCCGCAGGTTTTTGATTTTCATTTACACTGAGGGGAAATAGAAATGAAAAGTGTTAATATAGGAGAGTGGAAAAGAGCAGGTGGAAACGAAAAGCTGGAAATCTGGACTCCTTTTCCAGAAATCATCAATAAACTTCTTGCTCTTGGTGTTGTTGTGAGTAAGACTCTTGATGTGGCATCACCCAACAAGTTTCTCAATCTCCATCCTGTAATTATGACTTATTTATTTCCAGTTATTCAATCCTTGAGATGTTTTGTGAGGAGTGTAATGCAATGTTCACCCCACAGCCTTGCAATCAACTGAAACGTAACATGAGCACATCAGTCGTCCTTTTCACCGACATTATAACACTCCTTAGCCAGATGACTGGCCTATGAAAAAGATCACAAAATATGTCATCAACTTATCTTAAAAATTAAAGGCTATAGCACATTTTCTTCATGGTCAGATAAGACTGATGAATGCTGATATGTGTTTGAATGTTGCGTTTCTCATCTGATGGATGTATTGCCTTTGTCCACATTCTGTAACATTCCACTTATCAGCAGAATTGAAGGTCCCACCTATAATGGAAGTGAGTGCCACAGTCTCCATCATAATCAATTTCAATACAGCATGTGGCAAAGGGTCATCCATCACAGAAACAGGCCATTAACATAGCCTGTCCATGCCGACCATCAGCAATTATCCCATTAACACTTGGTCCGTGGCTTTCTGTGCTTTGACAATCCAAGTGGATACTTAGCAAATGTGTGAGTATCTACATCATTAGTCTTTCAGGCAATGCATTGGAAACAGTGAAAAAATATTCCATATATTCACTCTAAGTATCTTTTTCCTTAAAATGAACCCATGTCCTCTACAAAGGAATAAAGCGTATGACTGTTGACCCCCTATGATGTTCCTCACAATTCTGGACACCTTTATCAGGTCCCTTATCAATCTGTTGCACTCCAAGAAATACAAGCCTCATAATCAGGAGATTATCCCAGACAACATCCTGTTGTGTTTCCTCTGGACGTTTTCTTGAAGAATCATGGTGGCAAAAACTGCACACAATATGCCAGATGTAGTCTCACCAAGTTTGAATAAAGTTATACCATAACTTTTATACTCTAAAATACTATGTTCTGGCTAATAAATATATGGCCTCATTTGCCATTGCTTCCACCTTCAGGGTTTTTGGATTTGTATACCTACATTCCTTTGTTCCTCAATATTCCCTCATGCCCTGCCATTCATTGCGTATATCGTACTCTTATTTGACTTCACAAAACGCTTTACTTCATGTGACCGAAGGCCTTTCCTGATTATCTTAATTAGCTGACCATTTATCTCCTTTGTCAGTTTGAGTCACCTTGTGCATAACTCCTGGCAAAAAATAAATAAAACCAATATCTTTGGAGTGAGATTATAAAGACCTCTACTTTCCATGTTGCTCTCAATCCTCTTTTTCATGTTCCCCATTTGCTGTTACTTTATGCTTCCTATAATATTGAGTACTGTTTCTTGCTGTTCTTGAAAACTGGGTCTTTCCTGTAGTTGTTGGCATTGGCACAGATGCACAAATTAACACTGAAGTTATTTTAGTAGGAGACTGAACCGAGTACACATCTGTCACACAGATGCTATTATTTCCAACCACAGAAATTTTACATTGCTCACAGATGGCCAGATAGATCTCTACCTTTTTGCTGGTTGTCTGTATCTGAGTTATTGCAACTAGATCTGTAGATGAACTCAAGTAGTCATATTATGGGTGCGACCCCAAGTTATTATAACCTTTTACACTGAATACAGACTTTTTTGTGAATGGTCATTCAGCTTGATATTAATGGGGACATCGTAACTAGCCTCAACGGGTCAGTTAAAGATGATAATATGCAATCATCGAGTTGTACATCACAGAAATTGGCCCTTCAGCTCATGTGATCCAAGGTGTCTTCCTGAGCTGGTCCATTTTTCCTCTATCTCTCTAAACCTTTCCTATCCTCTCCAAATGTATTTTAAACATAATTCTACCTCCATCTACCATTCCCTCCAGTAGCTCTTTCCAGAACCCACCACCTTTTGAAAACATCAGATCCAATTTAAGTCTTTCATCTTAAAACTGTGCCCTCTAGATTTTGACTCACCCAATTGTTACTGTCTGCCTCATCTATGCCCCTCATGATCCTCTGAATATGAATAAGATTTGAGGGATTATTCATGAGTTATGGACTATGCACATAGGAGTGTTAATGCAAACAAGGAACAGTCTTTATAAAACCTGTCATGATGTACATTATAAGCAATGATCCGTTTTGAAAAATTAAGCTTTGAAACAAACCACGCGGTCTACAAAGCACAGACTGCTGGCTCCCAGCAGTGGGGTGGGTGCAGTGTAGGGCACTCAAGAGTTGTGGTTTACAAATCTACATAACCCTCAGCCAAATATAAACTAATGGGGATGTGTTGATTGCCTTCTTCCAGATAAACTAGTTTAGATCGATTGCCTTTGTACAGCACTTTGGTCAATGCAAGTTGAAAAAAAATGCTTTATAAATAAAGAACTTGAACTTAAGTTACACCATTGTAAATGAGAGGAAACCAAACCATACCTAATGTTGTCATTTAGCACATCAAATGTGGTCAAAGCAGCTTTTGCTACTTTGCATCCAGACACTCCCCAATCCTCCCCGTTCCAAGGGCTCCACACAGCGTCGTGTCAGTCGACTCACCTGCTTTCCATCCCGAGGACACATAACAATATGGGGCTATGGCTGCGCAGCATCCAAAATGGACTGACATGATGCAGGGGGGGAAGGGAGGGACTGCTCTGAGGGTCCATACACGGTGGGATCTGCCTGCTCTCTACCCCCTCTCCACGCCCTGAAAACCACAGCACATTTGGGATCTGTCTGCTCCCCCACTCTCCCCATCCAAAAGGCCCTGATAATCTGGAAGTCCGACTGCTCACCTGCTCTCCCAGTCCCAAGAATCCTGATGCTACGTGGAGCTTTCACCACTTGCCAACTCTCCTCATCCCGAGAATCCTGGTGCCAAACAGAGTCCAGCCACTTCCATACTCTCCTTGACCTAAGGACCCTACCACCATGCGGGGTTCACTTGTTCCCCTGCTCTTCCCATCCCTAGGGCCCAAACATGGGACTCCAGCTCCACTCCTGCTCTCCATGTCCCAAGGACCCTCACACCATGCATGGTTCAGCCACTCTCCCACACTCCTTGTCCCAATACCACCTAGTGTCCAGCTGCTCCCCTGTGACTGATCCTCCCACATCTTCTGCCAGCTACAACTTAATCTCACCACCAATCACATCTTCCCTTCCCTTCTGTCCGTCTGTTGCTGAGATTATCTCTCCATTCATACTCTCTCCCAACTCAATCCCACCTAGCCCCATTCAGTCACTGGTGGCAAAGCCATCTATCACCCACTACTCCCTTCCTCAGCTTTAATGCCACCTATCTTCCCTCTCCTTCCTCAGTCCTGAAGCAGGATTTCAACCTGAAAGTCAACTGTTCATTTTCCTCCATGACTCCTGCTAGACTTGATGAATTCCTCCAAATTGTTTGCTCTAGATTTCAGCATCTGCAGAGAAAATATGTCTTCACAGGTATATTTTCTCTGCCTATCAATAATTGGCATATATGTGTACCCAGAGAATCAGCCATCACACCTCATTAATTCTCTCTCTTCAGAAGCTTACATACCATCCATGTGATTTCCTTTGTCCCAGGCTTGTCGCTTACAATATGTTCCCATTGTATATATAATTCAAGCAAACCATTTGTCAGATTAAAATATTGAAGTGAATAGTGTCATTGTGTAGCTATTAAATTTGCATTGAATCACCTGCTCTAATCTTTGTTCTTAAAACTATAAAAATGATCTACTCTAAATATGGACGTTCTACCAAGTGAGTCTCCAAGAGAATTCTTACTCATCAAGATGAATAGAGACCTTTTGCACCTCTCAGCTTCAGTGACTCAGTTTCACTGTCAGAACAAAATCACCCTTCAGCCACTTTCACTCATGAGAAGATAGTCCCAGTCAATCAAGTCTCTTCCTTAAAACTCAAGTCCTCCTGTCCCAACAATGTTCTTGTGAATTTTTTCGGCATTCTCTTTACTGACATCCTTCCTAAGGTATGGTGACCAGAACTGCATCTAATATTACAGGTAGAGTCATACCAATGTCCTATACAGCTGTAATATATTGCCCCAACCATTGTCCTCAATGGCGCCTCCTTTGAAGATAAGCATGCTGTAAACCTTCACTACATTTTCTATCTATGTTGCTACTTTCAGATGAATCTAATAAGAGGAAAATGATTAGAGACCTTTTGCCATGAGAATCAGAAGACCATTTGGTCCATCTGTTACTTTGCCAAAGCTACTGGATTCATTCCATTCTCTAGTTCCTTTTCTGTAACATTGATTTTTTTTTCAATTCTCTTTTTTTCCTCCCAGTTTTTCCATTGTTATATAATTCTTTTTCAATGAATCATATTGGATCAACTTCCATCAATTTTCAGACAGTGCATTTCAAATTACAAATAATGCTCCCTCTGGGATTTTTGCCAATTATTAAGGTCCTCTGGTTCCTTTATTGTATTCTCGTTGGTAATATTTTTGCTTGTATATCCTTTCAAAACTATTCCTGATTTTGAACATCCCCGTCAAATAATTTCTGAGCCATATCTGGCTTGTAAAGTCAGAGAAATTTATCCTATAGAAAGGAGGCCACTTGAGCAATCAAGTTCATGTCTGTCAAGAAGAGCGAGAGAATTAATCTAATTTACCAGCTCTGTGTCCATGGCCTTGTAGATTACAGTTTTTCTTGACAAATTTTAAGAATAAATGAGGGTTTGTCAGATTCACCAAATGTTGAGTGGTTAAAATTACAGATAGAATTTTATGGTATTACTATGAATATTGTTTTTGAGAGCTAATTTGAATTTGTTTATGAATGCAGTGGCTTTTATTTCCTGATTTATAATTCACTATGATCATGTAATTACTGGTAGTTTAGCAAGTCTCAAATTTCACCAGATTTCCATGCTATTCATTTGGGCAAAAAATGATCATAGATTGATAAATTACTTTGGAAAAGTGTTTGATTAATATGAGTCGTTTCTGGATAAACAATCCTAAAATGTAACTATTGCATATGAAAAAGAAGAGTGATTTTTCAGGCATTGTTTGTTTCTGCATTTATTAACTGATGACAAAAACTACTTCAACAAATCATTGAATTGTATGCAGTTATAACAGGTAGTAGATAAATATTAACATTAAAATAATTTTTACAAGGAAATAAAATTGAAAATGGACATGCAACAGCCTGAAATAAGTTGTTAATCAATCGTTTCCTGAAAGTTTGGCTCAAGCTTTTGCTTTCCCTGAAGATTTCTGTCATTGATAGCTGGCTGTCAACGGAGGGAGAAAAGAAACAACTGATTAGCATCAATTTTACTGGTCCTTTTATGAAAGTGATATACGGTGCTCTTCATAATGTTTGGGATAGATACTTTTTTAATCTTTATTTGCCCCTGTGCTCTATAGTTTTAACTTCGTAATCAAATAATCCACATGTGATTCAAATGCACATTCCAGATTTTATTCAAGGTTATTTGTATATATGTTTTGGTTTGGCCATGCAGGTAAAAGAGAACTAGACTTGCTTCTAAGCTTTTCATCACCTTTGCCGTTTTTAGTTGCCACTTTTCAACATGGGTTGTGCTAAAGTCAAAGAAGCCAAAATGAGGCTGAAAAACAAGAATAAAACAGTGAGAGACATCACCCAAACCTGAGGATTACTAAATTCAACAGTTTGGAACATCATTAGGAATATTAAATATAGTATGCTGGTGAGCTCAGTCATCACAAAGGGAACAGTATTCCAAGGAAGATCTCTTCCGCTCCACTGCTGATGAGAGAAGAATTCTCATCGTAATGAAGAAAAATCCGCAAAAGTATGTCCAACAGATCAGAAAGACTCTTCAGGAGGCAGGATATGTCAATGACCACTGTCCACTGAAGACTTCATGAACAGAAATATAGAAGCTACACTGCAAGATGCAAACCATTGGTTAGCCATAGAAAGCATGGCCAGGTTACAGTTTGCCAAGAAGTATTTAAAAGAGCCTGCAGAACTCTGGAAAAAAAGTTCTTGTGGGCAGATGAAACTGGATTAACCAGTATCTGAATGATGGCAAGAGCAACGTGTGGAAGCATGAAGGAGCAGCCCAAGATCCAAACCATACGACCTTTGCCATGGTTTGGACCTTGCAGTGTAGCCACTGTATTCCTGTTCATGAACTCTTCGGTGGACAGTAGTCATTGACATTTCTACATCTGTCGCCTGAAGAATATTTCTGATCTGTCGGATACTTTTGGGGATTTTTCTACATTATGATGAGAATTTTGTCCTCAGCAGTGGAGTCTTCCTTGGAATCCCGGTCCCTTCATGATTACTGAGCTCAATAGTACTCTCCTTCTTCTTAAATAGTTCCAAACTCTTGATTTTGGTAATCCTGAGGTTTGGGTGATGCCTCTTAGTGTTTTATTGTTTTTCAGCCTCGTAATGGCTTCTTTGACTTCCGTTGACACATGTTGAAAAATGGCAACTCCAGACTCCAAAGGTGATCAAAAGCTAAGAAGCAAGCCTAGCTCTCTTATACCTGCACCAATGAAGCAATTAAACATACTTGAGTCCTCACAAATATCTGTGACTCCAAATGTCCAAAATATTATGGTGCCCTGAAATGAGGGCACCATATATATATATATATATATTATATATATATATATATGTATGTGTGTGTTATATATACCAAAATGTGTCCAAGTAACCTTGAATAAAATCTGCAATGTGGACTTTAATTACATGTGAATTGTTTGATTGCAAATTTAAAACTGGAGTACAGGGGTAAATAAAGGAAAAAAGTGTCCTTGCCCAAACATTATGGAGGGCCCTGTAAATCCAAATCACAGGTGACTTTCATGGTTGATAAAATACAATCCTATATTAGCAAGCCGTTTTCATCCCATATCCCACAGACTTGTAGTCTGTTGGTTAATTAATCACTAAATTTCCCCGTGTAGGTGATTGTTACAATCTTGGGGAGGAGTACAGGGAAGTTGTTGGAAATATGGGGATAATAAAGTGAGAATATTTGGCACTGATTTGGTGGACCAAAGGGCCTGTTATTATTCTACGGAAACATACCATGGAAACAAAAATAAATCTGCATTTTATAATTAGTGATATTTACTATAATAACATGAGGACTGTTCATCTTCTTGTATAAATATTGAAATCCAGGTATCTCAACTTCAGCTACAACATCTTCATCATTGATCATCTGAAATAGAAAAATATATTAACTAATTTATATCAATAACATTTTCAGAGGTGTAAATAAAGACCCCAATTGAAAACTGCAAATTCTGAGATTGATCACGCTCTATGGGACTGCACCCTGGTTAGTCCCCGTGCTTTTGGTGATGGAGGAGGGAAAACAATCAGCAAGATATAAAGGTTCTAAATTTTACTCTGGAAAAGGAATAATACTGAACAAGTTCCCAGCTTCAAAGAAACTTCAAAATATACTGTACCTGGGAAGTATTCATCTCATATCAAAATGAAATCTTCAAGAAAGCTCTGCAGGGTATTTGCCTCATTGCTTAGCATACGCAATGGTGTGCAAAAATGTCTGAAACATTGATCTATATAACAGTTAAGTAATTTAGTTATGCATCAAGTAATTCTGTCAAAAGCTTGAGATTTTTCTGTGGCATGAAAAGATGCTCTCTAAATGTACATCGACATGGATGCTGCAGAACCTGGTGTGTTCCTTCAGCACTTTTGTGTATTGCTCTAGTTCCCCAGCATCTGCAAACTTATCCTTCATCCCGATAAATGCACAATCTATTTTTAAAAAATATAATTGGAATTGGCACAAGAATTTAAATTTGATTTCTTTTGAAACAGTCATCCACGTGCACAGTTTTGAATAAACCTCCCATCCTTTTCGACAAGGTTCATGTTCCAGTCTTCCCTTCTCAACATGTTTACTTAATTTAAGATTTTGCATCATGCAGCAAGGGGTACAAACCTCGAACCTTCATGGCATTATTTCATAATCTGAGTAATTAGGCATGGCGATCAACTCAAATATCCAATACTTTTTGGAGTAAAGCACGCAAGACTACAAGCATTATGGTTGAAGTAAAAACACAATGCTGGAGAAACTTAGCAGTCAGTGTACATTATGTAGCAAAGATAAAGATACTTCAAGGTACGAGCAAAAAGGAGAAACATCAAAATTTTGTTCAGGTCCTTGCCTACATTTTGCTCGGCCTTGATGCAGGGCTCAAGCCCGAAACGTTGGTTCTGCATCTTTATCTTTGCTATATAAAGTACACTGTTTGACCTCCTGAATTTCTCCATTGTGTTTTTATATTAATCCAATCACAACCAAAAATATGCTAATTTAATTAACAACCACTAATCTGCAGGATATCAGCTAATTATTTGCTCAAATGCCTGACATTTTTCCTTGTTTCAGCCACTGTATAAAAAATGAAATGATAGATAAGAAACACATTGCTGTAATAATAGTATTCATTGTACCTATAAAATAAAAGTTGATCTATGATCTAGGAATTGTAGAAAGAATAACTGCTTCCATTTCCCATGTTCAAGCTGAGAAACAGAAGCTTAAGCATCAACTGCTTCAAGAAGCTTTACAAAATCAGTACTTCAGGGTGGCCTTAACTCTGCCTATCCCAGTGATTCTCCACCTTCCCTTCCCACTCACACACCACTTTAAGTCATCCCTAGGTCATCGGTGCTCTATGACTAGTAAGGGATGGCTTAAGGTGGGACGTGAGTGGGAAGGGAAGGTGGAGAATCACTGTTCTCGACCCAATTGTTACTGAAATAGCTTGCTTGAGAAAAATTGCCATTGGCCCATTTCATTTGGAGGTATGAAACCATGCACATAATGAGACAATGAAGTACAATTAAAACAATGGTTTTCAACCTTTTTCTTTCTACCCACATACCACCTTAAGCAATCACAGAGCACCTATGGCGAATGGAATACTTAAAGTGGTATGTGAGTCGAAAGGTTGAGAATCACTGAATGCTCTAACCTTATCCTCTTTTTTTTGCATGTAGGCACCTGACTGAAAGCCTATAAGAATAAAAATCTCATGCCCTCTTGGACATTCATCAACAGGAAGGGTTCACTCCATATACTTGAAGATTAGGTGCTGACTAGTTTTGATTGGATGTTGTTACAAGCCTAAAAACTGGTTTTCAACCTTGCTGTCGTTTGTTTTGTGCAAGAATTCTACACAGCCCTGTTAGTCCATGATGTGGTGCACTTTCCCTTCGAAGTACAGGACAATTGGAAGGATAAACAGAGGAATCGCAGAGCTTGATAATGTGTTAATGAAAGATGTGTTGGAGTTAGGATATCAGCAATGTTAAGCAGATCCAGGTTGTGATTGGTAAAGATGATGGATGAATTAATGATGTGAATGTGAGGCATTGAATTGGTCTGAAGTAATGATGTGACACTTGATGATTCATTCAACAACTTTGGATACCTGTGTGAGATCATTAAACATTTTGCAGCAGAGATTCTATGCATTGGGTTCAAGGCTTTGCAATAATCATCAGAGCTCTACTTTCTCCCTTCTGCAGTGTTTGCGTAGAGGGTTTCTTGGTTCATTGAAAACACAAGCTTGTTTCTGTTGCAACCCTTTCAGGTAAATAATCTTTTATCTGAAACCCTTGGTACCAGTCGCTTTTCGGAATTCGGAACTTTTTGGATAATAATAATGGCAGTACGTTAAGTCATTGTGCTCATTTCAGATTTGTGCAAAACAGACACACTCCAGCAAGAAGGGTCTCTGGATTGGGGGGGGGGGTATGGCAGCACTGGATGGGGGTGGGTGGTGGTAGTGCTGAATTAGGGGGTTTGCAGCCATGCTGGATGGGGTTGGGGGATAGTGGGGGATAGTGGGGGATATACCATAAAATTACATGTACTTTTTATTTTTAAGTAAACAGTAAAACTTCAAACATAAATTGGCTGAAACTAACTAAAACACCTGAAAACATTGTGACCATCATCTTCAGGTTGGAATATTTTTAAAGACTTCTTGCAATGTCCTGCAATAACTGTACTTTCTGTGCTATCGATAATGATGGACGCTTCCTTTTCTGCTTCTTTCTGTTACCCATAGAGGACTCTGCAGCTCTTTTTGACATTTTCACACTCTTCAAAGTCCATGAGCAGTAGAGGCACGTCTGACTGGTAGGAAGGAGCTCTGAGACATGGGGCTGGACGGGGGGTGGGTCACGTCGGGTCATGTTTGGCGCCAAATGTGAGGTTTGGTGTGCAAACCGCATCCATGAAAAAAAAATGTTTGGTTTTCAGAGGTTTCGGTTTTCAGAATTTTGGATAAAAGATTATGTACCTGTACAATGTTTAAAAACTGGATTCCACTTGTTCCTGTACATTATATCATTCTTCAATGTGTCCTTGGCCAGAACAATCCTGGAAGGCCTGTTAGTAGCCACAAAATGTTGCAAGTGCCCTAAGTAATGCTGATTAAATTTAAGTGATGCTATCAACTCATTCACTGCTGAGGCAGTCAACCAATGAAGAGTGACAGTACAGGACTGAACACAGCTGGTCACACAGGAAGTAAAAGGCAGTCAACGTTTCAGGCCTGCGCCCTACTTCAGGACTGCTGAAGATCAGCCAGATGCCTGAATAAAAAGGTGCGGGAAGGGGGATGAGCATCAGCTAACAAGCAAGAGATAATCGATGGGTGCAGGTGGATAGAGGAAAAAGAACCAATGGAGGGAAGAAAGGCTAAGAAAGGTAAGTCTCTCATGGGAGAAGGGTGTGGGCAAAAAGAAAGACTGGGTGGGGGTTAACAGAAATTGCAAAAGCCAATATTGATGCCAACTGACTGGAAATTGGCAAGATAGAAAGTGAGGTGTTGTTTCTCCAATTTGTGGGTGGCCTCAACCTGATCATGGACAGACATGTCTGTGGCAATGGGGTGTGGAATTGAAGTGATTGGCCACTGGATGGTCCTTACTGTTGCAATAGATAGAGCGAAGGTACTTTACGGAATGGTTTCCCAGTCTCCACGATAAATGGAGAGCACATCGGGAACACCGGATGCAGTCAATAACCACACAGATTCATAGCTGATGCTTCACTTGGAAGGACAGTTTTTGGTTTTTGTACATCATTTATTGTGAATGATGTTTCATTTTTGGGGGGAAAATAATTCTGCCTGATTATGGAAACATAAATGAGAAACAGCCTAAGGTTGTCAAGCTGCCTGCATTGAAAAATTAACAGGATTGGACCCGTTATACTTGGTGATCTGCATATCTACTGAACCATTCAGTATAGCCAGCTTGTAATAAAACAAGAAATTAGGACACAACAAAAGACTGAATAAGGATTTAACTAAGAATGAGATTTAATGCCTGACTAAGTGTTAAATGCATAATATTAACACTACATCCTTTTCAATCTACATCCATAGCATACATTCTAGAGTCCAGCCATTTGCAATAGAGTACCACAACATATTTGGGTGGGCACAATGCATTTAAAGGGGGGGTGGGGGGGTGTACAGACTGAAATCCTAAATGGTTTTCTTATGTTCTTGGTAGGAGAGAAGAAAGAAAATAACCAATTAAACTTGATTGCCTCACAAGGAAAGTGGCCTATAAACTTTGAACAGAGGCCTAAGAGGGCCATAGACAATAAAAGATTGAGAATGGTTGAATGAGACAACATGAGTAATTAAGATGAGCAGAAAAACACAATAAATGTTTTAGAAATGAATATTCAAGGACTTGTTCTGTAAAATGGAAATAATAAAAATTCTTAAACATCATGATCGTTTTGTGCTTTCCTCACTTAAAATTACTAAGCTAAAAGTAACATTCTTTTCAAAATGTTTTGTTTCTTCTCAATTTTTTTTTTGTTTTACAATCTTTGGTAAATTAATGGTATTTGTTTAAAGTCCAAGTGAGTTCATTATTTTTCAGCTTTTTTTGCCAACATTTTCTTTCCTTTACTCATCAATGTTTATACATCAAAAATATTTTTTCCTTTCCTTTTATTTTCCACAGTAGATTTTAGCTGCTTAAAATAATGTGACCTTATCAAAGAACACACACACACACACACACACACACACACACACACATACACACACAATTAAGTCTTCTTCAAAATACCTTGAAGTATTCCTCTCTTCTCAGTGTCGATGTGAATCTTTCTCCGTGACAAAAGAAACCACCCAAAATGGCGCCTTTGGTATTTATTTTGTGTGCTTGTTTTTTTTCCACTATTTATAATTTTTCAGCCACATATAATGCTGATGATGTTCATACAATCTGGGTATTGGGAGTCCCTTATTCTTGATGTCAGTTCCTAACGCTCCATGTATAACTGGCTTTCCTCACTGGACTCCAAGCCTTGCCACTCCCAAATACCAATCCATTGGAATTACCAACGTTGGCCACTAAAAGAAAAGTCTGGACAAGTATTTGTTTTTTCATCTCATCCTTAATTATCTCATTTTGTTAGCGTCCTATGTTTGATATCTGCTGGGAACAAGCTCAATATAATTTGATCTTTGGACATCTGTTTAATTATGCAAAAAAAACCACATCGACTAGTTTTTAATTACTTCCCTATTTCTCAATATATTAATCTAGCTGATAGACAAAATCAACCAAGCTGAGGTATTAAGCCATGATTATTTGGTACCCAGGTCTTTAAGAACACAACCATTTTAGGAATGGATAAAAACATTTAAAACACCTTAATAAAATGGGCAACAAATTATATTAGAAATGATATGAGGAAAACAAAATTTGAAACACTTGGCCTCAGTTCCTGACCAAGAAGAAGTTTATAACACTCTGCCAAAATAGAGGTAAAGACCCTGACGTTGAAATTCCATGATGGTTCCAGGCTGTCACTGAAATTCCAGGTTAACCATTCCAATTTCTGCCATTTTCTTAGAATTTAATTGTGAACAGTTAGAGCAAGAGGCAGGTTGCAGTTTTCTAATTTGCTTCCATTTAGTGTTGGTGATCCTGGTGTAGATTGAGAAAATATTAGTCAGGAGCATTGTATTTAATTGTGATTTTACTCTGGTGAATACTAAGATGTCAGACAAGGATTGGCACAAGCTCAGTTGAAATTATCTCCTCTGGTTCACTGACCAGAAAACACATTCGGAGAAAGATGTGCAACCTCTGCTGAAGGGTGATTGAACTGAAATGTTACCTTTTTTTTCTCTTCACCAATACTGCCTGACATGCTGAGTATTTCCAGCACTTTCTGATTTCAATTCACTCCCGATGGTTGCAAACAGTGGGAATTTGAGTGAAGCAGTGCAACTTGGAACTTGGGAACGATGATTCAACATTTTAGAGCCTTTGACAGAGGAAGTTAGATGATTTTTTATGATTGTCAGTAATATAACAAATAATGAAAAAAATGGTCTTACCTCAACATGAGCATCCATACCTACTGCATTCCGTTTACCTCCAGGCAGCCAACCATGTGACCAATGCTGAGATTGACAACTTTGGGCAACAAACACCATGGCAATCAGAAAATTCATGAAAGTTATTTTGAAAATTTCCATTGCAAATCAGAAGAAAAGGCTTCAGAAGATAGTAGAAATACCTCTATAAAAGGATAAATACATATAAATTAGTCCTAAATGAAATATAAATAGCAAATTGATTGCATTTGAGTGCTAATAAAGTAAAAAGAAAACAAGCTGTGACTACTGATTACTGAGCGAGAGGCTTCAGTTCTTATTCTTTTCATCTGAAAACAGTTCTGTTTGATGCACTTACATATATAGCATTCTTCATTACATCAAGAGTCACAAACAATGCAATTTAATTATTTTTCAAAACAGGTGGATAATCCGTTAAGATATAAATGCATCTGCTTTTAGACTAGTCCCTTGGAGCACAGAAGTGCACTTTAAAACAATAGTTGCATTTAAAGCTTATAAATTAATATATTACCTGGCTAGAGTAGTGAATGGAATTTTATTCAACCTGCAAACCAGTTGATGGCATTATTCTCAAAAAATATTGATTCTTGTTGTAGAACAACAGCAATACACAAAACACTCTAACCTCAGGCTTCTTACACTTTGGCAATCTGTTTATTCCATATTTACTATGCTTTTCAAATATATAGTTTACACCAGTAGTTCTCAAGTAACCCCAATGCCATCGGTGCTCTGTGATAGTTAGGGATTGCTTAAGGTGGCACGTGAGAGGAAAGGGAAGGTTGAGAATCACTGCTCTAGACCCCATTGTTACTGAAATATTTTGCTTGAGAAAAATTGCCATTGGTCCATTTCCTTTGGAGTTATGAAACCATGCACATAATGAGTCAATGAGGGATGATTAAAACTGGTTTTCAACCTTTTTCTTTCCACTCACATACCACCTTAAGCAATCCTTTACTAATCAGAGCACCTATATCATAGGGAATACTTAAAGTGGCATGTGAGTCAAAAAAGGTTGAGAACCACTGGTTTAGACTTTCTAAATAAAATGTAAATTCCCTATCTTGGGGCCTACATTTGGATATATTAGCCCGTTGTGGTCATTCACAAACTCGCCATACTCTCTTCTCATCAAAATATAGTGTTCAGATTTTGTTCAATGGACACACTTTCACCTGCCAAAGACACAAAAGGGCTGAGAAACTCAGCAAGTCTCGCATTCATCTGACTTTCTCTAACACTTTTGTGTAGGCACTGGACCCCAGCTTCTCCAGATTTTCATGTTTAACTTCACCTGTCAATGCATGTGGATTCAAGCTCCGTTCCACATAATGAGTACATAACGTAGACAATGAGTGGAATGATGAGCAAGCAATGCACTACTGGACATGCACGCAAAAGAAACAAATAGACCAGAAGATAAAGGGTTCAAGGAGAAGCCTGGGGAACTTAAGATGCGACACCATTCTAGAGAAATTGGGTTGGAGAATTCTTGGTGGTGGATAAACTTTGCAATCAAGTTTTGGCTGTAAAAACACAAAAATGCTAAAGGTTAAAAAAAAAACACAGTATACGGTATGTATTTACTCTTAAGGTGTGAGCAAAAAGGCAAGGGGCTGATATTAAAAAAGGCTGGTGAAAAGGGAAGAATGAGAGGGGATTCTTAAGATTTAAGCTTTCTTTAACATCATACAATAAATACAAAAAAATTTGTCAAGTTTTGCTTTCCATAAAGACACACAAAGATGTGCCACTAGTCTAACTTGGCACTTGCCCCAATAAGGGAAAGAGAAGCAGAAGCGAGTCCCCTCAGACACAGTGAGTGCTTGTGGATTTTCCTCCTCTGCTCCTGCAATCTCTGCAGCCGCACGGCCTCCTGTCCACTCCATCAGTGAACCCAAGTACCCAGATCCAAACTGCTGATACGATCAGGAAGCTGTCCGTGCCTGAGGCTTTACTTGTGAATCCTGGACCCAATATCTGGTTTCCAACAGCCCACAGCCTATCTGAGTTCTTCAGCTGCTAATCCCCTCACTGGTCCACTGCTATAATTACCTTTGCTGTAGGGTTATCTCCCACAGTTCTCAGCAGGTGGAGGGGGGTGAGTGGAGAACGTTATTCTTCCATTCTGGTGCTGTGCGCCGATCCGCTGATCACCCTGAGCCCACAGCCCTCGTGGTTCACTGCCAAGCATGGATGCCACTATCTTCCCAGTGTAAACTCCTGGATTTCATCTTCCGGTAAGGATAAGTGGAAGAGTGGGGGAAAACACTGCATCTACCAACCTGATATTTTTCAGCCTTTGAGAATTAATATCAAATCCAAGGACTTCAACTCATAACCACCAGGCCTAATCTGCTGAACGTTGCAGGAATTGGTGCTGTGCCTGTAACTGGTTACAAAATATATTAATGATTGGAAAAGGGGGTCAAATGTAGAGTATCTAAATTTGCTGATGTCACTGAATTGAATGGAAAAGCAAAGTGTGCAGAGGCCATGGAGAGTTCACAGAGAGATAAAGATAAATGGGTGAAGATCCAAAAGTTATATTGGTAAATGTGAGGTCATCCACTTTGGAAGGAAAAATAGACTATTACTTAAATAATGAAAGATTGTTGCATGCTGTGATGCGGAGGGAGGAAGGAGTGCTTGTGTATGATTCGCTAAAGGTTAGTTTGTAGGTGGAACAACTTAGCAAGAATGTGGTAGAATGTTGGCCTTCCTTGTTCGAGGGATTGAATTTAAGAGCAGGAAGGAGCTGCTGCAACTCTACTGAGTGCTGGTGAGGTAGAACCTGGAGCTCTGCATGCAGTTCTGGTATCCCGGCTTTGGAAAGGGTGATGCAGATTCACCAGGTTGATTCTGGAGATGGGGGGGGGAGGGGGTTGGAGGTTTAGCCTATAAGGAGAGTCTGAGTCACTGGGATTCAGAAGAATGAAAAGATAGATAAGGTGGAGGCTTGAAAGTTGTTTTCACTGGTAGGTGAGACCAGAACTAAGAACATAGCCTCAAATTTCAGGGGAGTAATATTAGGATGGAGATGAGGGAGAACTATTTTTCACAAGACATTGTGAAACTCTGAACATAACGAGTCAATTAAGTATGATTAAAACATACCCAGAGAAGAAATGAAGAACATCTCTTTGGATATATTTACAGGTAGATTTTTGCAAAGTTACGAGGAAAATGCAGTGAGGTGAAGCTGAGTTCACAGCCATGATCGTACTAGATAGCAGTGCAGGTTTGATGGGTTGTATGGATGACTCCTGCTCTTGTTTCTTATGCTTCAATTTACACCTCCTTTCAAAACAATATTTAATTATTTGCTTGTTCTTTAAATTGTGCCTTGGACATAGAGGCATTTACAAATCAGATTTTCACCCGGTTTTACCTTAATCTCTGGGAATTTAGGTATACGAAACAGTTGCAAAAGTTGTCATTTCAGGTATTTCCAAACCCATGTGTAAATGTGAACTCAGGTACAATTGGACTTGAATGATTATGGGGCATCTTTTAAAAGAGCAGGCATGTTCTATCAAAATAGATCAATGTGATTAAATAAAAAAGCATGTGCAGAGACTACTTAAGATTCAGGTTTGCCATTTATTAATGGATTCAAACTGCAAAAATAATATTTAGCGAAACTGGATAAATGAAATTAAGATGACAAATGGCCACCATAAACAAAACGAGCTTGTGAGCTTGTAAAAAGCCTTAAACTTCAACTTAACATAGATATTGCAATAAAATAATGTCGCACTGTTAGCATATTTGAACAAAAATAAATTATTAAACAGTATTCATCTGTCATTTGAGGAATCTTTAATATTGGGGTTAATACATTGTGATCAGAAATTGACACTAATTTTCTTCCCCATTCAAATTTCTTTTGTAAGCTCTTTTAACACAAATGACATTGAAGGGCAATGTTTATCATCTATACATGGGACAACTTAAAATCATTACTGTACCAAAAAATTATGGCATTCATATACAATGCATATTGCAAATTAAAGCTGCGTGATCTGTTTTTTTGTATACACGTGTTTTTATTTCAGGATAATTTCACATATACAAAATCAGCACAGTGCCTTTTATCTATTCTGAGCAGTATAGAAACACGGCCGTCAGTAGATTAGTGCAATGAGAAGGATCTCAGGACAAAATATTGCATAACTTCAAACAGAACTGTACAAAGTCTCATTCTCTTATTTAAATAAAAGTATACTGTCGACTTATAAAAGGTCAAATGAAGAAATTTAGCAATTTAAATACCATCATTTTCCCTTTAATTTCTTTGGACTATCAGACCAAATATATATAATTGTAACTTGACATACATTACCATCAAAAAGCTCAATAAATTTATGACTCGTTTGGAATGCCCTGATAGGTAACAACAATTATGGAAATGCTGACACTTTCAACCCTTGCAAGTTAAGACAGTGCAATATTTCTGATATTTTGTTATCTGCACTAAATGTGCAGAGTTGCTTGAATGGAGCTTATTTTTGGGACGAATTGAGGCAGATTAGAGTTGCTCAATATAAATAACACTTCACAACAGAACATTTCTGGGTATAGGCCATGTCTGTTCTGCCCTGATGCATTCTATCAATGCTACAACTTGCTAATACTCTAAACTAGGCACCCTTCTTGTTCTCATTTGAAAAAGCGGTGATTTGTTTGGAAGATTTGATGCTTTCCAGCATTCTAAAACCCTGACTGGGCATCAGAACTGGCCCAAATAACCTCTGATTTTGACGAATGATAAGGGATGGTTTGGATGCCTAGCCACGAAAAATAGTCCACCAAAAGCACAATACTGTATGGTTCGTATCCAGTGAAAAGCTGGCACTTCCTCAATTGGTGATCTGCTGCAACCAGTTTATTTGACCACAATGAAGTAATTTGCTGAGTTTTTTTTTCCAAGAAAATTTAACAATAATTTGGGAAGGTAAAGTGATCAGATTACATGCTAGTATTTTTTCTTTTTTCTTTAATTCCAGAATTTATTCAGTTGATCACTTGTCAGTGTAGTACAAAATTAAATCTACCATATAAGGGCCCGATAGTTAATGGAATGTAGGTATTGTCCCACCTACATTGCTTCTAGTGTAAAATAGGCAGGTCCAATTTTGAGAAACAGTGCTATAACACCACTCTGATTACTATATTATTAATTGTCTTTACATGTATGGTGAATGGAAACAGAATGAACCTACCAATTGGCACTCTACAGTTTTAATAACATTTTCACCCAAGAACTGAACAAGCGACTTTGGGTGTCATTTCAGGCAAACAAAACAATGCTTGATTCTGCTTTCAATAGAAATGATGTGGAAGGGGGACAAATGAGAAACTGATTGTATCCTTCAAATAGCTTTAGTCACTTAGTGACTGAACTAAACGAGGTAATCAGGTTTGACCTTTTATAAGTACTGTCCCTTATTACCATAAGGTAAAATAAAGAAAGCACATAAAATGTACTAAAAATGAACAATATGTGAGCACTTCATAAATGTAATGCGGAATAAAACATCTCGCAATAGATTAGTTACTATCACTTCTTTAACTGTATATATCTACAATTATTCAGTTGTGCATTGCACCGAAAGATAAGCAGTTCACTGGGTAGTCTAGCAGTAATGGCAGTATACACATGGTAGTGTGCTTTCAGATCTACTTGCTTGTTTACCTGCAATTTCTCTTAAAGGTTGGGTGTAACAGTACCTGCAGTTTATCAAAATTATGGCAACATTACATTCACTTAACATGCTTCATTAATTAATGCATGCATACTTCCCTAGGCAACTATGGCACAGTGGAAGCAAGTATTACAAAATGTGCTAAGTTATTCTCAGGCATAACAATTTAAATGTTGAAATAAGTAATCTCAGCATTTTTTAGAAGTTGGAAAGAAAGGATAAAGTACATGAATTTCTGTGTGCATATAACCTTGTTGCTTTAACCTGATTACAGAACATCAGAGGCTGATAATATCCAACAATTAGAAAAGACAGTTCACTAAACAATTGTCTAAAACAAAACATAAAGCAAATATTTAAGGTTTTTAAGCCTTGTAAACCAAAGTTCACAAAAGAAATAATTGTTTGGTTTTAATATTAATATTAAATCTGGATTTTTTTTCCCTTGAAAACTTTTAAAAATAGATTGTTTTCTTTTAGTTGTGTGCTTATTTACATATAAAGAAATCTGGTGATGCAACATTTCATTTCCTTCAGTTTAGTAAATGTGTAAAAGGTTACATGTATTCGGAATGAGAGATACAATTGCAAATTAGCTTTCTATGCTTGCTTGACATTTTTGAAATACAAAGTATCTAATACTAAACAAATTTATATTTTTTCCCAAGGGTTTTACAAAGCAAGAGAAGGGTCTATTTAAGGATTAAGTACATTGGAAATTAATCCCAACTGTACCCAATGCTAAACTTTTGCCTACAGATTCTCATCAACTGTACCCAATGTTAACATTTTCAATAAGATACCACAAACGATCTGTTCTGGTCTAAATGTGTCGATGTTACAATTAAGAAAGTGCACCGGAGACTCGACTTTCTCAGGAGGCAGGAAATTTGGAATTACCAAGTATCTTACCAAGTTTTACAGATGCATCACAGCTTGGTACAGGAACTACTCTGCCCAAGACAACAAGAAGCTGCAGAGTGAGGTAAACAAAGTTCAGGCCATCACAAAAACCAACCCCCCTTCTATCAACTCCGTCTATACCTCCTACTATTTCAGGAGTGCTGCTAACATACTAAAAGACTAGTCCCATCCTGGTCATACAACTCTTCCATTCGGCAGAAGATGCACGAGTTTGAAGACACAAACCTCCAGACTCAAGGACGGGTTCTTTCCTACTGTTAGCAGACTTTTGAATGGAACTCACACTGGCAAAAGATTATGTCCTTGTAATCAATTTTATAACTGTACTTTTCTCTATTCCCTGCACCATGTTTTGTACTTCTCTCTGTATCCTGCACTATTGAATAAATGTAACACTCACAACTCCTAATACTTTTGTTATCATTGCAGTACCTGCTTTATGAGTTGGATTGCGTAAATAACACGCAAAACAAAGATTGTTTGATTTTGATACAAGCCACAATATAACAATTCAATTCTATTCAAAATACAGTAGAGTCCAGTCTACTGTATCCTGGAATCAGTTTTCTATATGCTCTCCACTTAAATTGTATCACATAACTGGGAGGTGTTTAAAACAGATATTTAGACTTTTATACATCAAAATGAGGGGACAAATGCCAACATTAGGCTTCTGTGTTTCTGAAAATTTGGGGTCTTGCCTCACAGAATTCTTCAAGATTTACTGTGGCAAAGGAGAGTTTGAGAAACAGTTATCACTGCCTCAGGATTGTCAGGAACTATTGGTAAGAGGTCATCAGTTCCCTATATGATACCCCCTTAACCTATCCAATAATCTTGTACTCTTCCTCCTGCCTCCCTGACTGTTTCATAATGGATGTCCTGCCAGCACGGCAAGCAGCCTAAAATTCGACCTGCCTGTTGGCAACAGGCCACAGATGGTGGCCTGGCTATTGCTGTGCCAAATGCCAGCAACTCAACCATATTATTCGATTGCCTTGGTTTTGACCAGTACTGAATTGTCCAGTCACCATCTCTGCTTAAATGGGGCAGAATATTTATACACTAGATGCTTTAAATGGATCCCTGCATTGGAGTCTTGCATCACTCCAGTTGGTTACATTCATCAGACATAAAACACTTCACCACAATAATTAAAATAAGGAAAGGGGAATATTTATCTTTTTGCTACTAACATTCGTGGGGCAAGGAAAAGAAAACAGTTCAATTGACCACCTCTCTTGAGAGCGGTAAGCAGTAATGTGGCCACTAAGGGAACCAAATCAATAACAATACAGACACAATTGGAATTTGCAAGTCTTCAAAATATTACAAACTATGTGTTCCTTATTTAAAAAGGACAGTCAATCATTTTGTCAGCTCCATAGTGGATGAAGAGACACATCCAATGCAGTAATAGCAACAGAAGGATTATTTCTGAACTAATTCACAAATTTCTGAATGTGCCCATGAAGTATGTTCCAATTGAACAGTAAAATATTAAATTGACCAAATATTCTGTATTAGAAAATTTCCAAAGAAAATCAGTAGTTTATCAATCTGGTCAAAATTACTTGAACATTGTAAATGCAATCTGCTGGGCAACCAAAATATAAATCGTAAAAGTGCATCAGCCAGAAATGTAGGTTATGGGATTCATGTTGGCAAACTGAGATAGTTGGAGACTATCACATAGCGACAAGAGGCAACAGAGAAAAAGAGGTAGGTAAAACAAGTAACAGTGAGGGGCAAGTGGCTGGAATGAATGTAATTTGTGTGGTTTTTCAAAAGGGTAATTCGTAAAATGATTGCACACGCACAATGAATGGGAAATGCAGTCACATGGGTGGCAATGGTTGGAATGCAGAAAAATTAACTTGAAGTGAAACACGAAAGTCTGAAGATCCTGTCATTGTTGTCAAATCACAAAAATGCTGGAGGAACTCAGCTAGTCTTGCAGTCTTCGTGGAAGGTGAAGAGATATATTACCAGCATTTCAGGTCTGAGCTCTTAAGGTATGAGGAAAGGTTCAAGTTCAGGCTCCAGCATTTCAGTGTTTTGAGAAAAATTAGCTTATTTTACTTAGAAGATGTGATAAGGAATATTCTTCAGGGCACAGAAGTGAAGGCAGTGTTGATGGCAATAAATATAAATATGTTCAGGAACTATTACAATTTTCAAATACGTGACAAGTGTGGAAGATTACAGGATGGTAGCCAGGAAGTGAAGAGGTGAGTATGGATATGTGAGCAGGTGTCTTAAAAATTTGAAAATGTGATGTAATAAATTTAGGGAGATTATGGAAAGGGCATAGACCTTCAAGGGCAAGATTTCTATGAAAAATGCAAGGATAAGGAGCTTGGTAGTTGCAACATCATGAAAGTTATCAGTGAAAATATCTAAGGCTATTCAAAAGGCAAATGTAAGAGTTTACTTTGCATCTGAGGCACAGAATTCAGAAGACGTAAAGTTTGACAGATACAAGACATGATGTGCAGTTTATCTGGAGAAGATTTCAGGTGCGTGCATAGATGCAATACATATTTAACTTACATAAATTCTATTTGTGGGTTATTTTAGCTTGTGGGTCTTTTCCAGAGGCCTCTGGTCAATTTCTACTTGAAAAGGAGGGAAAGTAGCACTTAGCTGGCAGTTGGGATGCCTGTCAGTCTCGATGCTAGGAAGGATGACTAGCACACAAGTTATGAAGGATGTGTATATTTTCCAGAGTCCTGCAGCATGTTTAGGAAAGTAGTTGTCGATTTTCATTGGGGTGTGCACAGGAAAACTCTCCTTAGAATGCCACAATTTCCTTCAAGCTGGGGTATTTTTATGTCAGAACATCTTAACAGACAGTATCTGGCTGTGCTACCAAAGCCAAATTGAGTTCAACTTAGAAGTCAGATGGGGGAAGTTTCCCTGGTCTCTCCTGTTTGACCTGTGAGCTGGAACTCTCCCTTTCGATAACTGCAGCTAACATATTGCTGTGAGTGATAGAAACACATTATAGAAAGATTGGAAAGTCAATAGTAAGTGCAGATACACCAGGATTTCAGAGGTGAGATGGAGTCCAGACAGTTTTTGGTTGGAGTTCAGATGGTTAAAATATAACCAGATAACCATTAAAATTGTGAATTACAGTAAAACTACCAGTATCTGGAACATGCAGGGATTTTTAGGTGCTGGATATGCAAATTTTTCGGTTACTTGAGACTCATTCTTACAATGCCTAACAAAGAATTTTAGTTTGCATTTATTTATTTTCCATATTTCCTTGATTATGTTTTGCCTGTTGCTTGAATTTTGGATAATGGGGATTTTACTGTATTTTACGTAACACCCAACCCCAACCAACCAATTTTCCCCTGCAGCCGCTGCAACCGTGTCTGCCTGTCCCGCATCGGACTTGTCAGCCACAAACGAGCCTGCAGCTGACGTGGACTTTTACCCCCTCCATAAATCTTCATCCGCGAAGCCAAGCCAAAGAAGAAACGTAACATTTATAACAGTTGATGACAAAGGAAAATATATTTAAAAAGTTAGTTAAATGAGATAATATGAAACTTTTTGCCACTAAACAATTGTGTACAAGATTTTTTTTAAAAGGAGTCAGCAAGTTATTTGAAAAAACACGGTGAGGATGGCATATAGAACAGTCTTTTTCTATATTACAACGATCAATGATGACATGAGGAGAACCAATTGCATTCTGGGGAATATTTTAATTTCATTATGTTTTAATTTCATATTAATTTGCTTGCAGAGTATATTTGCACTGGACAGAAATTCCTCACTGTCAATCTCGCATGTCACTTGGTTAAATTAACAAAAAAATTGGTAAATACAATTTTATTCTTTAAATTGGCATCTCTCATTAGCTACAAACATTTCCAATGATCCGTTCAGTGTTGGAAATGATGGGGGCTTTTCAATAAGGTTATTTATTAGACAGAAAATTTGTGTAGAAATGTCAAAATGGGGTGGGTATTCACCTTGGCCGGGTGCACATCAACCTGCTTTATTTTTCACAGTTCCCATTGGAAAACGTATCATCCCAACGTGAAAATATGGAAAGCTGGATAAAATGGGATTCATCTGTACAAATTTTAACAAACATATAAAATTTATATATTATTTAAAACTTCCAAAAATCTGTCTGCAGCGGTGTGAGAAAGTTATCCACAATAACCAGGGAACTGATGAACTGGTGTAAAGATTTGGATGGCTGATTGGCTGCTGGTCCAGAAGACACAGAGAGAGATCCATGAGTTTGAGGTTCTGGCCTCATTGACTTCAGATTGGCAAGATCCTAGAAGCCATATGGGTAATCCTGAAACAGATTTGCCAGATTAAGGCTGCCCACTATTTGGCTGAATCAACCAACAGCAAAGGGGCAAAGAAGACACTGGTGTGAGTTGTCATGGAAAGGGGTGCCTCTCTTCCCCAGGTTATTTCTCAACAATACGGAGGATAGAACTTGTATGAAAGGAGAGATTTCTAAAGAACAGCATATCATTATTTACGCAAAAAAAAAGAGTCAGGTAGGACTAAACAATATCCAAACTCATGATATGCAACTAACATTATAACACTGTAAACTTTTCATAGAAAAATATATCTATTATATATGTATCACACCCAACCTTTGGAAAACAAAGCAAACTCTAATGCACGGTATAAATTCACATTATGTAACACGTAGAGGGGGGGGGGGTTCAGAAATTATCGGTATTTTTACAAAGCTTTATGAGTAGAATTTCATTTTTCTGTACATTCAAGATTTGAAATAATATGTGAGGTGATAATGACCTATTCTCATTAAATAATGTTCTTTCAGGAGGCTAAAATAAAACAGTAAATATACTTCATTCACTCAATTCGAAAAATCACACGACGTCTAATAGAAGTTTGACTAACCCGATTACGGTAACCTAAATGCTTCCTAAGCTCAGTCGCGAGGACAACAAAGGGAAGGCCTTTCAACTTAAAGGTAATATTCTTCTAGACCAAGTGCATGGCAAAATACAAAATAAATTCTTGATAATTTAAGGTACAAAAAATGCTTTTACTGGCCTGTCAGCTAGAAAGATTTTAAAAATCTATAAGACGAACATATTTATTTGAAGTTGGCATAATCGGAGTGTATGTCAAGGAAATCTTGCACCACCTTGTAGCAGAAATCATACTGCTCCTGCAATGAAAGAATAAGACCATCTATTCAATTTTTTTTCTCTCTAAATCAACATGTTGAAGATGCCGGACAATTTTTTTAAACAAATGAGGATCACCGTACGTTTTGATTCCAATTTATTTTGCAAAACAAAACAAAATCATACCAATGTCTGCACCATATGTGGCCGTTGCATTCGTAAGCTCTTAACCGTCTGGAAAACATCGAGAAGGCCTTCAGCTTTCACACGCTCCAGAATGTTACTCAGTGCAATAAATGTACCTGTTCTACCAGCACCAGCACTGTAAAATAAGTCGATGCAACTTTCAGTTAAACGTACAATCCCATCCGTTAATATTAACTTTCCTTCTGTCTTATGACTACGATGAACATCTTAGTTTGCAGCAGGCCAAATACTGAAAAGCAACATATGCAAAAACACAGCAGCTGCGAAACATTGTACTCAGCCCTTGGTGAAAAGTAGTTATTCTCAACTTTCCTTTCCAGAATGATTTTAATGAGTGGGTGAGGAGGGGATATGGGTTGAAAGAATTTAAAGGGGGGTTGGGGGGGGGAATAGAAGCAGGATTGAACTGCCGAGCCTGGTCCGCCAGTCAATAAAACCATGGCCAATCTGGTTATGGACTCAGCTCTACCCACCCGACTTTTCCCCTTTCCTTTTAAATCTCCTACTATGCAAAAATCTGTCTTCATTGTATTTAATGAGGTAGACCGACTGCTTCATTGGACAGGGAGTTGACTCACGGAAAAAAGCTGTTCCTCCTCAGCTCATCCTATGTTCCTTAGCTTTAGTCTCACCAACTAGTGGTTGTTGCCTCTAGTTTATTTATCTTCTTCATAGTTTTATTTGCTTCTAAAAGATCTCTCATTCTTATGAATTCAAGCAAATATTGTCCAACCCGATTCGATATCTCCTTCTAGGATAATCCCTCATCTCTGGAATTAATCTAGTGAAGCTCCTCTGCACCCTTCCAAAGCCAGTACATCCATCCCCAAGTAAGGAGACCAAACTGTAGGCAGTTCTCAGAATGTGGCCTCACCAGTACCCTGTAGCAGAACTTCCCTGTTCAAATTCTATCCCTCTAGCAATGAAGGACAACATTCTATTTTCTTCTTGATTGCACCAGCAAACCAACCTTTAGCAATTCATGCAAAAGTCCCTCTGCAAAACAGCATGCTGCAATCTTTCACCACTTAAATAATAATATAGGCTTCTATTTTCTTTTCAAAAGTGATCGACTCGCATTTACTAACATTGAACTCTTGTCCAATTGATATCTCTCTGTGGACTTTCCACATCATTTGCATAATTTGTTTTATCACTCAGTTTAGTGTCATCAACAAACTTAAATGTGCTACACTCTGTGGCCTCTTCCAATATCTTGAACAGTTATGGGCTTAGTATGGACCCCACAATGCAAATAACCTGTTTTAATCCAGACATTCTTCACTAGGCAGTCACTGGGTGAAAGGCATTTGTCTAAGATCAGTCTTCTTGTACAGAATGCCTCGGAACTTGTGCATGATAGAATTTTGAAATGCCAGACCCTCACTGAAAGTCACCTCACATCTTTAAAATACCTCTCCAGGTCCTCAAGGATTTTTTAAGGCCAGTGAATCATGTTTTTGACTATTGCAGAATTTCAACATAATGTTCCTGTGATTAAGATAATATTGCATCTGACTTTGTGTAATTTGACAATTGCAGTGGAAAATGGAAAAAGATAGCAATGAAAAGCTTTACTCTGATAAAGGATGCCATTACAAAAAAAAGCACAAAATTATGTTTGCAGAATGCAATGCAAAGAATCCCTGCAGCCAGCATTGACCAGAGTTTTTAAAGAAGCTAAATCGTTTGAAAGCCAACATGAGAGGAAGTATTCCCACTTGACATGGTACTATTTTAAGCATTACTTATTTCTCTCGAATGAGTTATTTGCTGCTGCTGCCCAGTGGAAAATATGGATTTAGTGGCTTAAAAATATATTAGAGTTCACATTCGTCTTGTGCTAATTGATTTTCAATCCCAGCATTTAGTAAATTAATGTCATGTAGGAATAAATCAATAGTAAATTAATAATGAAATGCTCTCCACCGTCCATTGAAGGACTGAATCAAGCCAATTTCTCTGAAACCATCATATCTTGAACATGGTGAATTGTATAATTTTTGCACATTGGATTAATTCTGGCCCAAGCCAATTTACTTCTGAGACAGATTTCACACTGAAAATGATGGAGCGAATGTCCCTGTCTGTTGGCTGCACATCTTTGATGCTGGCAAATTTCACCATCAAGCCTTATCCAAAACATTATTTCAATTTCCACTTGTGATTTTGTTAGTATTTTGACTTGGATGTGAAAAATAATGACCCATTCCCCCTCACTGTGGTAGAATTCATTTGGATACCTGGATTGATTACCCAAACAGTTCTTAATGTCTTCATTCATTATAATTCAAACAGGTACGATATATCAATCGAAATTCATTTGTTCTGTTATTCCATTCTGCCAAAAGCCTAGAGCAGTGGTTCTCGACCTTTTTCTTTCCACTCACGTATCACTTGAAGTATTCTCTATGCCATCGGTGCTCTGTGATTAGTAAAGGATTTCTTAAAGTGGGATGTGGGTGGAAAGAAAAAGTTTGAAACCCACTATTTTAATCAACCCCCATTGACTCGTTATGTGCCTAGTTTCTTAACTCCAAAGGAAATGGGTCAATGACAATTTTTCTCAAGCAAAATATTTCAGTAACAATTGGGTCTAGAACAGTGGTTCTCAACTTTCCCTTCCCACTGAAATCCCACCTTAAGCAAACCCTTTACTAATCACAGAGCACCGATGGCCTAGGGATTACTTAAAGTGGGATGTGAGTGGAAGGAAAAGAGTGGAGAACCACTGGCCTAGAGTTTGCAACTGACATGCTAGCAATGGATTTAAATCTTTCTGTACATTGGGACTACCATTTTCTATTTCTATTTTCTATTTCCAACAGCTGCAGTTTTTTTTTAAACTTTAATTACTCTTAATTTACTCAGAGAACTTTCTAGAGGAGGAAATTCTGACATGGTGCTGCTAACAGAGAGCACCTCCTTCCAGTCACTTAGTGCAGGAATTTGCAAGTCTTGCTCATGAAATTCGAACTGTTAATAACTGAAACTCATTTGCTTTCTCATTAGGTGCCGATGATACATGATGCAAGTGTTCAGTAGCACAAGCTTGCCTTTCTGCATCAGTAAGTACTGTTTAACAAGATCATGAAATACCTGCAGTGTACTATGATTGGATGATTGCCAGACTTTTGTTGCTGCTTCTGGACCGCTGCGATCAAGTCTATCATCCCTTTACCTTCTGAAGGAATGCCGATCTCAGGCCAGTCATGAAAGTGGAATTGTCGAACTGTCCTTTCCTTGTTTTCCTGAATTTCAATTACAAATTTAATTCTTAAAACAACAGCACTTTACCCGATATTGGCCATTTCTCACATCCACATTTTGTCACAATAGCATTTAAATTTACAAAATACATTTAGCTTTTGGTCAGCTATATGTATAAAATACAACCTGTGGGGCAGCACATAAAAATATATCACTTGTGTGCTGCCAACAAGCACACGGTAATTGTTATTCCTGATGTACTTCATGTTTGGTTTAATCAACAAAAGTATTAGAATAACCATGTTATATGTTGGTAATAGTGAAGAGTGAAAGGAGATAAAGAATGTACCAATAATAGATGAAACAAGGTGGAGAAACAAATTCCAGGATAGGCCCAAAATAAACAAAAATAACTCTGATGTGCAACAGATCAGGAAATCATCTGCATTTTTAATCTTTGGCTTTTCTTCAGAATGTGAAAAGCTGAAACGCTATCTCGATTTCTCTCACCTGGTAGGATGGTCATTCCAAAGGAGGACATGGTTATAGGTTACCATATATTATACTAAATATATATCAATGTATTTTTTTATATATACAGTGTAGCTGTGCACTACTCGAAAGAAGACACACACATGTTAAGCTCTGAGTTTTATTAGGGCTCAGGCCCGACTTTCATACTTGCACTGTTCCCACCGTGGCCCCTCTTGGCTGATGTCACAACATGCATAACAAAAGTGGGTTTCCCATGCTTGGGAACTTTCCTGATAAAATGCCCTTCTTCTTCACGTGCTGTCCCTATCTGTTGGCTGCGCAGCAAGGCCAATGCCATTTTGGGGTCGCTGGCCTCTAAGCTGCTCTTGCCGTTCATGCGCCGGTTCGCTTGTGGGCCCAGTGCTGCTGCACGGGCTGCTGGCCTTTGGTTCCGCTCACCGCTTGGAGCGCCGGCAGTGCGTTTAGTAACCTCTGACCATGTCCTCCTTTGGAATGGCCACCCTACATGCCAGTGATGAGAATGGTTGCAGTGTAGGAGCAGGAGGTTAGATGTGCTGTTTCTACGATGGGCTCGCTTGTATATTCCTAAAAGCAGTTCTATGAAAAAGTACAATAGCATTTCCCATTCTGGTCGAGTAGGTGGAGAGGGTTCAAAAATGGGTAGTGAAAAATAACCAGACATTTGTTACATGTAGGATTCTGTTGACACATCTTTTGAGCTAGAGGTCTCGATCCCCCATATCCCATTGCATCTGGGATGGTATTCTTGGATAGAGCTGGGAGTCTACAACAGGGCCAAACATACCACGGTTCCCCCTTTTGATTATTGAAAAGAATGGCACCACTAGAAAAAAAAAACAGCAGGGAGTTTGGTCAACATTTGATCCTGGGACAAAGCCAGACAATCTGATTGTTAACTTGTTCAACAACATGAAGTCTTGATCTGTCTGTCTGGACGTTTTAAATTAAGTGGGATGGGCCGTGAAAAGTAACTAGGCAGCAGGTTGTGGAAGCCAACGCCCTTGGCCCAGACCCAAGTTTATAAGAGGCCTCTTCCATTATTTTAATAAATCAGAGCCATGTCGAAACAAAAGGAAAAATAATTATTCATCGAAAAATTAGAACTCACTTGAAAGCTCATCTGATGGATATAAATTAATTAAAATGCTAAATGAAATAAATTTAAAAAATAGAATTTGTACCCTTACTTGGGTTTTTAATTAAACATCAGTGACCTCATGCAAATTCATAGGATTCTCTGCTATTGCTAATATAAAGCCGAGAGGCCACATACAAGTTATACTAACTCCTCAGCCACACTCCTGCACGTGAATGTGAGATGGAACAAGAGGTCAGGCAGACTCGCCTCTGACAGCAGTGTGCTCTGTACTTCTGTGATTCAACGTGCAGCCACAGAAGTCCAAAGAAGTTGCTGAGCGCCCTGTACTGAACTGGTGGTTCTGTGCACAACCAGGTATTAATACAGATTCATCCAAAAGTTATGGAACACTGCATCAGCCATTTTAAAATCAAATAATAGCAATTATATCCCCCATTTATAGCTTATTCCTCTACACGCTTATGATTAGAATAAAATCTGAAGGGATACGCACTGTGGTGTTTGTGACTGTGAGATCCCTGAGACTGAAGGCATCAGCAATGTTGTCATTTTTCAGCTCAATTGTGTATGCTCCATACGTTATAGAACCCTCAGAGGGCCAATACTGGGAACACTTTTCCTGCAGAGAGAACATACAAGTTCTAGTCGCATTTTAAACTAAATCCAGATACTTCATCAGAAAGTTTACTCTTTGTCCCATTTGGAAATGGAAATGTCAGGAGTGGGTTTTCAGGGTTCAGTTGTCAGTATAAGAAGTACAGCAGTACCACTGGTCTGCACAACTATACCACAAACCTGACATTGTATCTTAGCACTGGTCTATAATAAATGTCTCCTCAACCATTTGTTATTTGTATGAGCAGGGGTCATATTAAAACTGTCCCAGGGTGGATTGGTTGGGTAAAGATTTGCACAATTTTAATATTGGGTGGAGGTTCTTGCTACCACCTTATCATACCTGTTCTATGTCCATTAGCTGAAGAATCCTGGCTTGGGACACAGCATATCTTTTTTTTTTCATCAGAATATTTATTTTTTATTTAATTTTTTAAATTTTTCACACAATAAACTATACTGACCAAAATACATACAGACATTTTTCTCTTGTATACAGTGTCATTTTCTCCCCTTTTACCCCCCCTCCCTTCCCTCCCTCCCTCCCCCCCTTCCCATTTATTTAAAGTTCAATCTATAAGATACATTAAATCCGTTAAACAATGTCGTCACTTAATAAAATAAACAAGAAATTTTTATCTTTTACTTTTATATACTGAGTCAGTTCATTTTGTTGTCTTCTCCTTCTGTCATTTTAGGTGGTGGAGGTTCACGGTAGGATTTCTCTATTGTATTTCATGTATGGTTCCCATATTTGTTCGAATATTGTGATGTTATTTCTTAAATTATATGTTATTTTTTCTAATGGAATACATTTATTTATTTCTATGTACCATTGTGTATTCTCAAGTTGTCTTCTAATTTCCAGGTTGACGTAATACATTTTTTTGCTCCAGCTAGGGCTATCATAATAAATCTTTTTTGTGCTCCATCCAAATCGAGTCCAAATTCTTTATTTCTTATATTACTTAGGAGGAAGATCTCTGGGTTTTTTGGTATGTTGCTTTTTGTGATTTTATTTAATATCTGGTTTAGATCTTCCCAAAATTTTTCCACTTTCTCACATGTCCAAATTGCATGTATTGTTGTTCCCGTTTCCTTTTTACAGCGAAAACATCTGTCTGATACTGTTGGGTCCCATTTATTTAACTTTTGGGGTGTGATGTATAGCCTGTGTAACCAATTATATTGTATCATGCGTAACTTCGTGTTTATTGTATCTAAAATGAACATCTTCCCAAGGATACAATACCTATTTCAATTATTACCAATTCACCTAACAGAGAAATTCTTCAAGGAGCTAAAGAAAATAATAAGGAAATTCTTATGGAAAGGGGGGAAACCAAGGATAGCACTAGATAAATTAACAGAATGGTACAAACAAGGAGGCTTACAAGTACCAAACTTTAAGAATTATTATAGAGCAGCACAATTAAGTTCAAATTTTTATCAAACAAGGGCAAAACCAAATTGGACCAGATTAGAGCTAGATAAAATAGGGGAGAAGATACCTGAGCATATACTCTATAAGTGGGATGAAAAATTGGTACAACGTAGGAATTCACCAGTAATGCACCATCTGCTCAACATTTGGAAGAAGATTCATGTAGAAAGGAACAAAATAAATTATTAACTACCAAAATTAATATTGACACAAAATCAACTAATCCCTTTCACAATAAATAACCTTTCCTTCAGAGAATGGGAGAGAAAAGGGATCAAAAGAATAGAAAATTGTTTTTCGGGAAATAAATTATTATCTTTTGAACAAATGAAGGACAAATATAATATAATTCACGATACAAGGTTTGCATACCACCAACTGAAAACCTACTTGAAGGACAAATTGGGAAACAGTCTGAGATTACCTGAAGGAAGCAATTTTGAATATGTGATTATAGACACAATGATAATTAAAAGATTTATAACAAACATGTACATCAAACTGCAAGAAAAGGAGAACGAGGAAACAAACTGTAAACCTAAACAAAAATGGGAACAAGATCTAAACATAAAGATAAAGAATGAAACATGGGAAAAGCTATGGACACAGCATATCTTGAAGTTATTTTTATTAGTGAATATATGACCAGAAAATAAATAAGCTAAACTGGGTTGTTGTAATGCTTCCAACATTCAAACTAATTTTGAAGCTTCATCTACATTTCTATTCTCCAGATTTTTAAATTACACATGTTAATAACATCGATTAACATTTGAAATATTTTTTTTAAATTAATACAGTAAAACCCCTGGTATCTAGCACCTATGGGGGAATTAGAATAGTGCAGTTTGGATGGGACATATTTACATGGGAAAGTGGCAGCCAAGCATTTAAAACTGGAATGAAGGGGATTTTTTTTTCTTCTTGCAGAGGGCAGTGAATCACTGGAATGCCGCATTAGTAAATTTTACGGTTGCTTGAGATTATGTATTGTGTGACTGGCAAAATAACAGCGAGGTGTGCCAATTTTAAACTCATTCTTTTTTACCTATTCATTTTCCACAATTGGTTTTTGCTGGTTGTCTCAGGCTGCCAGTTAGTTGAAATTAAGATAACAGGGGTTTTACTGTACATCATTTTAGTTATGCATTATTTACTTTACAAGCCCTGCTAGATTTGTGAAATATTAAGGCATATAATGAACAGCAGGCAGAGAAGTTAAGATATAAATGTGATCTTGTAGTCTGCTCCATTAAATGTCAATTATGTGAATTATGAATAAATAATATTTTACCTGCTCTCTTTCTCTCAGTTCCGTTAGCATTACAATTGTGTGTGATTTGCAATCCCAGACCATTCTCCAAAAATCTTCTACTGTATGAACAATGGGACCTTGAGTTGCAACAAAATAGTCCTTCAATCGATAGCCCTGTTAGAAAGAGTTTCAATGACGATCAAATGTTAAAGATAAAAACTGTGCAAGTACTAATAATACAAGATTTTCAGAAACAAAATCAAAAATAGTGAGCAATAATTTTCACGCCATTTCTATTAGCAAGACCTTGTACGATACTGAAATCAAAGGAAATGTCCCTGATTTCCCTCCAGTGGTATTTTAAATTTCTCACTGAACATAATCATTGTTTTAATGTCTAACACATTTCCTGAAAGTGAAGACAAGAAACACACCCAGTTAGAAGAGTGTAACCCATCTCCGCATCAACATCAGCTCAAACTCTTCTTTTCAAACGCTTGTACAGAATAATGCTGCAAGCCATCTACTGTGAAATGCAGAGGTATTTTTGAAAGTTCAGCTCAGTAAATATATAACCTGCACTGCAAATGTTTACATAAGGATCATGGAATATTTTATATCCAATCACCCTTTTAAAATCTATTAGTTCAAGCCACTGAGTTGGCAACTAGATGGGCAAATAAACTTTGGGTATTTGCAAATCAGACACACTTGTCACAACAACCAATATCACCTACTGTGAAATTACTCACCAGCACACATTTTGAGGTGTACTTACATCGATGTATGAAGCATTGATGTAGTCTGAGAATTCTTGTCCCCTTTTCCTGGGCAGAACAACTCTGTTGAAATCATCTTAAAAACATAAAGTAAAATGAATTGGCATCAGTTCAACAGAAAGACGTGTGGAAGATATTGCCCTCCATCAGGCAATATGTACAATGACTCTTGCTCTTTCGTTAGTTCTGTGGGGGAACATGCCAACTGTGAGAATTAAAAATTGTGGAATAATATGTTTCTTATGGGTGAAGGACAGAACATTTAATTCTATGCACTTACAAAAGCATTTGAAAATAATTTTGTGCTATTGTCCAAAAAAAATGCCTCCAAGAAGTATTTTGAAATACAATGTTTAGAAAGATTGTTATGACGTTTGGATATCATAAGGCTGGATGCTGGGTCCAGTCTTTCTGTAATTGAAGTTGCACTGACGAGGCAGCTTTCCTTAATTCAGCAGGGATACATACTTCACTGTTCTACGAATTTCAACCAAGGTACTGACAACACAGGCAAATGGATAAGTACCACTGATTGTCCCATATTAATATGAAATGACATCAATTGAAAAGAACTTCCTATTCAAGGATATAAATAATGTAGTATTCCACAGTGTATTCACCTACTTAAATATAAAATCAGAAGCAATGAGTTTTCTTACAATTTAAAACCATATCCCAAAGGGACAACAATACACAGATGACAACTTAATGCATAACTAACACAACATTGCCCTTTCTTCCACACCCTCACATTCCCAATCAACCCCTTGGACTACTGCTGCAGTATCTAATGTTCTGGATATCAGCTCTTCAAGATCTTAAACATTTAATTCATTTGAGAGGTTTTCAGACTGAATGTAATCTATTTTAAAATATCTTTTCCAAGATTCCAGATCCAGTCACTCAGCGCCGAAACATCAGTAGTATAGCTTTACCTCCTGTGGACGCTACTAGATCAGCTAAGTTCCTCCAGCATCTCTATATTCCCGTCACACTGTTTTTAGATCAAAGGGATCCAATGTAGAACGCAGAATGAGAGAGGAATAAAAACTGGTTGCTACAACATTGTTCTGTTTCATTCAATACTGTGCTGGAAATCTGACAAACTATTTCACACATATGCCATTTATGCCTTCAGTGTACTTCAATGACATCAGTCCTTGTACAAAGTTCTTCATGGAACTGCGCAGTAAACTAAATCAAGCATTTCCAGAAGTGACCCTCAAATGATCGTTAGTAACATCTGTGTAAGGTAAAGCCTTTGGCATAATATTTTATTCAGGCTGACATCAAATAGACCTGATTCTTTCCCGATTCCAGATCACATTTTTAATTTTAAATTTAAATTTCGACATACGGCAATTTCAGCCCTCAAGTCCATGCCACCCAATTAGCGTACACCCCCAGTACTATTCAAACAGTGAGGGGAAACTGGAGACCCCGGGGAAAACCTATGAAGATAGGGGGAGAACTCCTTATAGACAGCGCGGGATTCGATCTCCGGTCCCAATCACTGGTGCCCAGGGCTGACTCCTGATCTCATTATTATTATCCTAGTGACTTGATACCAAGGTCCAACCCGTACCTCAGCCCTAGCACCCAGTTTATCCTCCTGGCCTCTTCATAAACCATCTTCCCCTCCCATCCCAGCTCACAATCATCATAAAACCCCAAATCCTGCTACCATCAAGCCCAACACTTGACACCACACACCAGGCCCAGGCACTCTGAGACCAAAGTACCTAAGCCTCAAAAGGCCCAAGGGATCACTCTCACTTGTCAACAGTCATAGCAGGAGGTATATTTACAATTCTGAAAAGTTGCCACACTTGTAATAAACATAGCTAAGATTCGAATGGATCCATATTCTATATGATTTTAGGTTCATCATGTTACCCTATTTGCATGCTATTAAACTGCATGGTCTAAGTATATTTTCCAAGTGTTGTTGATTAATTTCTTATTTCCTTACAGTGTTATTTTTCTGATCTTATGCCACACTTTAGATGAGACTGAAGGCAGGAGAGAGGCTCCAAATGCTGTCACAAAGCTACTTTCTAGCTCTCCCTGGGATGACTAATGCTAAACTCCTTTGGTAGAAATCACAGTCATTTTTCTGCTGCCTCTTTGTGGATTGCTCCCTGTTATTTATGCTTGCAGACTCCCTCTCACAGTGTGGTCACAATCAGGAGCTGATGTGAAAAATTGTGAACGAGAACTGATGAGAGATTTCTTTGAAGGAACGTGTCTCTAGGTAACGTTCTCCTGATGAGTAATGGGAATAATTACAATATGTCTGGAGGTTGAATAAAAGTCAAGAAATAATTCATTAATTTTAGATTTAATCACTTACAGGGAATGATCTGAAGGACCCTGGCTTTTTTCATGTTTATTGGTTTATTCCCTGTTCTCATATTGTCCTTCCTTATTCGGACTGTAGTTAACTTCTGCAGTAACAAAAAGGAATCGACATGGTCAAGGCAAAATAACGTTTAAATGACAGAAATTTTAACACATGGAATAATTAACAATGAAAATTAAAATTAATCAAAATGAACAAGAGGGACACTTAAATGTTCATAACAGAAAATAACCAAGGCCATTTTCACTGGCTGTTTCAGGCACTCGAGACTCACTGGTAGCGAAGATTGAGATTTGAGTTGAAATAATCTTATTCTGTGTTTAGTGCAAAACCTCATCCTGATAAGGATCACTTGGATTAGGAATGATCCCCCAGAGGATGGTTAGGAGGCCGAAGTCAGTTAAACTGCCACCTAACACTGATTACAGCGGTAAGGACTTGGTGAAAAAATGCCATTGTGGAGGACTTTGTGCATTAGTTAAACGTTTCTCAGCTTTTGTATGATTTAGCTTTGCATGTTTTTGCACTGACAACCAGAGAACGCTGTTTTGTTGGGTTGTACTTGTACAATCGGATGATAATAAATTTGAACTTGAGCTGTTAACTAACTACTTGAAGGTGAATTTTGTAATGCATTGGAAGTCTTTGTGGGACACTTCTTCCAGATCTTACACGTGGAAGGATGAGTAGTCGAGGTAGCTGAGGGAGTCAGTGGGTGAGTAGTGAGTGACAGAACATAGCTTGTCTCCTGAGATGGAGGCAGAAAGATCTAGAAAGGGGAGAGAAATTACCCAAGTGAATTTCAGCACAGGGTGGAGGTCAGTAGCCAAGTTGATAAAATTGATGAGTTCTGTGTGGGGGCAGAAAACAGCCCCAAAGCAATCACTGATATGCTGGAAATGGAGGACGAGTTAGAAGGGTGCTGGGGTAGATTCAGAACAAAGACTATTCCACGTGGTCAACAAAAGAGCAGGCAAGTGCCCATACCAACACCTTTGATTTGAAGGAAATATGCGGCGTCGAAAGAGAAGTTATTAAGGGCGAGAACAGGTTCTGGCAGGTAGATGACAGTGTTGGTGGAGAGAAACTGATCAGAATGTCATTTCAGGAAGAAGAAGAATGGCCTAGCTTTCTTTAGTGGCAAACTTAAGGACTCACATTAAATTCTTCTTCTAAGCCAGTGATGTCATATTTCCCTGTTTTATTTCGGAGCTTCTGTATGTGCTTCTCCAAGGAGCTCACATCAAGTTCTGTGTCCCCATACAAGAAATGTTCAAGCAAGGCTTGATAAATGAAGGAATATTGCATCTATAAAGAATAATACAATGAATAAAATCATGTTAATTAAAAACCCCCAGACAAGCTGCACAGTTTTATCCTATATTTTATTGTATCAAAGGCTATTAAATCTAGAGATAGCAAGAGAGCTATATTCAAGCCTCTTCTAAGTGAGAGTATTTAAAATGAACTGGGCTATCAGAAGTCCACAGAATGTCCTAGAAATTTCTTCTCCCTTAAACCATCATTACTGAACAGAATTCAAACAGAGGTTAGCCGGTTAGCGTAACAGTTATTGCAAAGCTGTTACAGCGTAAGTGACCCTGGTTCAAATCCAGTACTGTCTGTACATTCTTCCCACGTCTGTGTGGATTTCCTCCCACCCTTCAAAAATTTATGGGGGATGTAGGTTAATTGATGTACTGCGGTGGGGGGGGGGCGGCACGGGCTTGTGGGCCTGAAGAGTTTGTTACCATGCTGTACATCTAAATTTAAATTCAATGGAATAATGCTTACGTCAGTTTGAACAAGCTGTGGTCGTTGATTGCGAATTCGTGACACAAAACCAAAGACATCCACCCTCTTCTCTGCTTCCATCATGTCAATCATGGCATCAATAACAATGAAGGTTCCAGTTCTGCCCACCCCAGCACTGCAATTGAAAACAACGAGGAGCTTTAGGTTTCAAATATCTTCCAAGTTTCAGGAAACACCCACGTACTCTCAGAAACAATAGAATTAATTTTCAGTCTTTTGCTTCTCCTTGAAACTATTTGGAGTATTCCAAGCCCAGGGTGGGGAGAAGATGTATCACAGGCTTTCAGTATTTTATGATTAGAGAAGGGTTCATGTCCATTCAGATGGTTCCCAATTTTCTACTAGAAATTATTTTTTTCTGAGTCCCAAATTTTTCAGATCCTTGACTTGGATTAGGAATTCAAAGATGTGGATTCGAGTCCTGATTAAATGTACTGACATGTTTATATCCCACCACGCCACAAGTTTACATTATTTTCCAGCAATTACAATGCGTTGGATAGAGATTAAAAATTATGCATAGCTGAAGTTCATTTGATGTTCAAATTACATGCACGTGCAGATATAAATGTTTCCAGGATATTATAAAGAAATCAGAATTGTGTTCATTTAAGAAAAAAATCACCAAGTCAATTCCCAACCCCTTTGGTTACAAAACTATTCCAGGGGCAACCCATGGAAATTACTACACCTGTCACATGCTGACCCATTCCCACTATTTCGTGAATTAAAAATTGTACTTTGAATTGAACTTTAGTGGAACATCATCAGATTAGTGCTGCAATAACAACTTGTGCACCCAAGCAGCCACAAATGTTCAATTGAAGAAACATTTTAAAAATGAGGGAGCAAGAACATTATGCTACTTGATCAATGTGACATCAAAAAGACACACAATAGGAATTAAACTAAATTTTCAATGTTCATTATTTTGTCTATTTTGATCTTTTTGATTGCTCATTTTTCTTTCTCATTCTCTTTATCTTTCTTTCTTATTTTTTTTCTATTTATCATTCTGTATTTCTTGCTCTCTGTCATAGTTAATTCAACTAAATGGCTCTCCTCGCTCACAATATCTTTCATGGCAGTGAAGCTGCAGTGTAGCACCAGTGTGATTGGATGTTTGCTTTATCAGATTCCAGCAAAATACATATCTGGATGACTTCCCTTCTGGTCCAAAGTTAATTTCCTTACAGTGCAATTAATTAGAAAAACAATAGAATTGTTCAGTGAAAAAAGATCTCTTGACTTTTGAGATACTGTATGCTAACTTGTAACTTGGGACTGACTGCATGTACCAGCAGCTACCAATCACATCACTCAAAGAATTTTACTTCAGCTTGCAAGATGCCCGATTATCTACTTTGGAGAAAATTACAAGGTAAATATATCCACAGAAAATCTTTCTCTCATTCACTGAATGTAGGCAATGCTAGAAAGATCAGTATTTATTATTCAAGGGAATGTACTTTAGGTAGAAGGCATAAAGAAGTAGAATACTTTCTAAATGGGGAGAGAATTCAGAAAGCAGAGGTCCAAAGGGACTTAGTGCAGGATTTCCTAAAAGTTAACTTGTAGGTTGAGTCGGTAGTAAGGAAGGCAAATGCAAGGACTAGAATACAAAGGCAAAGGTGTAAGGCTTCACAAGCTGTTAGTCAGACCACATTTGGAGTATTGAGTATAGTATGAGTCCCATGTTGAGAGAAGAATGTATTGGCGATATAGAGTGTCCCAGAGGAGGTTTATAATAATGATCCCAGGGATGAAAGGATAAATGTATGAGGAATGTTTGATTTCTCAAGATCTGTACTTGCGGGAGTTTAGAAGGAACAGGGGGGAATCTCATAAATCAGAAGATTGAAAGTGCTAGATAGAGTGAACACAGAGAAGATATTTCCAGTAGTGGGAGAGTTTAGGACCAGAAGGCACGGCCTCAAAATTAAAGAATGCCCCTTCAAAAAGAGGTGAGGAGGTTTCTTCATTCAGAGGGCTATGAATCTGTGGGACTCGTTGCCACATACAGCTGTGGAGGCAAAGTTGTTTCGTATATTTAATGCAGAGATTGATAGGTCAAAGATTGTGGAGAGAAGGCACGACAATGGGATTAAAAGGGAAAATACATCAGCCATGATTTGAATGGTGGAGAAGTCTTGATGGGCTGAATGGCCTAATTCTGCTCTTGTCTTATGGTCTAAATGAGGACAAAGTGGGATGCCATCTTAAGTGGCACTTTTCACTGACATTTATTACAAACCCACCAACTCCCACACCTACCTCGACAACACTCCCTCACACCCTGTCCCCTGCAACGATTATATTCCTTTCTCCCAATTTCTCCGTCTCTGCTGCATTTGTTGCCAAGATGAGCTCTTCCAGTCCAGATCTTCCAAAATGTCTGCCTTCTTCCATAAACATGGCTTCCCCTCCATCACCATCAACCCATCCCTCACCTGCATCTCCTCCATTTCCCGCTCATCTGCTCTAACCTCCCTCACCCCCCCCCCCCACTTCAAGATGCAACAAACACAGGATATCCTTGTCTTCACCTACCACCCCACCAGCCTTTGCATCCAACATATTATCCTCCGGAATTTCTGGCACTTACAACAGGATCTCACTACCAGACTCTCCTCCCCTCCCTGCTTTCCGTAGAGACTACTCCCTCCATGACTGCCTCGTGCATTCATTTCTCCCCAACAATAGCCCCCTGGCGCCTTCCCTTGTGGTCACAGGAGGTGCCACATTTGTGCCCACACCTCCTCCTTCACCACAGTCCGGGGCCCCAAACAGGCCTTTCAAATGAAGCAGGATTGATTTACTGCATCCGGTGCTCCCTTTGTGGCCTTCTCTACATTGGAGAGACTTGGCGCAAACTGGGATTTTGCTTCGCTGAGCACCTTCGCTCCCAGTAGCCAACCATTTCAGTTCTGCGTCTCACTCGCATACTCGCGTCTGCCCATGGCCTCATGAACTATCCCACCAAGATGGAAGAACAATGCTTAATTTTCTGACTGGGCACTCTCCAACTGGATGGCATCAAAATCGACTTCTCCAGCTTCTGTTAACCTAGTCTCTATTCTCCCTCCCTCCTCTTTCCCCTGGTCTTCTTTCCCTTAACTCCACCCCCTCCCCTCCTCCCCCTGCTTGCTGCTCTGCCCTCCCTTCTCCAATGATTACCTCCTGGCTTTGCGACCACATCTCCCCCTTACCTTTTTATTTGGACTCCAACAACATTTTTCTATCCCTCGATGAAGGGCTCAAACCTGAAACGTCAGTTATCTATTTGTATCTTTATAAAGGACTGGTTAAGTTTCTCCAGCATTGTGTTATTACTGCCACCTTAAGCCATTGTAGTCTATCTAGTTTAAATTTATTGTGTTTAAGCATTATAAATTGATAGAGCTGAGTGGCCGGCATTTCAGAACGAAGCTATGAGGCAACTAAATAATATTTTTGAACTATTACAGGATGTAGATTTGGGCTGTGGGGGCTGGAGGGGGCATGGGATTCTATCATTGCATTATTTTGTGACAAGTATATAACTTTGTGTTATCTTAATATCTGGGCATTGAATATGTTTATACCCAGATGACCCAAGAAGCAAATCTAGTAATAATTTTTCAAATACTCATTCATAGAGCAACTCACAGGCTTCTTGGAAATAAATTCAGAATCCACATGATGATGCCATTGAAAGAGCTGATGAGAATCTTCTCACAGTCACTTAATCACTTGTTATGTTAATGTGGGTTCCAGTCAGGAGATTAAATCATTTATAACATTTGTCTTCACAAGGTAAGTTAATGGTGTTGACAGGTTCTTTAGATAACCTATCCATCTTGGAGAAACTCTTAAAATTCCTAAGTTTCCAGTAGCACCGGTGGCCTGACCTTTCAGGTAAGATTGTTGTCTTGTAGACTGATAATAATAGAAAAATTTAGACCAGCCTTTGACAGTACCATTCTCTGAGAAACATTTCAAGGAACGCAACAATTGCCTGAGTTGGCTGACTGCAATAGAGAAGAGCACGTCTAAAGGAAAGACTCTACTACACTTCTGAAGGCAAGAAAAACATTACGAGATTGAGGAATATTTTCATTAAACAATTGAAAAGGTTTTGGAACTGGGTTAAAGCAAGCACAATCTTGTACTGCACAAGAGGGAAGAGAGTGCTTTCTCAGACTACTTACAAATACTAAGACAGCTTCTAGTATTGATTTTTACGAAAGTAACTTCATAAAAACATAAGAACAGTTCACAGAATAAATATATAAAGTTGTGTAAATCAAATGTTCAAATTCTACGTTAGGATTAGGGGAAGGTACAAAAATCTGACAGATCTAAAGTCTCCTCATAAAAGTAAAACTGAAAGGATATTCAGCGATGGATTTTCCTTCAAAGAGTCTGTGCCTAAACGATGTAGTTACTGAAACTTTAATAGAGCTGGAGTTTACACATTTTGTTACTGCTGTAATGAAATACCTTGTTGTATATCAGAAGAACTCAATTGGATAGCCCAGAAAAGAAAGACAGGGATATAGACGCCTGATAAGCCCACAGCCATTCTGATACAGGGAGCAGAACTACTTCATACTACTGCCTGCTTTTTTCCCCCCGATGATTTCAGCTCACACATGTCATGAAATGGAAGGATGTATCAGCAAGTAAGCAATGTTGAGAGTTGAGAGTCCGATTTAAAGCGAGCCGGCACCTCTTGTGCAGGAGGCATACTGGAGTGATTGGAAGGTTCTAGAGATTTGACATTAGATGGGCAAAAATTCTTCTGCCTTCTTCCCATAATCCTTGATTCCCTTTCCTAATCAACATCCTGTCTCCGTCTTAAATATACCCAATGACTTGGCCTCCACATTCCATAGACATCACCCACTGGGCAAAGAAATTCCTCCTCTATTCTAAAGGGGTCTTTTTGTATTCTAAGGCTGTCCCAGACTCCCCCATCAGAGGAAGCATTCTCTCCACATCCACTCACTCCAGTCCTTTGAGTATTTGATAGGTTTACGAGATCTGTCCTCATTCTTCTAAACTCCTGTGAGTACAGTCCCCAGAGCCATGCAACATTTCTCATATATTTCTCATTCTCGTGAACTTCCAATGCCAACACGTCCTTCCTTAGATAAGGAATCCAAAATTGCTGCAAATTTAGTCCGATCAATGACTTGTAAAGCCTCAACGTCACATCTTTAGTTTTATATGCTATCTCCCTCAAAATGAATCTTTCCACCGACTCTTTCTGCAAGATAACCTTTAGGGAACCGTGCACAAAGTCTCCCAGATCTCTCACTGCATCTCTGATTTTTGAACTCATTGGCCATTTAGAGTATAATCTACACTTTTATTCCCTCCACCAAAGTGCATGATAATACACCTCCGCACCGCATTCAATCTGCCACTTCTTTGCCCAGTTTCCTAACCTGTCTTAAATCCTTCTGCAGACTTGGTGCTTCCTCAACACCACCTGCCCTCCTCCTAAATTGGCATCATGTATAAACGTGGCCACAAAGCCATCAATCCCCTCATCCATAATATTGATATATAGAGGGTAAAAAGGCGGATTCAGAACCGAGCCCAGTGGAAAACCACTCCTCCCTGTTAGCCAAACAGAAAAGGCCCCTTTTATCCCACTCTCTCCCTCCTGTCAATCTTCTATACATGGAAATATCTTTCGGTGACATCCTGGGCTCTAAACTTGCTGAGCAGCCTAATGTGAGGCACCCTAAATAAACAACATCCACTGAGTCTCCTTTGTCTACCCTTCCAGTCATTTCCTCAAATAATTTTTATGGCTTTGTCAGGCAAGATTTCCTCTCAAGGAAACCTTGCTGATTTTTGCCCCGAATCCTCAACCTTAATAATCGATTCTAACATCTCGTCAACCACCGAAGTCAGGTTAACCAGCCTATAATTAGCTGTTTTGTCTCCTTCCCTTCTTAAAGAGTTACCAGAAAAATCTGTGTTACCGAAACATTTTGGACAACACTTATTGAATGATTCCCTCTCAATTGGAGGAGGAGATGCTGTAACAAGAAGCAACCATGTGTAGGGGCTGAAACCAGAGAAGATAATGGCATCCTAATACATAATCATCTTCTGCACATCCCAGCTGTTCACTGCAGCCATGGCAACACCCCTTGTATTCCCCAGGATGCTACTATCTAATGTTTTCTTTTTTGACTCTTTCTCTATTCAGATGCCCAAGAATCCGAAGCTGCTCAGGCAGCCGAGGTAAAAAAGCACGAAGATTGTAGTGGTGAAGGCACACATCAATCTATTTCAGGATTATGGCTACCAGATTAGAAATGAGAAACGTAGAGGAAAGGAAATTGACAGCACGACTCGTGGTGATTCTCAGAGGTTCTTTTAATTGAAGAGAACTGAGTAATTGAGGGAGATAAGCCCTTGGCGCACCCGTTGTCCACTTACACCTCAACTCAGATGGGCTGAAGGCTGAGTTGATAATATTGAACAGCAACCTGGTTCAGAAAAAAAAAGCGGTATAATTTCGAGCACGTTGTTAATTAAACTGCATCGTTTGGTAGCCAGTCTGTTTCGTGTTATGCTCTAAATAATCATTAGTCATTTCCTGCTTTTGAACAAGCAGGAAATTGTAGGCTGGAGAGAACAGCAGAGCATTTTGTATCAATGCACTTCGTAACATGGTGACAAATTGCTGCTTAAGTAATTAAGCAACATTGAAAGAGACTAAACGATACATGGATCATGGTAAAATGGTAAAATAAACACAGTAATTACCTGCAGTGAACCACAATAGGTCCTGAATAGGAAGGATTCAATGCTTTAACCTTCTTCAGAAATTTAAGCATCCCAATGGGTGCAAACGGCACGCCAAAGTCAGGCCAGCTGGTGAAGTGAAGCTGTGTCACTAATCTCGGAGCTTTGTTGCCAGAGGATTGCTGTAATAAATGCCATGAAGATTTTAAAATTGTAACTTCACAAAATCAAATACAATTCTGAACATTTCTGATAATTAAGGCAGCACGGTTATTTTAGCAGTTAGCGCAATGCTGTTATGGCGCCAGTAACCGGGACTGGGGTTTGAATCATGCACTGTCTGTAAGGAGTCTGTGCATTCTCCCTGGGTCTGCGTGGGGTTCGTCCAGGTCCAGGTGCTCCCGTTTCCTCCCACCCTTCAAAATGTACTGCAGATTGTAGAATTGAACAGCGCAAGTTTGTCGGCTGAAAGGGCCTGTTATTGTGCTGTTATGGCTCAGATTGTGATTCTTTCAGAAATAGCACCAATCCACACCTGTCTCAGAAAAGTTCAAGACTGATTAAAGTTGAAAACTTGCTTGTTTTGTAAATGCAGTGATAAAATGTCTCCCTTCACCCAATGGGGAGGATGTGGTGAAATGAATACAGAGAGAAAGGTTCAACCTCTGCTGTGCAAGCCAGCAAATTATCAAGAAGAAGAAAAGCACAAAAGTCGAAGATTTTGGAACCTTGAGCAAACTATGAGATGCCAGAGGATCTCTGGAGGACAGGCTCCTTCCATGGGGAGAAATGGTCAGTTAAAGTTTCTGGTCAGGACTTTTTAAATCAATAACAGTTTTGATAAAGGACTTCATCTCAAAATGTTGACTGATCATATTTACCCATGGATGGTTTTTGACATCACATAAAACCCTGAGATTCTTTTTCCTGTGGACGAGGCAGAATTACCACTTATTGACACTGCAAAAATAAAACTGACACATGTCAACAAATAAAAAAATGTAAACAAACTGTGCAATGCAAAGAGAGAGAGAGAAAATCAATAAGAGTCCTTAAATAAGACCCTGATTGAGTTTGTTGTTGAGGAGTCTGAGGTTGGAGGGGTAGCAGCTGTTCCCGAACCTGATGGTGTGAGTCTTGGTGACATCAATACCTCTTTCCTGATGGGAGCAGTGAGAACAGAGTGGGTGCTGGGTGGTATGGATCCTTGATGATTGCTGCTGCTCCCCGAAGGCAGTGTTCCTTGGAGATGTTCTTGATGGTGGTGAAGTTTTTACTGTGATGTCCTGGGCAATGTCCATTACCTTTTGCAGGGCTTTATGTTCAGGCGCAATGCTGTCCCCATACCAGACCATGATGCAGTCGGTCAGCACACTTTTCACCATACATCTGTCAAAATTTTCCAGGGATTCCAATGACATGCCAAATATCCACAACCTCCTGAGGAACTAGAGCTGCTGACGTGCTTTCTTCACAATGCCATTGTTGTGTTGGGTCCAGGAAATACCCTCTGAGATAATGACTCCAAAGAGCTTAAATTTGCTCACTCTCTCCACCTCTGAACCCCTAATGATCATTGGATTGCACACCTCTGGTTTTTCTTTCCTTGGTTTGGTGACATTGAGTGCAAGGTGGTTGTTGGTATACCATTCAGCCAAGTTTTCAATTTCCCTCCTGTGTGCTGACTCATTGCCCCTTTATATTACAACCCATTAACATGGTATCGTCAGCGAATTTGTAGATGGTGTTGTTCAACTGAGCCACACAGTTGATGGTGTATAGCGAGTAGAACAGAGGGCTAAGAATGCAGCCCTGTGGTGCACTGGTACTGATGGAGGTTGTGGAGGAGATGTGGTCTCTCAACCTCACCAACAGGGAGAGAGATCTATCTCACTACCTCAATGACCCATCTGCATGACATTATGTGCATGGTTTGTTTTAATTTATTATAGAACATGAAGAAAAATTTTCTATCCTCTGTGCTTGGTCTGTTAGATGTTCAAATTTAACTGCAGCAAACTTTTGAGACAAATCTCATCCATTTTCTTGGCTGGTTTTGAAAGTGAAAACAAGTACGTCACCAGATTTGTGATAGATATAAAGTACATTCACAATATTAAATTTATGTGTTGTCAGACAAACTAAAAATAATCTAAACTTGATTGTATTTCTCCCCAGAGACTAAAGATATTTATCTGGTTGAATGAGTAGCCAAGTAAAAGCACATCTTCAGCATTGAGCAAAGAGGCCATCATTCATATATGATAATAAAGTGTGGAAAGGGAAAATACTTAACTGCTGCTCAATCGTCATAAACCTAATAGATCTTTTATCCCAGTTTGTGCACTGAGAGATAATTTGATGAAAACAATGAGATGCTGGAGGAGTTCAGCAGGTCAAACATTATCCATGGGTAAATATGATCAGTCAACATTTTGAGATGAAGTCCTTTATCAAAACTGTTATTGATTTAAAAAGTCCTGACCAGAAACTTTAACTGACCATTTCTCCCCATGGAAGGAGCCTGTCCTCCAGAGATCCTCTGGCATCTCATAGTTTGCTCAAGGTTCCAAAATCTTCGACTTTTGTGCTTTTCTTCTTCTTGATAATTTGCTGGCTTGCACAGCAGGGGTTGAACCTTTCTCCCTGTATTCATTTCACCACATCCTCCCCATTGGGTGAAGGGAGACATTTTATCACTGCATTTATAAAACAAGCAAGTTTTCAACTTTAATCAGTCTTGAACTTTTCTGAGACAGGTGTGGATTGGTGCTATTTCTGAAAGAATCACAATCTGAGCCATAACAGCACAATAACAGGGCCCTTTCAGCCGACAAACTTGCGCTGTTCAATTATCTAACAATCAAGCTGAAATCTGAAATGAAGAAACCCTTAAAGATTTATTCTATAATGTACATGTATATTATGCAGCATTACAACATTTTCAGATTAATATTTTTAATAGGGTTAAACACAGATCTTTCTGAGAACTAAAATTGATCCCTGGGGTTATAGAACGTTCCTGAAGGTAGTCAAAATATCTGTTGAAAACAAAATAAAGGGATAATGGTCAAATACTGTGCTGAAAAGCAAATGAATGAGTGAGATCATTTCTTCCCTGTAAAGTTCAAAAAAGTGGAGGGAAGACTGGAGAATACTTGCATTTTGTATGGTGAATTTGCGGATGGTGTAATCCACAAGCACTGTGACATCTTCCACAGAGACCCGTATTGCCCCATACGTCCATAAACCCTGATCAGGCCAGTATTTAAAACACTTCTCCTGCAGGAATAATAAAATAATTAGTCTTTATTAGGAGATGAGAAACCAATGAAATGATTTAAATTATTTTCTACAGTACAAAATCTACTTTAGAGTGTTTTTTGTTTATGTATCAGGGGTTTACAAATGACACTCTCTATCACACTGCAAAATAAAAATAATGATTACAGCATTGATATGACAAATCATAATTTTATAATCTAGTAATGTACTATACTATAATCATTTTAAATTTTCAAGAATGAATTAGTGTTGGTCAATTTATAGCACAATTAAACTCACCTGGTAAAGATAAAGTTATTGTAAATGACCTAAGCTTTGACGTTTTGTGCTTGAGCCTTTCATCAAGGCAAGAGGAAAATGTGGGCAGACAGATGTCCATATCTTGATGAAGGACTCAGGCCCAAAAAGTTGGTTATGTATCTTTAACACCCAACCCCAACCCACCAATTTTCCCCTGCAGCCGCTGCAACCGTGTCTGCCTGTCCCGCGTCGGACTTGTCAGCCACAAACGAGCCTGCAGCTGACGTGGACTTTTACCCCCTCCATAAATCTTCGTCCGCGAAGCCAAGCCAAAGAAGATAAAGTCTACCATTTGACCCACTGAGATTGTCCAGTGCTGTGCTTTTACTTCAACCACGGTGTCTGCAGACTTTTGTGTTTGACTTCTAAACTCTTCTTGCACCAGCCACAGATTTTGTTCCTGTTGTTCATATTGTTTGATCCCCTGGCTGCCTTATAGGTTCAATTTTGCTGTTTAATGCATGCACTTGCAGCTGATATTAACAAATGCTAGAAGTGTGCAGAGAAGGCACATAGTGGCACTAATTTTATGCGTGGGTTGCTATTTTGGAGTTTAAATGTCCAATCTCTCAGAAGCAGGAAGGGTTGCAATCCGTCCATCACTCTAATCGTGCTTTTCAAAAGGATCAGCAATATTAATGTTGTTCAGGTGTCAATCGATCAAAATAGTTGCTGCTATGACAATAAATGTTTGGGGAAAAAGTTTGAAAACCACTGTTTTAATCATCCCTCATTGACTCGTTATGTGCACGGTTTCATAGCTCCAAAGGAAATGGACCAATGACAATTTTTCTCAAGCAAAAGATTTCAGTAACAATGGGGTCTAGATCAATGATTTTCAACCTTCCCTTCCCTCTCACATCCCTTACTAATCACAGAGCACCGATGGCCTAGGGATGACTTAAAGTGGTGTGTAAGTGGAAAGAAAATGGTTAAGAACCACTGATCTAGAAGCTTCTTAAATGCTACCATGACTGTGTCGGCTTCCACTCCTACTCCTGGCTGCTTGTTCCAGGCACTGTCGTGTGTATTCACACAAAAAAAATACATACTCAGTGGAGGCTTGACTAGATTTGGCAAAACTCTCTGTTATTGTTGATTAGATTTAAATATTGAAGGTTCAAGAAAATCTAATATTGGCCAGGGTTGAATACTTTGCAATGTTAGCTTTGTATTGTCCATGTAACTGATCAGATTGGAAATTTAAATAAAAGTTTGTTCAATTTTTTCCAGAATCAAAGTAAAGCATGTAATGGACTGTTTTCAATGTGCAGCCAGGAATCATGAAGCAACTGGTGGCCTGAACTGAGCCTGATAAAGTTATTGTTTTCCTTTTTTTCCTTCCCCTCCAAAATTCAATCTAAAAATATTTGACTTCATAGTAGAAGATGCTTAATTAGATTATAGCATTACTGGTCAATACTGGGAGATTGAAAACTTGGCTGAATGGTGCACCAACAACAACCTCACACTCCATGTCACCAAAACCAAGGATTTCAGGAAAGGAAAGCCAAAGGTTTACAATCGAGTGGTCATTGGGGGATCACGGGTGGGGAGAGTGAGCAAATTTAAGTTCTTGGGAGTCACTAACTCAGAGGATCTTTCCTGGACCCAATACACTAATAGCATCGTGAAGAAAGCAAGTCAGCACCTCTACTTTCTCAGGAGTTTGCATAGGTTTGGAATGACACCAGAAACCCTGGCAAATTTCTACAGAGGTGTGGTGGAAAGTGTGATTGGCTGCATTACAGTCTGGTATGGAGACACCAGTAGCCTGAGCGTAAAGCCCAGGACATCACTGGCAAAACCCTCCCCACTATCGAGAACATCTACAGGGAACCCTGCCGTAGGAGAGCAGCAGCAATCATCAAGGATCCACACCACCCATCATACGCTCTGTCTGTTCTCACTGCTGCCATCAGGAAAGAGGTCTAGGTGCCACAAGAGTCTCACCACCAGGTTCAGGAACAGCTGCTACCCCTCCACCATCAGACTCCTCAATGACAAATACAATTAGAGACTCATTTAAGGGACTCTTACTTGATCTTCTCTCTGTATTGCACAGTTGGTTTGTTCACAATTCATCATCTACTTACAGTTCTTTATTTGTTTACATGTATATGCTGTGTACAGTTCATTTTTGCATACAATAACTGGTAATTCTGCCTCGCCCACAGAAAAAAGAATCTCTGGATGGTATGTGATGTCATGTATGCATATTGACAGGAAATCTGAATTAATAAGAAAAGCTGATCCTGTTCCTGTGAAAAATGCTCAGCTTTTATTCACTTGGATTCCATGGCTGTACTTAAAAAAATTTTTTGCAGGTGCTTCTATTGTCTTTGTTAACAAAGAATGTTAACCAAATTTGTCTGGTTTTTCATATATTGTGTTTGAAGCAATTTTCTTAATTGGCTAGAATAAAAATGAAATACAAGGTAAAAATACATAACCGATGTTTTGGACTTTAGCCCTTCATCAAAGTTTGAGAAAATGCCAATATAAGCCTCTTTTCCTCTGGCACCTTGTCCCGGGAATTAACTGGGACAAGGACCAGTGGAAAAAGAAAACTGACAAATGATGTCTTTTCACACCAGGGATTAACCACCTCGACCCCCTCTCATATCCCTGGTGTCAGCTGACACTGATAAAAGGGACAGCAGAAAGTCACCAGTTTCCAGTTGAAGGTAGAACACTCCGATCCCTGGTGATGTGTTGTGGCCCAGTAGAAATGTCACAAAGGGCTTCCTATCCTGGGACACCATACAGCCAATTAACTGGGATGCCAGTGGAAAAGGGGCTAGACTTTGATGAAGGGCTCAAGCCTGAAATGGCGGTTATGTACATAAGGTACACTGACTTGCTGAGCTTCTCCAGCATTTTATGTTTTTACTGGAGTGTTAGGAGAACAGTCAATTATATCTGAAGTACTTTATTGGAACTCCAGTTCAAGCTGCTTTCAGGCATTAGTTTCCTCTCTGGCTTTTGAAGGAATGAATTGAGAATAATATTTGAAGTGTAGTAGGAACAAATTGTTCTGTAAAATTATTGTGTCTTCTATGGATGGGTACTACATGAACCTGGCTGTACTTAGATTTTCCCTCCGATTCTGAAGGTCATTCTGATGTCTCCAAATGTTTTTCTTGTTTAACTCCTCCCATTCAAAGTTGGCACAATAAACCCATATATGGTCCCAGACATACCTAGTTTGATTAGTTTCACTCACACCTGCTCCTCACTTTTCGCTCCAGTCTCTAATGATCTTGTCCAACAATTAGTGATGGCACCTTTATCCTTAGTTTATCTATATTACTTATTTAAGTTCTACAAATAATTTGATAGTTCCGATAATGTGCAGCTACCACACCATTGCAGAAGTTTGATAAAAATCGATAAGCTGGAATCTTGTCAATTTTATGAGAAATTCAATAAAAATATCTGATAAGGAATATTTTAGTAAGCTGGTTTATCAGTGAAAGTATCAAATGAATAATCTTCAGTTTTACACGTCGTATATCTTCCTCAAACCAAGAAGTGTTCAAAGCAGTTGTCATATTGCAGATGACAATGTAGTTTTTGTATATTCACGTACTCACCTCCTTTTTCTCTTTAACATTTGTTAACATAACAATGGTGGCAGATTTCTGTTCCCATATCATTCGCCAGTAATCTGCTACAGTCTCTTCTTTGGGACCTTTCGGGAATACAGATAGAACTGAGTGCCTGCTTCAGAAATAATTCTGAATAAAAGATACGGGAACAAAGCATTGTCCCTTTGCTTCATATTATTCTTACATGATCCAGTTTCGAATGAAATGGTGGCCAACCATACATTACTGAGAAAAGCCACATCAAGCAACTTCCTTAAACGTATAATTTGCTAAATAAACTGTGCACTGTTTTAGACAACTTACAGCCACATTTTGTTTGCTTGGTTGTGTGATTTTCCAGTCCATAAAATAAAGAGATCAACTGTATAGTTGTTGAGGAAGTGTGAGCAATTCGATGAGGAAGCCTGGAGACTGGGGTTCAGTTGCTGAAAGAGGCCAGGCCAAGTTTGAAAATGTCTTTACATGGCATAGGTTTGCTCATTTAAAATTGAGTTGCTGGAGAGGCCAACAGCTACTGATGCATCTCTGCTTCCCCTAATAATGAAATGCTCTTTCAGTGGTTTTGAGAATAGGGATGTAGGCTAGACCAGTATATTGACTGGTTGCAGTCCATTTTAGTTACCATTCAAATAGGGTGCAATCCTGAAGTCAGGGGCAGAGCACAGATATGTTGAGGAGAGAGATGGCATGCATTTCTCAACTGACCCGTCATCTTTACATGAGGTTAACCACTATGATCCCATTCTAAATCCATTATTTTCTCAAATCATCAACTGTTTTAATCAATGAGGAGGAGATATTGCTCGTTCACATTGATTGGGCTCTGTCATCGAGGAATTCAAGGATCCAGTTGCAAAGTGAAGAAGAGTCCCAGACCCCTGATTTTGATGATCAGTTTAGATGGTGGAATGGTATTAAATGTTATGGTCAGCAAGAAAATTCTGCCATTCTGAGAAAAACTGTAGATTTTGAAATATCTTCAATGGAGACTCTTCAACACACTTCTAGGTTCCAACAAAAAGTTAGGGTTAGGGCTAGTCTGGCTGACTAACCATTCTCAAAATTCCAGGGACAAAATCCTATTAGACTGATATATCCTTTATAGTGTTATCAACTTATCCATGAAATAATACTTTCTTGAATAAAAAGCTGCATATGTGTACACACACACACACATCATCAATAGATTAATAATCAAACACTGATAGTAACCTCTACATATAGAAAGATAGATAGATTCCAGCAGAGCCTCAAATCACCCGGGGGAACAATTAATGTAGTAGTTTGCACATCCCTATTACTGCACCAGAGACCTGGAATCGAATCTTGCGCTGTCTGAAGGGAATTTATATGTTCTCCTTGTATCTGTGTGTTTTCTTCTGGGTGCCCTGGTTTCCTCCCTCCTTTCAAAAAACGTATGAGGGTTGAAAGTTAATAGGGGTATTTGGGCGCCACAGGCTTGTGGGCTGGAAGGGCCTGTTACTGTGCTGTATATTTAAATTTAGATATAGATATATTGGTGTAGAGAATACTGTGATTGTGCGATTATTAATCCATTCTTCTTTGGCTTGGCTTCGCGGACGAAGATTTATGGAGGGGGTAAAAAGTCCACGTCAGCTGCAGACTCGTTTGTGGCTGACAAGTCCGATGCGGGACAGGCAGACACGATTGCAGCGGTTGCAGGGGAAAATTGGTTGGTTGGGGATGGGTGTTGGGTTTTTTTCCTCCTTTGCCTATATTGGTGTAGAGAATACTGTGATTGTGCGATTATTAATCCATTGATCATGAATCAAATGGCATCTCTATGACATCAAAGGTCAAATTGTAATATAATAGATTTTGAGGTGCAGTAACACAGATCTCTATTGAATGAAAGGAATCACAGTGCCAAATATTTATCTTCTGTCACTAAAAGCATTTATTATTAGTGATCTAATGTTACAAATTCTCTCATTTGAATTTATCCATGAATTATATGAGAAAAAAATGCCAAATGTTATCACAGAAGCCTACCTTGTGCTGCTATGAATTTATTCTTCACTTTAAACCCCTAAGGAGAGAAAAGAAATCAATGTTGTGATCAAGGCACTTTGATACTCTGGCCTTCCATGTACACAAATTTTTCTTCATCTACTGTGCAGACATTTTTTGCCAATATGCTGATTAGATCTAAATACATTTAATAAAATGAATGAGCACTTACATCAACGTACGAGGCATTAATGTAATCCGAATCTGCCATCCCATCTAAAGCTGTCAAAGTCACTCTGAAATTGTCATCTGGAAGAATGTTTACAAATCAATAATGTCAGTGGATTAAACCATCAAAAATGAACTAATATTATTATGGTAAAATAATAACTCCAAACAATTGCCAAACAAATCAGTATAAACCTTTCCATTAAATACAGTTACAAACAGCACAAACACCCCTCCATCTTTTGTCGGAGTAAGCTTGGGTTGGTAAATACCCCCTCCATCTTTTGTTCTGGGTGAACACTGTCCACTTGAGATGGAAATTGTGATTGAGCTAACATTTCAGTTCGATCAATATCTTGTGTCTGCCACTATTTTGGAAACCTTAGGTGAACGAAAGATTAAACCTCACAAGTCAATAGAAATTTTTTTTTTAAAGTGTAAATTTGTCTTGCATAGTTAATCCATCCAGTGTCTTCAAAGTGAGTACAGTATCTTCTTTACCAAATGTCTTCAACACTTAAGTTAGTTCCCTTCTAAGCAAATCATTAATAGTATTAGGCACTTCCACATGTCTCATTTTGCTTTAATTAATTAATAAAATCTTGGCCATATAGTACAGATATACTGTGTTTTCACAATATAGTTTGCAATGGTACAAGAATGCTCTGAAATCTGAGAAAAGAGATGCATGAGGAAACAGCTTTACCTGGCAGGATGTTGGGGTATCGGTTTTTGTCTTTGTTCCCCTCTTTATTTGCTGCTTCACAGCCTGCTGGTGGTGTTCCAATTGGTAGAGACTGTAACAAAACAGGGAAAGGTAAGAATGATTAGGCAGTGCAATTTTTTTCCCCAAAAATAAACTATCCGCAATAAATTATTTACAAAGGAGAAAACCATTCAAAGTCTCTTTGCACCCTTAGCATCATTTTAATACATCCCATCAAGGTGCACTGTTGCACACCCTCTCTATTTGCACCACTTCTTGTCAATCCCCCTTCTGTTGTTGTCGGTCACAGCCCTTCAATGCCTGGTGATAGAAGAATTCCAAATTACAAAAGTCCCAGTGGCCAGTCATTCCAATTCCCCACCCCATTCCCCTGACGACATGTTTGTCTATGGTCTCATGCACTGCCAGACTAAGACCACCTGCAAATTGGAGGAAGACCTCATCTTCCGACTGGGCACCCTCCAACTGGATGGCATTAATATCGACTTCTCCGGTTTCCATTAGCCGCTCCTCCCAATCTTTCCCTATATCTTTCATCTGGTTCTGTCTCTCTTTCTCCTTTCCCTCTGTCGCCAAAACAATGCCCCTCCCCCAATCAATTCTCATGTTTCCTCTCTCCTGTCCTCTTATCTTGTTCTCCTCCCCCTCTTATTCTTCCCTTTTCTCCAACCTTTTATTACAGGCACCTACTTGCTTTTTATACATACCTCGAAAAAGGGCTCAGGCCCAAAACATCAGTAATATATCTTTATTTCCTATGCAGAGTCCCTCCAGCATCTCAGCATCTTCAGACTTTTATGTTACACTTCTTCCCACAGCCCTTCCTGAACCTACGGTACGTCCCTCACCATGTATTACTGTAACCTGGAACATGCCATTCGGCCGTATTCCCTCACCGACACCTCCGTGCACTAAAGGACCTCTACCTGTTTCAGGTGTTGCAAAGGATGGGCCTGGCCCTTTGCTGCACAATGCCACAGTCAGCCGGACTCTTGCCACACTATCTATCCTTTGAGCAAAAGTTTTTTCAAACACCTTTCAACCACAAGTCCATCAGGCAGTGGTCAGCATGGAATGTCCTGCAGACACTGAGAGGCGAGGAGTCAATGGATACTATGGGGTGGTCCCCTGAGCATACTGTCCAGGTCATCTGACTGGATGCCTCAATGCCAATTCTCCCTAATAAGCACCAGGGCTTAGCCTGGCCCTCCCGGTCAGTTCTTTCCTGCACAACAGGAACATCACCTACAACACGCGTGGCCCGAGACGACTGTGGTGGAGTGGAGCCAGCGGCTCACCTCTTTGCAGAATGCAGATTTCCTAAGAGTGTATGGAAAAGGGTCCTTGTTCAAGTTCATCCACAGCAACATGGTTTCAGAGGGCTCTCTGATTTACAGGTTGTTCCCAGGGACACACACAGAGACAGGTATCCAGAACTGCTGGATGACCATCAACTCGGTAAAAGATTGAACACCACAGGTGAGCAACTGGGCAATGACACGGGTTTGATGCTGGCCTCAGGTGCTCTCTGAATGTTTTCCCCTCGATGGCATGGGTTTCTCCCAAGTGCTCCAGTTTTCTTCCAAAAATATGCTGGTTGGTAAAGAGTAGGTTGATTGGCTACTCTAAATTACCTCCAGTATAAGTGGGTAGCAGAAGAATTCTGATGGTGAGAGCGGGAATGTATTATGGGAGAATGGGACTGATAGGATTGTTATGAGAGGTGGCAATAGACTTATTTGGCTGAATGGCTGCATGAAGGAGTGTGATACAACTGTAAATTGTACATGTACTGTAAATTAAGAAGCCAATTGCAAGTTATATGTTATATTTATATGTATTTATACGAGTTCACTGGCAGATTCAGTTCAAACAGAATCATCGTCTGTGCATGATACAACAGTAGTTGGCCTCATTGGCAACAGTGATGAATCAGCTGAGAGAGAGGAGCTGGGGAGGCTTGTAAAATAGTGCAAGAGCAACACCTGAGTCTCAAAATGGACAAGAGAAAGGAGATGACTGTGGACTTCAGGAAGACGAAGGTCATCCACTCTCCATTATACATCAATTGTTCTGTCATTCTGAGAGTACAGAGCACAAAATTCCTTGGTTATGCATTTAACCAATCCTGTACCTTCAACACCTCATTAGTAGGGAAGGTGCAGCAGTGCTCACACTTCCAAGGGAGGTTGAGGAGGGAAAGGCTAGCTTGGCAACCTTTTACAGGAAAACATTTGAGAGGGTCCTGTTCAGCTGCATCTTTGTGTAGTTTCATAACTGCAAATGTTCGGACCTGAAGTCAATACATAGGATCATCAAAATAGCTGAGAATATCACTGGGGTCTTCCTTTCCTCCATGGATGACATTAACTGGCAATGTTCCTTAAACAGGTCTCAAAGAATTATTGAGGACCCTTTCCATCTAAGCACACAGGATCTTTGACCCACTACCATCAAGGAAGTGGTGCAAGAGCATCAAAATCAAGAGGCCAGGGTATGCAACAGCTTTCTCCCCACAGGCTGTGAGATTGATGAACAGTATCCAGTAGCTGAGTAAATCATTCCGAAATATATTTATTTTAAATTATATCTGTCAGTGTTTATTATTATGTGCTGTGTATTATGAGTGCATGTGTATGTACCGTGCTCTGGTGAAACGCTGTTTCGACAGGTTGTTTATGTACAGTCGGCTGATAAACTTGAATTTGAAAATCTTCCTTTCAACTGAGGAAACAAGCAATAGGAATGCAAAGCTGTTCTCTGTGGTTACAGTATTCCAGACTAGGGCCAAGATACACTGAGCCTGCAATTCCTTCACTTTATCAAAGAATCACAGATAGACTCACATTGAATTCCTCCCGAAAAAGTTTGCCCTCATCAGCTGAGCGTTTTTGGACTTCATATTCCAGAGCTTCTAGTGTAATAGGTAGGTACCTCTTTGACGCTGTTGGCGATCTGTTAAGTAGCATCATTGTCTGTTGTTCTGCTTGATTAGAAATTGATTAAAATTTTAATATAAGGCAACAAACATAAACAAACATATGAATGTAAGATTGAATTATCTAACTTAATTTCAGTTACTTACAAATTCAGAATAATGTGATCACAAGAATCAACAGTACATTAGAGTCAACCTTTGCAGTTTATGCCCCATGAAGTGTAAATTTGCCTGTACAGCTGGTCTTATTTTTAACTTGATAAACTTGACTCCACACCCTGACCACTGCAAGGATTTTATCCCTTTCAATTTCTCCCATCTCCATCACATCTGTTCCCAAGATGAGGTCTTCCAGCTAGATCATCCGAGATGTCCTTCTTCCTAAAAAAAACTTAGCTTCTCTTCTACTCAGCCCTCACCAGCATCTCCTCCCTTTCCCATCCTCTGCAATGATCCCACCACCAGACACATCTTCCCCTCTCCTCTCCACCTTCCATAGGGACCACTTTCTCCATGACTCACTCGTCCACTCATCCCCTCCCAATTTCTGCTGTGACAACTGGAAGTGCACCACTTGCACCCACACCTCCTCCCTCACCACCATTCGTGGCCCCAAACAGTCCTTCCAAATGAAGCAACACGTAACTGTGAATCTGCAGGAGATATCTACTGCGTCCAGTGTCCCACTATGACTTTCTTTACATCGGAAACACTGGACATTGCTTCACTTTGTCAGCATCAATGACAGAGATCTCCCAGTGGCCAACCATTTCAATTATGTACCCCACATCCACGCCAACATGTCCGCCATTGCCTCATGCACTGCCATACTTAGGTCACTTGTCAATTGGAGAGAGCAACACCTAAAGTCCGTCTGGACACTGTCCATTAACATCGACTTCTCCAGTTTCTGCTAGCAGCTTGACCATCCCATTCTCCCCTATCTCTCTGTCTCCTTTCCTCCAGTTTTACCGCCCCTTCCCTCCCCATTCATAGGGCTATCCTCCCTCCCTGTTTTCTGTTCTGCCCTCCCTCCCTTATCCACCTTCCTGCCTATGGGACTGTGCTCCTCCCCCTGTCCCTGCCCTCCCTCCCCCCCCCCCCCAACCAACAGTCTTATTCAAGCACCTGCCTCCATTTTGTTCATACCTTGAAGGGCTCAAGCCCTAAACATTGATTCTGCATCTTCATTATATTAAGAACGCTGTTTGTCCTACTGAGTTTCTCTAACATTGTGTTTTTACTTCATTCACCTGCTCCTGAAGACTTCCATGTTTCACGCCATATGCAAGGAGTTTGTACGTCCTCCATGTGTTTGGGGGGGTGGGTGGGAGGGGAAAAAGCACAGGCAGGAGAGGGCTATACTTTTGCTGAAAAGAAATACCTCAGTAGCTCAAGTCCTATTAGTCTGTAGGTGATTCTTAATGATCATTCAAGGAGTCCCATAGACAGAGGCACAAATAGTCTCACTGGGTTGTTGGAGAGGGAGCTCAGGGAGAGACACTCAGCGTCTCTGAAGGGACTCTCTTATGCTTCTCTTTTACTGTTAGGGGCGCCGGGCGATACTAATGGCGGCTATTTGTTTGCCTTATGGCAGGAAAAAGGAGATTTCATATAGATTATATTTTTGTAATATTACATGACAATAAAAGGAACCTTGAATGTCAAAATAGCTTCAAATGTGGAGGGAGGAAATACTTAAAGAAAGCTTCAATGATTTTATCCAGCTCCATGCGTTGCCTGGATTGATCAAGACAAGGAAAATTCAGGAATAATTAAAGAGGTCAAAATCTGTGTAATGTGATTGCAGAACTCATCCTCGGTAACATCTAATTAATATTACAATCTTAACTGTAAAACCATGCTCTTTGTAGAATCCCCACTTTAGTAAGGTAGTTATTTTTGACTTAGTAGAACAGAAAGAATGAATCTGAGCTTAGTTAGTGGCAATTAAACTTTTACGATTTTTTACTCAAGACACTCAACAAGGAAATAAAATGAAAGATTTTATTACTAAGGATGTGATAATTCAATCCTTTTCTCTGAAAAGTTTAATTTTTGTCACAAACCTATCAAGTATGCCATAAAATTTTAATTTTTATCATGGTCACATTTATACAATATATTCACTGACATCAATTCCATTTAATGTAATCACAAGCAAAAAAAAATGGAAAAACATTGAGTTAAATCTCGTGGCAAAAAAAATAGAAAATGCTGCTTTGAAAATTGAAGTTAAGGAATCCATGGTTAGAAGACACCATCTTTTTCTCTGTGAATTAGTTGGTAATTCATGAATTGCGTTTCTTCTAGAAATTTGTTAGCTGTAAACGGGGATATAGCATCAGCAGAATCGCTGTATCAGCGGTCAAACAACAAACAACGGCAGGCTTTCTGAGTGCCGACGTGATGCCACACGCGGAAAATTCACATGAAATGAGGTTTAGTACTTACCAAAAAAAAAGATCTCTGCTTACAAAATAAGATAATTGCCGCACCAAACACAATAAATTCTCCTCGATGGCTTTTTTCAAATGTTTCCTCCGGTGTCATCCGTCTCATTAACAATTTTTTTTTATCTTAGAAGTCTTTCTTTGAATTTATACATTGGCATGATCCCTTTTTCTGTGTTGAATGCACATGGCTCTAGTCCTTCAGTAAGTCCATCACACATTTTCACCAAGTCGTCTATAGGCATTCTTTTCTGCAGTGTTAACTAAGTCATCTTCGTAATCGCCAAGCATCGACAGCAGCATAAATGGCATCCTTTATGCTAAACTCTGTCCAGTTTTGCCAACAGCTTGACTTTCTGTTCTATAGATAAATATTCAAGACTTCCTCTTTTTCTTATCACTGTCATCCATAGTGGTATCTGCAGGCCTTTTTGCCATTTTCAACTATATCTTTCTACACCAGAGCTCTGTTGGATGTGTGTGTGTGTGTGTGTGTGTGTTGCTATGATTGAAATGATGAGTCCTTACATTATCTTAGGTGAAACACATATTCCACAGTAAAGCCTTCCTTTAGTGTGTGTGGTTCACACTGAATATTTATGTTTCTGCTATTTATTTTCATGTTGGAGTCATCTATTGGGTACTGTTCTTGGGCAGATGTTTTCCTTCTATGCTCTGTGCCATGTATGGGCACATCATGCACAGGGAAGTGAGTAATTGAAGATTGCATATGTGCCTCAAGGACTGCAAGGTCAAGATCACATCCTGTGCTTGATTTTGCACTTGAAATTTATCTACCGACACATGGTTTGTAGTTGAATTTCTGGACTATCTTTTTTTTTTAAATTGTGCAAATGTTTTGAAACAGAATGGGATCCAAACAGTGATAATATATGCACATATTTTCCTCTATATGTGTGATTTACTTGATTAACTAGCAGCACGAAATGTACTAAGGGCTGTAAATATAATTATAGGCCAATCTTTTGTGGTTTTTGAAATACAGGATTATAATATGCGTAACTTGTATCAGCCAGAGTCGGCAATTCAATTTATATCCTTACATTTCTCAGTACATATTCTAAATCCAGGTTTCAAACATGGTTGAGAACCAAATGCAGACTGGAGCAAATTTACACAAGTTGTATGTACATCGCTGTGCATCTCGTGCACCTGTCTGCATCAATATAAAGAAAGGGTTCCAGTCTTGCATTGGAAATTGTTTCGTCAGGTAGTAAAGGCAGATTTTCAGTTTTGAAAAGAAGCCTCTTCCTTAAACATTGAACCAATATTTTCTTTCTGTTTCACTGCTGATCAATACAATTGCTACATGTTTCCCATTTATATTTCATATCTACAGTGCAAATAAACTTTAATTACCTTGTTCTTCTAAAATACCATTTGGAATTTTCTTCTCACTTCCAATGACAACGCTTTTTTTTCTTCTTTTCAATCTTAAGAAACACAAACCATAAACATGTATAGGGACTTCCAGCTATTTGAAAAAAAAACATTTGCTTTAAGACAAGTTTAACCTGATTTACTTTTTAACGTGTTAATTAAATTCACACGCTAAAATTATTACACCTAAATCTTAAGGTTTGGTACACATGCAAAACAAAACCCTTTTATGGATGATTTTCAACCAGAGGATTAGAACAGATGCATCTCTCAGAAAGTTAGTTGATGTAAATTGCACAAGCTGTTTACAAATGGATGGTGGAAACAGACAAACAAAGTTGTTCTAAAAGAAATGTCCAAGAAAGAAAACTAGAAATACTCCTGTTAGAGGCCTAGGCCAGTTTCAACCTGCAGGAAAGGAAGTGAGTAATTGAGTTGAGATAGGAAGCAGGTCTCTACCGGCAGCTTAGAACTAGTTGTGTAAACACTCGTTACCCTTGTGAAAGAAGCAGGAACCTTTTGAAATTCTGGTATGTCACGTTACAAATTATTTCTGTCTTCGGTGCTGTAAAAGTCCGTTTCCTCCAGACAACTTCAATTCAGCCTCCTGGGACGTTATGATCAGTATCAGTGTTTGAATTGGTGGTTTGGGCGTTACATTTTTACATTTCCTCTTCAGCTGAAACGTAACTTGAACTGCTCCACCTTTTGGCGAAGGCAGATTTTAAGCCTGGCCCTTCTATCATGATTAGTCATGAAGGATGTTGGTTCTTCCCACGTGTTTCTTTCGTTGAACCAACAACCAGATAAAGCAAGACATAAAAAGGTGCATGGGGCATCTCCAGCAACCACACACTGATGGAAAAACTGTCAGCACACCCTATCACACTTCACAGGTGAGAACAATTTGGTTAATGTGCCATAAAAATTCCTGTCAGTGTCCTAGTTTGGAAGCAGTGTGGACCATCTTCACTCTCAGGTGCAGCTAATGTACCTCGAGGTGGTCTGGTTGGTATGGGGAGAAGAGTGATCAAATAACATTTAAGATTCAGGTGAAACATGAGACTCCAAATTTAACAGTCAGTTAAATGATTGCATTGTTCCACCCTGAGGTTCAATTGAATTGCCCTCGAAATTTTGTGATTTTCTCTTTCCAGATTAACTTTCATTTTAATGTCAGCTATTGGGAAATTCCATTGCAGACCAACAATGATGAAGTCAAGCCATCTTAACAGTCAATCATGTTGAAGAATTCTCACAGCCAGCAAAGCAAGAAGTACAAAGTGATCGACCCTAAAAGTGTGCTGTGGGATGACCCTATGCAACACTGGACCATAGCAGTTTCAGAACAGAGTATTTGGGTTGTCTGGGTTGACCCCTTCCACCCCTGGAGTGTTGTGTGAAGATTTGGTCTCCAAGTTTGAGGAAGGACATTCTTGCTATTGAGGGAGTGTAGCAGTAGTTTCATGAGGTTAATTCCCAGGATGGCGGAACTGTCATATGTTGAAAGATTGGAGTGACTGGGCTTATATACACTGGAATTTAGAAAGATGAGAGGGAATCTGATTGAAACATGTACGATTATTGAGGGATTGGACACACTCGAGGCAGGAAACATGCTCCTGATGTTGGGGGAGTCCAGGACCAGAGGCCACAGTTTCAGAATAAGGGGTAGGCCATTTAGAATGGAGTTGAGGAAAAACTTTTTTACCCAGAGAGTTGTGGATGTGTGGAATGCTCTGCCTCAGAAGGCAGTGAAGGCCAATCCTCTGGATGCTTTCAAGAAAGAGTTAGATAGAGCTCTTAAAGATAGTGGAGTCAAGGGACGTGGGGAGAAGGCAGGAATGGGATACTGATTGTAGATAATCAGCCATGATCACAGTGACTGGCTCCAAGAGCCGAATGGCCCATTCCTGCACCTACTGTCCATTGCCCCGCACACAGCATCTTTCAGTTGCTCCCGTCAGGAAAGAGATACAGGAGTATCCAAGTATCTTAGTATCCAAGCCAGCACAACCAGGCCGAGGAACAGCTTCTTCCCACAGGTACTGAGAATGCTGAACGACCAAAGGAACTGCTCACACTGATCACCTGTGACACTCATATTTATGAAACAATATCTATTTATTTATTTGTACATGTGAATATTTGCCCTGCCTATGTACTGTTTGCATTTCCAAGGACAGGAGAACACTATTTTGTCAGATACTACTTCTGCAATCAGATGATAATAAACTTGACTATTCTGTCAATCCATTAACAATCCTCATAGCTGTTGATACTTATCTGGCTGCAGTGAGCTTGACAACCTGCTCTGCACAAAGCATATGTCAATGTAACAGTATGCTTCTACCCAGGTACGAATTATGTTTCTTAGAACATGGATCTTGTAATGAAGGGGGGAGAAGGAAGTAGGTTGTGAGAGAATTATCTCAGAGGCCTTGGCTAGATTTCATTGTACTTCAAAAGTCAGCTGCATGAGTGGGGAAACAGAGAAAAGCTGGAGAACTCAGTGGGTCAGGCATTATCCATGGAGAGAAATGGACAGTCAACATTTGGGGTCATTTGGATTTAGTTTAAAAATGGAGATATCTTGCTCTAATTATGTAGATCCCTGTTGAGATTTTACGTGGAATGTTGTGTACAAATTTGGTCTCCTTACATCAGAAAGGTTACTTTCTTAAATGAAGGAGTGCAGTGAAGGTTTGCTGACTGAATCCGGGAATATTAATTGTGTAAGAAAAGATTAAGCAGGTGAAGTCAATGTACCCTTCAGTTCAGAAAAAATGAAAGGTAACTCCATTGTAATGTACTAATTTTTTACACAGTTTGACAGAACACATGTTTATCATGGGTAGGTGTCTCCAAACATATGCCTAACTCTCAAAACTGGGACAGACAGTGGTTTATCTTTGGAATTCTCTCTCACACCCCAGAGGATTGTAAAAGCTTAAACATAATCATTAAGAGGTTGATTTTGTTTATGAAGGGAATCATTGGATATGGGGTTAGTCCATGAAAATGGTTCACAGGTACAGAGAGCCAAATGTCCTAAATGACTACATGCACCCGCGATGAGCTTGTCAACTTCATCTCCTTCTTGGCCAACTTCCACCTCGATCTCAAAATCACCTGGTCCATCTCAGACAATGCTCTCCAATTCCTGGAGCTCTCTGTCCGCATCTCAGCAAGCAAGCTTTCTACCAATGTATTTTACAAACCCTCTAACTCCTACTAATTCCTCACACCTGGTCCCCTTTCTCTCAATTTCTCTGTCTCCATCGCATCTGTTCGCAAGATGAGGCTTTCAAGTCCAGATCTTCCGAAATGTCTGCCCTCTTCCACAAACATGGCTTCCCCTCCACCACCATGAACTCAGTCCTCACCTGCATCTCCTCCATTTCCCTCTCATCTGCCCCCAACGTAACAAACATTGAATCCCCCTCATCCTCACCTACCACCCCACCAACCTCCACATCCAAAACATTATCCTCCGGAATTTCCAGCTCTTACTGCAGCATCCCACCACCAGACATATTTTCCCTTCTCCTCCCCTCTCTGACTTCTGTAGGGAACACTCCCTCCATGATTCCCTCGTGCACTCATCCCTCCGCATCCATCACGCACCCCCCCCACCCACCCCAGCAGTTTCCCCTGTGGCTGCAGGCTGCAACACTTGTTCCCACACCACTTCCCACACCACTTCCCACACCACTTCCCACACCAATTCCCTCACCACTTCCCACACCACTTCCCTCACCACTTCCCACACCAATTCCAACACCACTTCCCTCACCAATTCCCACACCTCTTCCCACACCAATTCCCTCATCACTTCCCTCACCACTTCCCACACCACTTCCCTCACCACAATCCGAGGCCTCAAACAGACCTTTCAAGTGAAGCAACACTTCACTTGTGTAGCCGCAGGACTGACCTACTACATTCGGTGGTCCCTTTGTGGACTTCACTACATCAGAGAGACCGGTCACAAATTGGGAGATCGCTTCACTGAGCACCTCCGCTACAGTAACCGAGACCTTTCAGTAGCCAACCATTTCAATTCTGGGTCACATTCCCATGCTCACATGTTGGTCCATGGCCTTGTGTGCCTGACCACCTGCAGATTGGAGGACCAACACCTTATTTTCTGTCTGGGCCTCCTCCAGCCTGATGGCATTAACATCAACTTCTCTGGTTTCTGCTAATCTGCTTGCCTTTTTTTCCTCTCCCTCTTTCCAGTTCTCTTCCCTCCCTTCCCCCTCCACTCACCCAGCCATCTCTCCTCCCACTGATCGCTGCTGTCCCCTCCCTTCTTTTCCACATTACCTCCCTTGCCCCCCCCCTTACCCTATCCACCCCTTTTGTTTGGACATCTGCCGACATTCTTCCATACCTTGATGAAGGGCTCAAGCCAGAAATGCTGGGCATGTATTTTTAACTTTGTGAGTTTCTCCAGCATTTTGTGTTTTTACTTCAAACCAAAATTGTAACTTCTGCTTCTATGACATTCTTCCTTTCTTATTTCACAGCAACATGATGATAATAACATTTTTAAATGCTTGATAAATTGTTTCAATGGGCAATCCTATTTATTACTTCCCTTTTAGTTCCAAAGAGGAACTACAAGGGAGTCAACCTCTGACCTATTCTCAACTGTTTTAATGCTTCAGAAACACTAGACATGCCTCCAAAGTTCAAGATGCCCTTGTATGGAATTGAGACTTTTGTGCTCTAATCGTGACCCTCTCGGGAGTAAGCCAGCAGGATTTCATTCTTTGATAATTCCTTTGGATTCAATTTTAATTAAAATGTTGGTCCAGTTTGATAAAAAAAAAATCTGTGTCTATTTAGATAAAAGAAAATCTACTGTATCAGCGAATGCGAGAATGCCAGATGATGTATAGGAAGTTCTAAGCTCCCTTGTCAGTACTGTAGGATTATTAAAAATGATTGGCAAAAGAACAAGAATAATGCCTTCATCATACACTTCATAAATCTTAAAAACAACTCATTAAAACTTTACATTGGGGAACTTAATATGAGTTTGTCATGTAAAATGCAGTAAAATGTACAAAAAATCTTAGCACAGAAGATGCAAAATATTTTCATTGTACATTCACATAAATTGAAACATCAAAAAAAGTCCAAATTCTTACCTTAAATAAAGAATAACTCCAATTAAAATCACGACCAGTAATGGCACAATTACATATCCAGCAATGTATGAATCTGAATGGAGAAACCATTTTGAAAACATGAGTTAACATTAGATGCATTAAAATCACCCACTGGGTATTTTCAATAAATGCAGAGCTTGGTACATGTTCCAGATTTAGTAGTTTGAAGCCAAAGTGATAATGAATATATTTACAATTTTTCCTCCCTAGAAGACACTGGGCTAACGAAAGCCTGAATGAACCTTGTGTGAGCACACACGATGAGCACTTTGTCTGCCCGGGTGCAGAAGACATTATTGCTGGTCTTTCTCTTGTCCTGAATGGAAGTTTAAACAATCCACAGAAATCATCAGGCAATGACCTGGAGCAGGGATCATACTTAACCTCTTTAATTGCTTCGGCTCACCTGATGCAACTCAGAAAAGCTGCTGAAGTTAGATGGCTGGCGGAGCATGTAATTTTTCTTTTGGTGTCACTCCATTTTTTAAGTGGAATGGATTGAGATGAAAGTTTCAAGCATGATTTACAAACAACTTTCTATCATCTCATGCTTCAAGTGGTTTTGCAAAGGCTATTGAGATATTAATGTGCTTTAAATGGAGACCTGCTCCATTTTTGGTGTCAGGACAGTGGGACAGAACATACAGCGGACCTCCCATCTTTTTTAACATGAGCACATTGAATGCTTTTTGTGGATGCCAGAGGAGCAATATCATTTTACCTGCACGACACTTCTCACGAAGACTGCCTGCCTCAACCAGATTATTTTCTGAGAGGTACTACAAGATCGTCCCCACTCCAATGAGTGCTTATGTGTGAGCTTTTTGGCAGTGATTATGTGTTAGCTCCAAAGCTTCGAGTGTGATAGGGTTTACGCAAAAGAATACTCCTCTGTGATTCATTCAGAAAGGATGAGGAAAAAGGGAAAACCCATCATGTAAAAAGGGAGGTAGGACAATGTAGGGAAAGGTAGACAGCTGGACAGGGCATTTAAGGTGGCCAGTTGAGGAAATAATTAAGATGGGATGGTATGAGGTCAAATGCAAAGGTGTCAGTGTAGCACAGGGAGAGGACAGTTGGGATGCAGATTGGGCAGAGAGAGGATTGGTGAGGTCTAAGGACAATAGCAGCAAAGGGAGCAGTAAAGTTGGGTGTGATTGGAAACATTCACTTGAAAAATATGCTGAAAACAAATCCACCATAAAGAGGATAGGCAGCTCAATGCTTCCCAGTGGTGGCCCAAGTAAAGCAAGGCCCACCCTAGTTTGTGCTGCAACAGGCCACAGTCGTTCTTTTAAGGCTTGATTTAGTGTGCTATTCATCCAATTCAAACAATTTGGCACAAGTGATGTCAGAAGTATTGCTGGCCTATGTAAGTCATTGCATTGCCCAGCAGCTTGGAACCAAAGCTCTGACATGTGCCAAATGGAATTTATAAGACTCTATTTCACAATGAACAAAAAATATTGCACTGTTTTAGAATTTCTAGGCCGAGTAATTTCATTTGAAGGATTATTTACCACTTGTTTTACCTCACAATCCTTAATTATTTGATTTATGAGGTTTATATTTTAAAGGAAATTTTTGGAAGGGGATTTGGGAACAAAGTTATGCAAAATGCTTCTTAAACATTATGGCCAGTGAATCCCCATTACTGACATTCACAGAGATTTTCTATCTCTTTTTTTGTGCTGATTAATATAAACCCTAACATCACACCATTCTACTTTTGACATGCTTGATTTGAATTTGAATACTAAGAATTATAAATGATCTTTATTCCATAAAGTTGCAAGAGCAAATAGTCAGAGGGCAAAATCTAGCTTGTGTTGAAGACCACTTTGAAACTTGCTGTAGTGCATAGGAACATGTTATATGATGAAAACAAAATCCAATGGCAACACACATCACAGAGGTCAATGTTCTTTAAATTATATGAGGTATTTCATTAAGAATTGGTTCAGATGGGAATCAGTGAAACTTAAAACTGCACATTTTGTTGACTATAGTGCTTGCTGCCATTACCGTGTAAAACTGGTGTCAATCTCTAATGTCAGCCAAACCCTACTGTGTAGGTGTGACCTCACTGGACTGTACGGGCTGGCCCACCGCCATCCCTGTAACTCCTCCCCATAAGATTCCCTAATAAAGGCTGAGAGTCCTAGTCTCCTCCCTCCATACCAGCCTTGGATCTGGGCCAGCAGCATGTACAGATGTGCCCGATGTTTCTGAATATTAAAGCCTTTAACTACAAGCTTTTTTTCTGCTTGAAGTTATTGATCGAGCCACACCTATTCTATCAAATTTGGTCCCACATTTGTGGATGCAGGATCAGGAATATAGTATTGACAAGCTCTTTTCAGCAGTTTTTCTAATTTTCACAGCAAAAAAGAAATTGATATGGTGCAAGCTAATAGCACTCGTATTTTCACATGTATTTCCTCATCATCTCTTCTCACTCATGGTTATCAACTACCCTTTCCCACCCCACCCATCAGGATAATACAACAAACCACCTACTCTTAATAGCCAATTAACCTGAGAACCAGCACATTTTTGAGGTGTGGGAGAAATCTGGATGATCCAGCAGAAACTCAGAGTCAAGGGGAGAACGTGACCAGAGACCATAGATCAACGTATTCAGCAAGGTATGGATGCCTTATGCTTATAAAGGAGGTGCTGATGTTCTGCATATACCATTTAAGTTTGAAAAATAAGGTGAGCCATTCATTCAGTTCACAAATTAAATTGTACAGGGGACACATGATACACAAGTGCTGGAACCAGGAAGAACATACAATCTGCCGGAGGATCTCAGTGTGTCGAAAAGCATCAGAGGGAGATCAAGAATGATCAAAGTTTAAAGCCAGAACTGTTCATCAAACCCTTCATGAAAAATTAAGATGGTGTGTTGCCTTAATGCGGCACACCATCCTGAAACACTGACAATGTTTTCCTCCTGAATACATTTTGTAAAACATAATTTGAACCAAATATTTAATAAAGACCGATCCCATCTATACTTTACAAAGTTAAGCACACATATTATAGTCGTTCTGAGGTCATCTAAAGTATTACTTGAACACCATTCCTTCATGACCTTCCACAAAATCTGGGTGGTAATTTTTCCATCAGGAATTTGCAAAACAAGAAGTATACGAACCTAAGGGACAAAGGATTAGCAGTGTTAGGTTACTAATTGTTTAATTTCCTTTTAATTTTACATTTTAAATTTAGACCTACAACTTGGTAACCCACAAGTTTGGGCAGCCCAAATGCATCCACTTGACCAGTACATTTTTGAACATAAAGAATTTTTTAAGTATGATGTCCTGGAGCAACTTCCTGCTTTATAATAAGATGACCCATCGATTGAAGTTTGCAGAGCTGTCTGCATTCTGTCAGGCAATTTAGAGTGTTTTGGCCAGCTCCAGTTTCAGTGAATAATATTGCTGAGATAAACAGCTCACATGCCACCACAATATAATGAAGCAACATGCCAGGACATGCCGGATCAAAATTCGCAGATTACAGCTGTAGGGAAGCCAATTGCGAGCACAACCTTCAGTTTCTAACCTCCCCTGTGAAAGACCCGGAGGCAAAGTCTGTTGTTTCAACATTGTTGTTACACGCAATGAGCTGAATTGTGCTGCCTGTGGCTGATGGTTCTGAAGGGACCCGCTTGCATTCAGGATTCACTGTAAGATGCTGGTGCATCTGTCACTCTCTTCCACCAATAGACCCCAAGCAGACCTGCCACTGAATCTTAGAACCCATTTAACAGAATGTGGATTTGGCAGCCTGGAAATTAGGAAGAAAAAAAGTTGCTTATTTTTAATGATTTCCATGCATTATATATATATTTTAATTCATTTTGCGAAAGAAAAATACCAACCTTAAATAATTGAAAATGAAATATAAGTTTTAATTGACACCTTGAAACTCTTTGAATGCTGTGATAACTTTGATGGGAGATGTAGTTCTGTCTCCACCCTTGTCCTCTTTGAATGGTTGTCAGTGTGACCTCACCAATATGGCCACCCTATGACGTACTTGCTCCTAAAAGGCTTGTCACGTTGTGTTAGATACCTGTCAGCCACCGTGGCTCAGCTCCACCTGTATGCCAGGTAAGTGAGGGTGGACGGAGACCATGGGTGTTATGTCTGGACAGAGTGCTAAGGGCAGCCCAATCCAGCTACAGAAAAATCAAGACACCAGCATCTAAGCAAAAGAAACTTTCCTTGACTAACAGTCACACTCAAAGGATTTATTGTATATTTCTTGCTGTCAGAAGGATCGTGTCCAGTTTTGGCCTCTTCAAAGATGTGTATTGTTTTCCATTCATTCGTCCGCATTGCTTTCCTTAAGCTGTTCCTACTGGCTGCCTGATGGAAGGGGAACTTGCTACCATTACCATTTGACTGAAGAAACAAAAATGGAAAGGTAGCCTTCTCACAGCTCGACAGCAACTTCAATCAACACCGGGGTTTTTTTTACATTGGAAATTCTGGCTTGTTTTGAGGGCAAAAAACAGTTTGTAGTAATGTTCTGGTAAATCATCTCATAATTTATTGTCACGAACACGTCATGAAATTCATTGTTTTGCATCAGTTTCAGAGGGCACTGTTATATAAATTGCATTACAAAATAAATAAAATTAGTGCAAGATAAAGAAAAGTGAGGCAGAGTCTGTGATTCATTCTTCATTCAAAAATCTGATGGCAACAGGGAAGAAGCTGTCCTTGTGCCATTGAGTGCTTGTTTTCAGGTTCCTGTACCTTTTTCCCAATGGTGGCAGAGTGAAGCAGGCATGGCCTGGGTGGTGGGGGTCTTTGAGGATGAAGGCTGCTTTCCCAAGACATTCCCATATGTGGATGTCCTCGTGGAATGTAGACTGGTGCCTGTGATGTCGTAGGTCAATTTTTTTCCTGTCCTGAGCATTGGCAGCTCCATACCAGACAGTGATGCAACCAACCAGAAATGCTATTCAAGATACACCTGTAGTTTTTGAGAGTCTTTGGTGACTTACTGAATCTCCTCAAACTTCTCACAAAGTATAGCCACTGGCAAGCCTTCTTCATGATTGTATCGACATGGAGGCTCAGAAATGTTGACCATGCCCTAAACCACCATGATTCCAACCAGGTTGATGGAAGGAATTCTGTTATGTGCCCAAAGCCTGGATCTGCGTAGTCAGTTCTGCCATTTGCTGCTCCAACTCCATTTTCTTCGATTGATATGGAGCTGGAGCTTCACGAAGTAGTAAGTAGTTGTTCCAGTTCCATTTGCTCCGGTTGACTAGGGGAGGATACCAATCCTTCTATCTTCAACGCAGAGCTCATGGACGTAACGAGGGCAGCATGATCCGCCAACTGATCGAGGATGGACATTCAAAAGACACTCACCAAATGCTCTTGAAAATGGCGATGTAAACATCAAAGAAATATGTTTCAAAAATCACCTTCGACAGGGTCTGTTCCAGCTAGTCTGCGCCACGTCTTCAACATCTGTGATGGTTGCCTATCGCCTTGGCTGCCATCAGCTCGTAATTGGCCAATACAAGTCTCCCTAGATGGCTGAGTCGACTGCCTTAAGCATGTCGTTTAGGAGGTTGCCATCAGGATCCACTAAGACATCCTGCACTTCACAGGCAATCTGCTCTGGAAGACACTCCACAAGCAAATCGTACTTCATCTTCTGACTCGTTGCACTGTGGGCAGAGAAACGTGCTTCGAGGATCATGAACCATGCTGGTGCATTATTAATAAAAATGGGGAGGGGGGGAACCTTCAGTTTGACCTCCCCAACTGCTCCCTGTAAGGGGTTTATTCTCATCATTATCCATTTTAAATAACGAAGTACTGTGAACTCATAGAATCACCACTTGTAACGGCACTGATTTACCACAGCTTACAAATAAATGAACAGTACCCTCACTCGTTTCTTTCAGCACACAAAATCAACTTCTTTGTTATTCACTAGACATAATATTGCAGAGTAAAATGAATGCCTAAGATATAAAATTCTTCCTCTAAACAGTGAGCTGAAATACAGTGCATTGCACTCAACCCCAGAATCTGTAGATTTTCTTGTTTAACTAGAAATAGTAATGTTTATCCTTTTAAAAAAATAATGAGTTTATTCCAAAATTATTTAAAAAATTTAAAATAGCCTAGGGAGAATGCCACAGAAAGAGGTAGAGATTGCAATTGTAATTATTGCAACAAATTAATAAAATAAATAATCACAGCATTTAGCATCTGGGGTTCAGTTTGAGTGAGTTAAAAGCTCAGAGATTCTCAGTTAGCATTTATATTGTATGAAGGCACTGCAAGCACTTTCTTGCCAATCCTCACCTTCCAGATGTAATTCCCATCATATATGATGAAAATCTCTTGGAGCTGGCTGAGTCCTCTCCCGGACTTAAGTAGGCAAAGGATGTATCTGCGGACAATGCAGAGGTCCACAGATGGGTGATTGATGAAGGAGCGGGAATTGCAAGTTGCTGAGCTAGTATTACACATCTCAAAGTTGGAGATGATTGCTGGGAATGAGGAAGGAATAGATCAGTAGCTGAGAGTGCTATTAAATATCAGAAAGACTAAATACAGTATCAGGATGTAATCGCACAGTGAAGGGTTGGGAGAAATAATTCTATTTATTTATTTTAATTTAGACATACAGCACAGTTACAGGCCATTTCGGCCCACAAGTCCGTGCCACCCAATTTACACCCCATTAACCTGAGCCCCCCGGAACATTTTGAATGGTGGGAGGAAACCGGAGCCCCTGGGGAAAACCCATGCAGGCATGGGGGGAATGTGCAAACTCCTTACAGATAACGCGAGATTCAAACCCCTGTCCTGATCACTGGTGCTGTAAAGACTTTGCACTAACCGCTATGCAACAAAATATTGCTGGTCACAGCCTGGTAGGGAGGTGTTGGGTAAATTGAAGAGGGGAGAGGTGTTAAGTTAAGGTAAATTAAAAGGAATGAGGGTGGATGAGAAGAAGATGCCAGAACTAGATCTTGGACGTAAAGGGTCAGAGACATTGGAACCAGTGACTGGGTGTGTTTGGACAGACCTGCACTAACAAATAGTTTAAAAAAAGAAAAGTAAACTGCAGGCGCTGGAATCCTGAGGAAGGGGCCAGAGGTGATAATGCAGACGGTGTGAGAGATGCAGAGAACAGGGGGATGGAAAGAAAATTTAGAGAGGAGGTGAATTCTTTATTTTCATGAATAAGTTAAGGAGATTTAGGTGGTGGGTTGGTTTGGAAGGGGCGGTGGGGAGTTGGTGTGATGGGGGTTACCTCAACTTAGAAAGAGCTATGTTCATACCATTCAGTTTAAGGCTGTCAAGGAGGACTGTGATGTGCTTTTCCTCAAATTTATGTTTGGCCTTACCCTGACAATGGATAAGGCCAAGAACATCCATGTTGTTGTAGGAGTAAGGTTCCTTTATTGTTATGTAATTAAAAAAAACACTGCAATATTTCACAGAATTTAGTTTCATCTGATGTAAGGCGGACAGATTTGCCATCAGCAGGAATTCCCTGAAGCGCCTCTAACAGTCAGTAAATGGGAAGCAAATGAGAGCCCCCCACCCCCACCCCGAGTCACTGAATGTTGGGGGAGTTAAAATTATTGGCTGTGGAAAGCTCAAATTTGGCGAAGAATCACCTACTATGCATTTGGGCTCAAAATAATATCACCCCCTTCCTCCTCTCCTGATGAAGATTCCAGACCCAAATCATCGACTGACTATTTCTATCCGTGGTTGTACGGCACTGACAATCTGTAGAAATAACAAAGAACTGATTTAACACTGAAATAAGCTGGAATATAAATTTTCTCTAAAGGCATACTGCAAAGATTGTTCGTTATCATTTTCATCGTTTGAATCATTCTGCACAAAGCTGTGGATTAAAAATCTCTGATGAGGTGCTCATAAAGAAATTATATGCAGATCTTTGTTCTATTTTGAGAGGATATGACACAAATTTGAATGGTGAAGTAGTTACAGACCACTTAACCCCACCCCCCACCGCCATCACTTAACAATATAGGAGACCAGGTTATCGTTTCTGTTAAATGAATAATGAACTCCTTGATTCAGTCTTTACATGATAGAAGGACATTTCACCCATTAAACCAGTAGAAATGCCTTTTGCAGATCTGTTTTCTATTAGTTTAAAATATTGAGTACTGTAAATTACTGAAATATTATAATGTGTGACCATTATATTTTAAATAATACTGACATCAAGAAATCATTATGATCCAAATATTCTTCTTAATGAAGTTTACATCTCTATAAAAGTCTAATCGTATGCAGCAAGGTTCCAAATGATCCTGCCATGGTACCACTTCCAGGGCCACAATACTTACCCTTGGAGTTAGCAGGTGTTTTTGTGGAGTTCGGGGGTGTTGGTAATGATGAATTAAAATCTGCAGATGTATTACTCATCATGTGACTAAAAGAACAAGAATAAAGAGAGTTAGAAACTCAATGGCACTTGTCTTAAAAACATTCTATTTAACTAAGACATGAGTATTTTTTAAACTTCAAACATTATAACAATGTCAGCTGATTAAATGATGCAATATCCACCAAATCTTTAGTGCCTTTTCAGGACACATCAACAGCTATACACTTGCAATACATCACCTGACATTATTAAACTGTTTAACTACTGCCTGGGTTAAAACACATTTTTCTTTGCTGTGATGAGAGAAGGTTTAAGTTATTAAGCTCATTAAGGTTTTGAATTAAGCTTCATCACCAACAAAGCACACGAGGATTCTCTTTCTGTCCTGAGTTGAATTCAACCTTGGAAAGTTTCATGAATTTTACTTTGTAACCACTGAATCTTGTATTGCAGATGGGTATTCAGCCTGTAATAACCGTGATAAGTCTTTCAAGACCCCTGTTCAGTCCTGTGCAAATTAAAGCTCTTCAACCATGAAACATGTTGCATTTTGAAGATTCACCTTTCAGGGCATGAACCCAGATCTTAACAGCCCTTCCTGTTTTTCTCTGAACTAGCTTATACCTCCTACAGAGAAATGATGACTCTGCACAACCTTTTTGAGGATAACTGAGGCAAAGTTGTGCCACAGATATGCAAGACCATAGGTGGAAGCACCACAGAGAGAATTATGTGAAATATTTAGGTAATATGTTCTGTGTAAAATGTTCTCAATAATTAGGAAAATAATTAAGGCTTCTCAACTCCTTCTCCACCAACCATTTTGGTACTTCCTCATGGACCCATTGGTCCTCTTCGAGCAACACTGTCCCTTTTCTCAATCTCCCTGTGTCAATCACAGGAGACAAACTCTCGATGTACATCTTCTACAAGCCAACCAACTTCCACAGCTACCTCTACTATACCTCTTCACAGCCTGCCCCTTGCAAGGATTCCATTCCATTCTCTCAATTCCTCTATCTCACCTGCTCCCCAGACGAGGTCTTCCATGGCAGATCATCAAACAACTTGGCTTCCCCTCTACCATCACCAACTCGGTCCTCACCCGCACATCTTCCCTGACCCCCTCCACCCTTACGGGGTTCCCCTTGTCTTCACCTACTACCCAATCAGTCTCCATAACCAACATATCATCCTCTGCTATTTCTGCCACCTACTCTATGATTCAACCATCAGACACCTTTCCTTCTGCTCCACTCTTTGCCTTCAGTAGTGACCACTCCTCCTTGACTCCCCCATCCACTTCTCCCTTCCCACCAATCATTCCCTTAGCACCTAACCCTGTGACCACAGGAGGTGTTCCACTTGCACCCCCCACCTCCTCCCTCACCACCCAAACAGTCCTTCCAAGTCAAACACACTTCATGTGAAATCAGCAAGGGTTATCTACTGTGTCTGGGGCTCCCTTTGTGGTCTCCTCTACCTGGAGAGATTGGACGCAGACTGAGACATTGCTTCTCTGCTCTGTCTACCACAATAGCATCGATGTCCCATTTCAATTTCTGACCCCATTCCCTTGCCGACATGTCTGTCCATGGTCTCATGCACTGTCAAACCGAGAGCACTTGCAAATTGGAAGAACCAAACCTCTCATTCTGTCTGGACACCCACCAACCATATCCTCCATATTTTCCTATGTATCCTTTCTCTCTCTCTCTCTCTCTCTCTCTCTCTCTCTCTCTCTCTCTCTCTCTTTTCCCTCTGTCTTCTTTCAGAGGGCCAAAAACTACCCCTCCCCAAATCAATTCTCAACTTTCCTCTCATATCCAATCATCCCCTTTTGTCTGATGGTCTGTACTCCTCCTGTTCCCATTCTTCATTTTGCACCACCCTTTATAATTTTGGCCCCTTGCCCACCTTTTTTCTCATACCTTGAGGAGGGGCTCAGGCCTGAAATATTGGTAATGTATCTTTACCTCCTATTGACGCTATGAGACCTGTTACATTCCTCCAGCATTTCTGTGTTTTCACTCCAATCACAGCGGGCGTAGACTTCTGTGTTTTACAATAGTTAGGCGAATACCTGAGGGACAATTGAGGGCAGGATGATTGATGATGAGAGCAGGGCAAACCCACAAGGACAAGGTGAGCAGGTGACAGGAATGTGGGGAGAATTGGACTGATAATAATTCACACACAAGGGGTTAAACTATGAATCATATAATGATAGTGGTAAATTTGGAAGGAATATGCAAGGAATAAAAGCTCTATCGGCACATATTCTAATTTGAAATTCTCTTTTTCCCTTACACTTTTCTGTTCTGAGAAGATCAATCCCAGCCTCTTGATTCTGTCCAGATTATCAAATTCTTTATTCATAGAAAGATCTTTGCAAACTTATTCTATTTCTAATCTTAGAATCTAATGTCCTTCCTGAAATGTACTGGCTACAACTCTCACCAAGTACAACTGCGGACTAGCTCATGAGGTTTCACACAATTTACTTCCAATTGCATTTCTTAACACCTTTGACAAAGCCCAATTATTTCATATTCTTTCAACACTGCCTTTGCACCTCTCCTTGCCATTTCAAACATTGGAAGATTTTTATCCAAAGATATGATTTTTCTCATATCACTTTCAAAATAGTGGAATTATTATTATATTATAAAGGAGAGTCATCATAATTTTGTCAGAGATGAATGAGTTGAAAGGGAATGTAGTTGATTCGTGACAGGCTCTATCAATAACATGAAGTCGAGAGCAGGGGAATGATAGGCTTTAGTAAACACAAGACTTTGGCTGGCCTGGATCCAGGTACAGGAATGCCGGAAGGGGGGGGAGGGAGGTCGGCCTTTATGGTCAGGTCATAAGGGGAGGAGACATAGGAGATGAGTCACTATTGGGCGGGCCAGCCTCATACATACCACAGCACAGGGTAGGGAATAATGTACAAGGAGAAAACATATCACTACAATTAGTAAGTTTGGAGATAATGCCAAAATCAGTGGTAGAGTGGACAGGGAAGAAGTTTGTCTCAAGCCACAATTGGAGAAGTGGACAAGGCAATGGGCAATGGAAATTAATTTGGACAATTGAGAAGTGATGCATTTTGGGACATTAAATCAGTGACTGGCAGTGCCCTGGGGAATGTTGATGAACAAATACAACTTGGAGAATAAATAAAGAGTTCCTTGAAAATGGGAACATAGCGAGACAGGGTAGTGAGGGAAGAGTATCTATCCACACCAGATTGGGGAAGGGGTGGAGGAAAGATGGGTCACTGAGTGGAGCACAAGCCAGCAGAATATGAATGGGAGAGTGGAAGAGAAATAAAAACTAAGAGGGGGAGAGGGTAGCTCTCTGATCGGAGAGGGAAGGGGGTGGGGAGCTGGAAGAAAGGAGAGAGGGGTTGGGAAAGAGAGAAAGACAGAAGAGGGGCCCAATGGAACCTGGAGAGGTTGATGTTAATGCCATTTCCTCCCCCGCTACCATTTTATGCAGGCACCTTCCTTCTTCCTGCTCATATCCTGATGAAGGGCTTAAGCTCAAAATTTTGGTTCGATATCTTTGCTTCCTATGGACGCTGCTCAGTTTCTCAAGCACTTTTGTGCCTCAAACTATAATCACTGCAATCCTTCTTAATTAAATTTATAAGGATATTTTCTGAATTAGATGGGTTGATTCATCAGTACAGATTGGACAGGATCGGTCAGTTTTCACTGGAGTGAAGGAGGTTGACATGGGATTTGATAGAGATGTCCAAAATTAAGATGGGCATTGATAGAGTAGATAGCTGGTGTCAGTTTCGCATAGCATGGAGTCTAAAATTAGAGGGCATGGGTTTAAGGCAGAGGTTCTCAATCATTTTCTTTCTACTCATATACCACTGTAAGTAATCCCTTACTAACCTTTGGCATCCTAGGTTGAGAACCACTGATTTAAGGTGAGACGTAGGTTTAAAGGAGATCTGAGGAGTATTTTTTCCCCACAGAAAGAGTATTTGCAATTTGGTAACTGCTTCAAGAGGAAGTAGCGGAGGTAGAAACAGTAAAACAAAAGTTACAAGGTACCTGGACATGTACTTGAATAAGTAGGGCATGGAAGGGTATGGAATTAATGGGATTTGTATAGATAGGCAGATGGTCAACATCTATGCAGTGGGCCAAAGGGCCTGTTTCTATGCTGTACCACATTTTGACTCTACACTGCACATTAACACCCTTTTCCCCAAAGTCCGTAATTTCAGTTATCCACATTAAACTTTATCTATGACATCCATGACGATTTTGTTGATCTGGTCAAATCCTCCTGAAGTAACCTTCTCACCATCAATGACACTGCTAGTTGCAAACTTCAAACACCCTTGACTCCTTCAACTCAACCCTGGTCACATCAGGCAAAGCATACAGACACATGAATATGCAGGAACTGGCAAAAGAGATTTAATTTAACATGGCAGACATTATGGGCCAAAATGCCAGTTCCTCTGCTCTATATTCAATGTTAAGCAACAGTAAATTTTTAGTAAAATACTGGAAGTAGTCATCAGCTCAAATAGCTATTCTATTTACCTTAGGGTGACCTTTCATCAGAATGGAGAGAAGTTGTGGAAAGGGAGAGCAGAATGGAGAATCTGTGGGAGGGTGGAAAACTGAATGGCACAAGTGGGGTTGTTGCTAGCACAGCAAAGGCTGAGGAAAATAAACAGTGTGCCTCATGAAGGACAAATAATAGGAGATGAATGAGATATGAAATTACTTGAAGACGAGAGGGAAAAAAATGCTGCAAAGTTGTGGTGGCATGTTGAATCCAGTACTGAACGCAGGAAGCTGAATGCAACAAGTCAGAAGACAAGATGCACTACTTAAACAGAGGTTCATTTGGGACTGTTCGGGAGGCCAAGAGTGGGACGGATAATTAAAGTGACAGGAAATGAGAATGTCAACAAGTCACTCTCGTGGACTGAATGGAAATCTTCCAACATGTGGTCTCCCAACTGATGACTGACTTACGCAATACACTGTAGAAAACTAAACTATAAGAAGTACAAGTGATGCTGCTTCACCTGGTGTTTGTGTCCATGGACACCAGGGGAGGAACTGGTGAAAGCAGAGCAGTTTAGGTATTGGTGGAGATGGAAAAGTAGGTCAAAGCACCATTGAGTAATGAGGCTATCTTAATGGAGAGAACAGGGTGCCTGAGAGGGTCATGTTGATATGAGTGATTCTTATGAGGAATGATTTGTCCATTAAATGGAGGATGGAGAAATCCTAACAGAAATTAGGTTGGGAAAATGTGTGTTCGAAGTCAGAAAGGGGCCATGTGAAAGAGGAGCAAACGTGATAACATGTTCAAGTTCTGTAGGAGATGTGAAAGTAGCATTAATCTAGTCATCATCGTACTACCATGAGTAGGGGGCTGTGTAGGAATAAAGCAAGGACTCCACCACATATCCTACAAAAGCATAGGCAAAATTTGGATCATGTGAGTTCCCACAGCCACATATTTTACAGAGTTTACCTCCCATCATAACAGTCAGGCTGGATTCCTGATGCATGTAAACCCTACCGTGTCCCTCCACCTCCTGATGCATGTAAACCCTACCATGTCCCTCTACCTCCTAATGCATGTAAACTCTACTGTGTCCTTCCACCTCCTGATGCATATAAACCCTACTGTGTCCCTCCACCAGTTTCCTCTGCCTTTGCAAAATGAATTTTGGAATGTCATTTATGCTGGATACTTGTATAAATCCATAAACTTCAATTACAATGCATACAATGGTTCCATGAACAGCTGGAGTGATTGATATTTGGGTTTACCAACAGCAATGACCAGCACAAAGCCTTTCCATCTGATTCAATTGATGGGCTGGCTTGTGAAGTCTCTGTCAGTTCCTTGTCTCCACATGGTCTTGAACTAAATTAATTTCAGCCGTGGCTCCATCTCTGCTTTGAACATTTTTTTTGGCCTGGTACAGCAATAGCTGGTGCTCTCTGATCAGAGGATTCGGCCCAACTAGGAGCCACCCTTTTGTGGTGGGTAAATCAGATTGGCTGCTACCAAATGCCTTGAAAGGAGGAATTTAAATACTCGTGATCATAGCTTAGTTAAGTTTAGGTCAATGCAATCTCTAAATTCACTGATGACACCATCAATGGAGAATATAGGATGGAGATCGAGCATTTTTTGGGCGGTGCCAGAACGACAATCTTGCTCTCAATATCAGGAAGACTAAGGAGCTTCTCATGCATTTTAGCAAGAGGCAGCCTCGAGACTACACACCTATCTGCACTGATGACAGGGAGGTGGCGAAGGTTAGCACCTCCAAGTTCCTCGGAGTTTGCAAATTGGAGGACCTCTTCTGCTGCCAGCACATTGAGGCCACTGTGAGGAAGCCACACAAATGCCTCTACTTTCTAAGAAGTCAGAGAGGATTTGGCAATGCCTATCAGACTTCTGGTTGCATCATGGCCTGGTTGGAAGCTGGGCCAAAGCAGAGGATAACAGAAAGTGAAAATGTATCTGTCCATCCCGTCCACTGCAAACTTCAATGTAAGAAGCTGCCTCAAGAAAGCAGCTAACATCATAAAGGACCCCATTTATCCTTGTCATAGCTTCTTCTCACCACTCCCTTCAGAGAGAAGCTAAAGAAGCCTTAAGTCCTGCACCTCCAGGTGCATGAAAAGTTTATTAATCTAATCACTATTGCACCTAACACTGACCATAAACTACCCTGTGACCACAAAAAGATCTGTCTGCACAACTGAAATGTCACTTTATTTTTCTTGCACGTTCTGCATTTGTGAATATGTATTTATTGATCCTTTGATATTTATTATCTATTTTTTCTGACTTGGTATGTTGTGGGGATTTAATTTTTAATATTGAGTTTGGTGTGTCTTATGTATCTGCTTGGCTGCAGTTTATAAAAATTTTGACCCATCTGTACATTGTACATGTATATGACAATGAACTCACATTGACATTGAATAGCAGAGTCCACATCACAGAATGAAAATTCAAAGTTCAGATTTATTCTCAGAGAGCATGCATGAGATCACATACAACCCTGAGATTCTTGTTCCTGTGGGCAAGGCAGAATTACCACTTATTGGTAATGCAAAAAAAACTGTACCCAAGAAAGATATGTATACAAAGAAATAAATGTGGTTAAGAAACTGAGCAATACAGAAAATAAATATTCAGTAATAAATAATGTGCAAAGAAAGAATCCTTAAACAAATCTCTGATTGAGTTCATTGTTTAGAAGTCTGATGGTGGAGTGGTAGATTGATAACCTTCAATAGTTACCCATGCAAAAAATCAAGCCACTATTGTTACTAATGATGAGGTTTCACGATTATATGTTTTATTGTCATGTAATAAAACACAAAATGTGATATTAAATTAAATTTCCTTTCATTTACCTTAAGGCAGATTTCTGTTATCAGCAAAAATTGCCCAGTGCCCCTTACAGCCAAAGAGAAGCAAAAATAGACCTCCCAGAGTCCCTGGATTCGCATCCCACAGCTTCCGTAGCCACACGGCCTTCAGTCCAAACCATCGTCAATCCAACATCCAGTTGCAGACCTCTGACAGGAGCAAGAAGCCTCCAGCACACTCTGGCATCCCAGTTCCCTTCCCTGGTACCCCTTCAGCCAGTCTCGAGCCGGTCTCCAAAAGTCTGCCGCCTGGTATCAGTCTCTTGACTGCCAGCACCTCGTAGTCTGCATGGTCTCCTCACCCCACGTAACCACAGCCTGCCACCTGTGCGTTCTTCAGCCTCACTGATCCACTGCCAAGGTCACCATCCTGTGGACATCTGCTCTGCTTCTCCTTCTCAAATGGGAGCGGGGTGCAGGAAGTTGGTAGGGGGTGGTTTCCCCATTTTCAGGTGCCCTGCGCTAGGCCTCTGCTTCCCTGGAGACTGCAACCCCTCGATAGCACTGCAGTTACAATCATTAATTAATTATCCAGAGCTCTCAATTAATAGTCTTATGAGGCAAGTTTAGCAAAGCTGGGACTTTTCTCTTTGGAGCATAGAAGGATGAGAGGAGACTTAATACAAGATTTTGAGAGGCAATAAATAAGGTGGCCAGCCAGCACTTGTTTCCCAGGGCAGGAATAGCAAACACCAGAGGACAAAGTGAAGTTTAGAGGAGACAGAAGGGGTAATTTTTTTTTAAGCAGAGAGTTGTGGGTGCTTGGAATGCCTTGCCAGGGATGGTGGTGGAGGATGAAACATAAGGTGTATTTAAAAGACTTATGGATGGAATAAAAATAGAGGGTTATGGGGAAGGGAGGGTTTCGTTCTCTTTTTTTTAAGTAATATATAGGTCAGCACAACATTAAGGGCCAAAGGGTCTGTACTGTGCTGTAGTGTTCTACGTTCTAATAATCTGAGTGGCCAGAATTTAAACCTCACCAGAGTGGATGGAGTTAATTAAATATGGCATTTAAAAATTGCAAACATTAATAGTGATCATAACTTTCTCTGATTTCTGGGTTGTTGATGACCCAAGAAATCTGCCAAGCACGCACATCTGGCCTGTATGCGAGTCCAGACCACACAAAGTAATTGTGCTTTAACTGCCCTCTATAGTCCAGAAGCAAGCCATTCAGTTCCAAGTCAGTGGAGTGCTCAGTAAATGATAGTCAAGATGGGTCTAAAGGCCGTGAATGAAAATTAATCTTTGATGAGAGGAAAGAAGACCATATCCACATCTGCCCACACTAGTCAAAAGCTAACCTGGAAAAGATTAGTTATAGAGGGGATTTCAGACAGCCAAATTGACCAAATATTCCACATAAAGCAATTTAAAAAGCCCTCAGTTCCTGGGAATCTTATTATTACTGAGTATTTCATCATTCTTTGATCGGTTTTCCATTGTCTATGGCAAAGTAATTTGTTCTTGGAGAGCAGCAGCAATCCTCAAGGATCCACACCACCCAGCACATGCTCTGTTCTCGCTGCTACCAACGGGAAAGAGGTCTACGTGCCAAAGATTCACACCACCAGGTCCAGGAACAGCTGCTACCCCTCCACCGTCAGACTCCTCAATGAAAAACTCAATCAGGGACTCATTTAAAGACTCTTACTTGTGCATTTTATTGATTTTTCTCTCTCTGTATTGCACAGTCAGTTTGTTTACATTTCTTTATTTGTTTACATGCATGTGTATCTAAACCATATAACCATATACAGCTGCCTTGATTGCAGGGGGAAAAAATCTCAGGGTTGTATGTAATGTCATGTATGTACTCTGACAGGTTCACGAGGTTGGTTCCTGGGATGGCAGGACTGTCCTATGTTGAAAGATTGGAGCGACTGAGTTTGTAGACACTGCAATTTAGAAGGATGAGAGGCGATCTGAATGAAACATACAGGATTATTAAGAGATTGGACACGCTAGAGGCAGGAAACACATTCCCGATGTTGGGGGAGTTCAGAACCAGAGGCCACTCTTTAAGAATAAGGGGTAGGCCATTTAGAATGGAGATGAAGGAAATCTTTTCCCCCCTGAGAGTTGTGGGTCTGTGGAATGCTCTGCCTCAGAAGCTAATTTTCTGGATCATTTCAAGAAAGAGTTATCTAGAGCTCTAAAGAATACGGAGTCAAGGGCTATGGGTAAAATGCAGGAAGGGGGTACTGATTGTGGACGTTCAGCCATGATTATAGTGAATGGCGATGCTGGCTCGAAGGGCCGAATGACCTACTCCTGCACCTATTGTCTATTGACAATAAATCTGAACTTTGAAAAATGGATGTAAAAGCGAACAACAGAGTCTTTCTAGGCAAATGGAACCCCAGAGATATTTCTTCCTTGGCAAGTAATCCAACAAAATCTTGAAGAACAAAGGACCAGAACTTGCTGTTTGACATTCACAGTTCCATAGCTGATTTCTATCATTTATCTGTGATAAGCTTGGCAAAGGAGCACAAACTCAATGGAATTCTCCAGCATTTTAGGAATCCAGTTCCAGCTGCTGCTTCTCTCCTGCACTAGGTCTTTGTACCTAGCATATACTGCAGGCCTTTGCTGGTTCAGTCTGCGAGGAATGCAAGTAGCACAATCAATTATAAATTGATAACATTCCCCAGCTGAAAGAAAAGAAAGTATCAAGGCCCTTAATCATCAGCTTCTGAGTTCTTCAATTACAGTGTTCAGTACAAAAAGATACGTGTGTTCCTGTGATATCATTCCCTGCCACAAGAGACCCCCAACTACATTGTTGGTTCAAATAGTACAGATGTAAATCAGTATGTATGTCCCTGCACAGAATATGTGAAGATTTTTTTTCCACCATTAATGTATATGGAGCCCACAAACATTAGTCTCATCCTTGATCAGTGTTCCACTGAATATCATTCGCGCTTCGGAAGGTGTACAGGTGACATCTAATGGTGAATAATTAGAACTGCAACCAGATTATCCTCATTGAAAACCAAGAAATTGCATATTTCACTGAGCAACCTGACATGGGGCAAGAAATTTGTTCACCCAACTTTGAAAGATAAATGTGCTGTGGAAATCCAGCTTAACTCAGTGTTCATCCATTTGAGCAGCACATCTCAGAGCCAGCACCTTTTGGAAAATTTGTCACCTCCTTTCTCGCATCTTTCCCTGCAAATATTTTTTCTCTCTCTCTGACACAATATTCCAGCAAACGACTAAGTTCAGCAATGTCATAAAATTTTCAATTCACAGAAAAATCAAGGGTTCCCACCCCTGTTTCCCTGAAATGGTCCTCCTTCGACGATCAACACTTATTTTAAGTTCCAGTATGTTTATTATCATCTGACTACTTATACAACAAGACAAAACAGCATTTCTCTGGACCATGGTGCACACAGAACAGAATCACCACATAAAATAATCACATATATACATGAAGATATAATTTGAAATATATAGATTTGGCACCTACAGGGATTGGTAGATGCCAGATAAGTGTATTTTCCGGTTGCTTGAGATTTACAATGCCTTACTATCTGCATTAGAATAAACAGTTTAAAAGACAAAAATAGAAACTAGACTGTACTTGTACTGGACAAACATCACTTGGATAAATATATAAACCTTAACGCATTTTACTTTATTTTCAGTCACATTGTTTGAAAACATTTATCTGCCGCTGCATCTGTAGGTTCCTCCCCTCCATGAAGCCTCCAGAAAGATGAACAAGAACAATACTGATAATTAAGCCCCCCCCCCACCCCCAAGTTTACAGATAAAGCATGATTCTTACTAAGCAGAGATAAGGAGACTCTTTAAGAGAGTCACCCCAACGGTGAGCGGCATCAACCAGCTCTTCATCCTGGTGACGTCATTGCTGTTTCACACACTTTATTCAAACAGCTTCTACGAGCAAAGCCTGACCAAGGCCCTCCCTCCGCTGGCTGAATATTTGCTCCCATCTTCACCAAAGATTTGTATGTTACTTCAGAGAACATTTACTTTTACAATTGAAACTTACATATTTTTTATATTATATTAATTAAAAAAATTTTTTTCCTCAATTTTTTTTGCTGGTTGCTTGAGGCTTCCGGTTGTTTGAATTCCAGTTACCAGGGGTTTTACTGTATAGAAACACATAAAACGTAGTATCTGTGATGCACAAATACAGCCTCACACATGCGGATTGGCTGCATTGACCATGGAAAGCAGATGTCACTCTCATCTTCCTGAGATAAGATTCGTGTATGGCTGCAAGTCCCCGCCACCTCTCACAGTTTGCTGCTCACTGTGTCAGGTGTGAGTTATCCAAATAAAATACTCAAGGAGAAAATATTTCATCTCCTTTTATTTCAGCCCACAAAACCTGGCAGAATAAGCACGGGCATTTGCCTGCACTTTAGTCTTTATCAAGGTTGGTAGATCAATTGGCTTCTCTTAATTGCCCTTAGTGGGTAGGTGAGTAGTAGACAAAGGGAGAACTAGATGGGGTTGTGGAGAGGATAAAATGAGACTGCAAATGGGGACGATCTTTGGTGCAGAATTATCGAGATGAAGTGGCTGTGCCTATCCTGTACAACATGCCCAAGAAGTGCAGAGATTCACTAACTACTTATGCCCTTGTAGAAATTCCTGGCAACCACGTAAAAACCTTTTACCCTCCCCACTGATGATGCTGGACCTGCTGAGTTCCTCCAGTCAATTGCTCTTTGCTGCAGATTCCAGCATCTGTGATCTCGTGTACCTCCTGATAAGTCACTGGTTGTTTACCTGGAAGATTTCCACAATCACAGTGAAATTTGGGAGAATTTTTCCTCCTCACTCCCAACATTGCAGCATCCATTCATTCTGCAGCAACAATTCCCAGTAGCTGGAAAAATGTTGCTTGAACCTCCTTCAAAAATCTGCCTGAAAAGATGATACCTGCTCTGTTAACCACCAGAACGACAATAGCTCAAAAGGAAATGTCGTGCTGAAGCCAACAGCATCAGGTTTAGTGTGAGCTACAAACCTCAACGTCCTTGATCTTCACATGACGTACATAGAAATAGTACTAAATACTGTTTTAATGGCTACAATTGGTGCTGAATGATTTCTCGACTTGCAGTAAATCCAAATTAATCTTAATTGTGCTGCAGCAGAAGGGAAGGAGAAAGATGGTTGGAAAACATAAGGGGAGAAAAACCAGCAACTTCCTTGAAAAGATGAATATCACACATTATTGCCAAGACAAAATGCAAAACAGAGAATTGTGGCATTAACAAAAATAAGTTACAAAAACATACGGATTATGTTGTAACTTCTGAGAAAAGATGTCAGATGTGTGATGTACCAAGAAAAGCACTGAAATGAAAGACAATTCTGAATATTCATTGTGATACTTTCTATCACAACCAACTGCAACTAAAGCCATGGGAAGAATTCTGAAGGTAGTCAGGCTGCCCTTGAACAGATAATCATTGCCTGGGTTTTCCAAGTAAAAATTGAGCCTGGTCAGAACCTCTGGCTTTTATCCATTTAACTTAATGGAACTCCTAACCAAGATGTAATTGAAATCTTACAAGTGTAAAAAAAACCTCACTTCTTCAGTTCTACCATAAAAAAATTACATGATCATTAAATGAAAAAGTTTCAATTTCCATCTTAATCCCATATGAGTTATAATGTGCCTTTTTTGCTCAATGTGAGAATTCTTCAACTAATTGGCTATTCACTGAGTGATAACATCATTATTCCATCATGGAGCACTGAAAGTTTGCACTCAAACGTTAGTCACGTTAAAACAGGGGTAATCAATGCCTCTAAACCAGTGGTTTTCAAACTGCCCCCCTAAACTCACATTCCACCTTCAGCAATCCCTATGTCATCAATGCTCTGTGATTAGTCAGGGATTGCTGAAGGTGGGATGTGGGTGGGAAGGGAAGGTTGAGAACCACTGCTCTAGACCCGAATGTTACTGAAATATTTTGCTTTGGAGTTATTAGGTATGATTAAAACAGGGGTTCTGAAACCTTTTTCTTTCCAATCACATCCCACCTTCAGCAATCCCTAACTAATCACAGAGAACCTATGGCTTCAGGATTGCTGAAGGTGGAATGTGACTTTCGGGGGGCAGTTGTAAACCACTGGTCTAAACCTATCTTTTTAAGCAAATGCCAAGTGCTAGCCTTTTGCTATTGACAATGTGCTTTGGGGGAATTAAGGCTATTCAACCAATCAGACCAAAGAATCTTCATCGAGTCCGTTTAAATCTAAACCAAGAAGAATAAACCAGGAAGTCAAAGTCATGCACAAAAAAAACAAAAAAAAAAGAGAGACATGAATCGGACAGTGAAGGAATACAACACAATTTATACCATCATGAATGCACGACCCTAATATTTTCTGTAATGTCTGACATTCATATCAATATTAAGTATTTTTTTCTGTGAAGTGCTGTTGTGGAGCAGTTCGTGCCTACCACAGAGAAACAATTTTTAAAAACTATTTTATTTTAAATTTTTAAGAAAAAAACTCTCAGTACATTCAATTAATAAAAGATTATACATATAAATATTCACCCTCCATCCCCCCACCCATCTCCCCCCAACACCCCAAATACAGAGATGCAATTGAGTACAATGTTGTCACTGTGTCTCCAACTGTTCCAGTGGTTTGTCCACCGTCAATCCCAACAGTGCAAACACCCCGGCTGCCCCTCTTGCAGTCAGTCTGTCTCATCCCCAACACCCCTCAAATAACTCCCTTACCCACAATCTCTCTTCTGACAAGGTTTAACTCTGCTGCCCCATTACAGACTCCTTCCCCTCCAATTTCCTCAAAAGGACTATCACCCTCTTCCTTGAGACCGGATGGTGACCATGATGGCGGACAAGCGAGGGGCTCAGTGGCTGAGAGACCCACACAAAATGTTGGCGACCTGAGGTAGGGGATCCGCATGTGCTGTGGGCTGCTGGAGACTGGCTCATGGGAACCAGGCATCGGAACCAGATTTGGGAGGGTGTTGAGGACATGAAGGGATGCCGAAGGATCTCAGGAGATGAAGGCTTCCTGAACGTGTCAGAGGTTTGGACCTGAATCTCATGTTGCCGATGATTTGAGCTGACCTATGTGGCTACAGATGCCACAGGAGCGCTGGAGGTGTATCTAGAGACACTCATTGTAACTCTGAAGGAAATCTTTTTTGTTTCTCTTTCTCCAATTATTAGGGGCAAAGGGCTCAGGGTGACTCTTTGTTTACCTTATGCTAGTCAAAGGTTAAAGTATATCATGCATGCTATGTTGTGTCAGTAAAAGGAACTTTGATCCTTGGTAACTTGGTAACTCAATTTCCTGATTTCCATTTATAACTACATATGGTCCCCAACATACATCTGAGTTCCGTTCTCACCAACCGGCCAGATCTCGAAATGGACACAAGTATGTAACTCCATGCAAGACACGTTCTTAAACTGGAGCTGTGGTACTTCATCCACAGCCCAGCCCGCCCGGCACTGGAAAGACCTGTCGTCCACCACGTGGCCTGCTCTCACCTCCCCCACCTCAAACACTGGATCCACCACCACCTCAGTGACCCGAAAATAGAACACATGTGGCAGCAGCAGTATCTTGGCGCCCTCCCAGCCCGTGGCTGCCACCATGTAGGTCCATCAAAATAAACAGCCCCTGGATCCCTGGGACTTTACACATAATTTTTATATTTACATATTTTTTAAAATTATAGTTTTTTTCTTTTGTATGTATGGTTGGTCGCATCAGTTGTAAGTAGGGGACCACCTGTACATGTTTATTACTGAAGTCATATCTCCACTGCAATGGTTTCTTTGTGTCACCATTATTATTGATACAACATCCTAGCCCATGGCTGTTAAAGATTATACTCAATGGCAAGATATTTAAAAGGCTGGACTTGTTCATCTTCTCTGACATATGGATTAAGTGGATCTCTGTTACAAAGGGCAAGACAGTTAGCGCAATGCTATTACAGCGCCAGCGATCGGAACTGGAGTTCAAATCCTGCACTGTCTCTAAGGAGATTGTACATTCTCCCCGTGTCTGCATGGGTTTCTTCCGGGTGTTCTGCTTTCTTGCCATCATTCAAAACATACGGGGGTGGGGGGGGGGGGGGAGTTATAGTAATTGGGCAGCATGAGTTTGTGGGCCAAAATGGCCTGTCACTGTGCTGTATGTCTAAATTTTAATTTAAAAAATGTAAAGAACCAAGTTAATTATAAATGAGTAAAACACTGTTCAGATCCTAAAATGCAAAGTGTATGCCGTGCTTTAACAGGTTGTGATTCATAAATCAAAGCTAAACTTTCTTGCTTTTAGTTTCATAGTTCTCTTTTCCCAATTTCATGGAAGGGCGGGATCCAGATTTCCATGCATGTGACCACATTATTTTTCTCTGTTGACTGAAACCTTTTCAGAATTCAGCACTACTCATCTTCACAGTGAGATGGAGCAAGAGACTGTTAATAGAAGACAGTTACCTCAGTTTCTACAGTGGAAGGCAGAGCAGATAAACAGCAGTAATAATTTGCTGATATTTTGACATACATCCAGTGCTGCTGGAAGATCATTAGCTCAGTGAAAGATGCTCCTTTGGGGGGCTACCTGAAACTTGTTGCTCTTCCAGCACAGTGAGACGTCAGTGAGGGAACGCTATCACTGACACATACTAGGCTGCAGGAGTACATGTTGGGGACGCATTAAAGCTTGGTGCAGCCACTGCAAAGGCTTTGTGGGGAGAATCCATTGTCTTGGGTCCTTTCTCCACTGGGAAATGAGGAGCTGTTTCCAGTGGGGAAGCCCCTCAAACAACTAATAAGGGTCACACCCCACTATGGGCCACTTGAGTGGCAATGATGCAATGTAGTAAAACAAATGGCTAATACTACAATATATAATAATGGAATATATACATCAATGTGACATATAAATGTTAAAAAAACAAACTTTGCATTGTTTTCCTTTGTATATTTTTAATGGTGAATGCGGTTTATTATTTTTGAAAAAATAGGTTGATGTTTTGGTGTCTTGAGGCTGGGTAGAAAATGGTGTCAAACATAAAATGAAGGAATGAGAATTGAGGGGAGACAGTAATGAGGGAAAAATTGCAAATATGTGCTTGAGAGAGGAAGGGTGTGGAGGCTCATTCAGGAGTGGCAGGGATTGAGGACCAAGACTGAACTGCTGGACAAATAGAATGTTGATCCTGTAAAATGGATGCGGCTGGGAATCCATCCCAGCACATTATTTACCTACACAGTGTCCAAAGTGAGTGCAGAGCACACACGATGACATACTCCATGAAGGCAGAAGAGGAACAGAAGCAGGATGAGCCTCGAGGATCTCACCAGAAGACTAACTATCACAAAACTGGGACCAGGATATATATTTAGAAAGGCAAGCATCTGCAAAACAAAAAGTAGGAAACTCTACTGAACGCCTAAATAAAAACCTGATGCAGACAGCAAGAAATGAGCACAGAGACAGATAAGTACATGCTTGTTATTTTCTCTTTTTGTTTGCATTAAGTAAATTCTTGTTATTTTCTCTTTTTTTTGCATTAAATATGCAAAAGATGAATCCCAGCATAATGGTGAAATGATGCTATGCTGGTTTGTAATTATAGATAAAATTTGTGCACTACAATTTATTTCCAAATGTGAAAATAATATTTCATATTATTTATGTCCATTTTTTGTTCTTTTATCTCTTATAATGAATGTGTCTTTATGAGCTGTGTGTTTATGAAGCTGAGAATCTATACCTATTAAAATTTTAATTGCATTCTACATGATACATAAAAATGTGCCAATAAAATTTGTTCATTCATTCAAATCATGAACATGCTCTGGAATGTAAACTATCTCAATATTTGCAAGTGGCAGTTGGCAGTTTTGCCACAATTACATAATTTACACATTCAGTCTGACCCCCAATCTCACCCTACCCTCTACATGTCCAATCCTCTGTCCTGCAGTTCTTAGCTGTGATAACTTAGTCATATTGCCACTCTTCCCCTGTATGGCTAGATATTGATATTACGAAGCAGTTGAGGACGGATGTTAACATGCAATGAAAGGCATCTGGGGGGAGCTTTAAGTGTGGCATCTGTTGTGAGAAAGAGACAAATGAAATCATTTATTTAATGGTTCTCATTCACAAGGATAGTGAATCCAAAATTAGGTTACGTTAGTTGGTACTGCTTCGTTTGAGACGAGTTCATTCAATGTCAAGTAGGATTGAACACAGTATCTCTGCTGTTTAAGATTGAATGCAATAGTACCAGTATGCTGTACAACCTTCGTCCAGTTAACCAAGGGCATTACTTATGAGAATCTCTGGATATGTTAAGTGTTCACACAAGTCAAAGTAATTTGTTAAATTTCTGTGATATAACCAGCAAATTAATATATAAATGCATGATTTACTATTGTGTCATCCCTCAAGCCCAGCCATTAATTAACGTTGTAATTAGATTAGTCCATCTTCTGAACTCAATCATTAAGTCATAATTTTGAGAAAAAAATATCCTTCCTTACTAAAAGGATTAATTCCTTCCACTTTCTATGAAAAAATAGACAAGTATTTTATCTTGCCCACAAACCTCTTCACCCGGTGATCCAGATCTCAACAGGAAGTCCAGTAACAACTTACAAAGGCTACCTTCGCAACAAAGGGGCAGTTCCGGGGGAACCTGGAAACAGCTATGACAGGGTTCGCAGGCCATTACATCCTACAAAGTGAAGCCTAACATCCTAAATGCCTGTGATGCTTCACTACCTGATTAGCTGAACAACTTTTATGATTGGTTTGAAAAGGAGAATTCAACAGTTCCAATTTGAATCCCTGCAGAAGCTGGCAACCCTATAATATCTGTCTCTGAGGCAGACATCAGAACATCTTTCAAGAAGGTGAGCTCTCACAAGTCATCAGGCCCTAATGGCGCACCTGGCGGGGTACTGAAAATCTGTGCCAACCAACTAGCTGGAACGTTCACAGACATTTTCAATCTCTTTCTGCTGTCGTTGGTGGTTCCCACCAGCTTCAAAAGAGAATCAATCATCCCAGTGCCCAAGAAGAGTAGAGTGAGCTGCCTCGATTAACTATCACCCAGTAGCCCTCACATCTACTGAGATGAAATAGGAACATAGGAACATAGGAAGTATGAACAGGAGTAGGCCAAAAATGGCCCATCGAGTCTGCTCCGCCATTCAATACGATCATGGCTGATCTAATTTATGACCTAACTCCACCTACCTGCCTTCTCCCCATATCCCCTAATTCCTCTAATGTTTTTGAGAAGTTGGTCATGGCCAGAATTAACTTGTAACTACATAAAGATCTGGATCCACTGCAATTCACCAACCACCACAATCGCTCCACAGGAGATGCAATTGCACTGGCTCTCCACTCAGCCCTGGATCACCTAGAAAACAGCAACATGTACATCAGGCTGCTTTTCATTGATTACAGCTCAACCTCAACTCCATCATCCCCTGAGAACTGGTCAGCAAGCGCCAAAACACGGGCCTCTACTCTTCCCTCGGCATCTGGATCCTTGACTTCCTCATTGGAAGACCACAGTCAGTACGAATTGGTAACAACATCTCCTCCTCACTGATAATCAGCACAAGGGGACCTGAAGGATGCGTGCCTAGCCCACTGCTCTCCTCTCTCTTGTACGCATGACTGTGCGGCCAGGCACAATTCAAATGCCATCTACAAATTTGCTGATGACACCATGGTTGTCGAGACAATCGCAGACAGCAATGAGGAAGCGTCCAGGAGTGAGATAGATCAGCTAGTTGAGTGATGTCACAACAACAACTTTGCACTCAGCATTAACAAAAGCAAGGAACTGATTGTGGACTTCTGGAAGGGGAAACCAGGGGAACACAAACCAGTCCTCATCAAGGGGTCAGCAGGGGAAAGAAAGAACTTCAAATTTCTGTATGTTAACATTTCTGAAGATCTATCCTGGGACCATCATGTCAATGCAATCAGCAAGAAGGTTTGCCAGAGGCAAGTGTTTGAGGAGATTTGATACATCACCAATGACTCTTGCAAATTTCTACAGGTGTACCATAGAATGTATTCTGACTGGTTGCATCACTGCCTAGTATGGATGTGCCAATGCACAGGATAGGAAGGGGCTACAGAGAGTTGTTAACTCGGCCAGCACCATCATGGACTTCAGTGTTCACTCCATTAAGGACATCTACAAGAGGCAGTGTCTCAAGCAAACAGCATTAATCAAGGATCCTCACCACCAAGGCCATACCCTCCTCTCACCATCAGGAAGGAGGTACAGGTGCCTGAAGACTAACATGCAACAGTACATAAATAGCTTTTTCCCCTCTTCCATCAGATTTCTGATGGACAATGAACCACGGACACTACCTCATTTTTTCTCCACTTTTACACTAATTTATCTATTATTAAAAATGTAACATAGCAATTTCTTTGCCCCTGTAATGCTGCCGCAAAAGGGACAGACAGAGTAAATGTGGATAGGCTTTGTCAATTAAGAAAGGGGGAGATTCAAACTAGAGGACATGGTTTAAGATTGAAGGGGGAAAATTATAAGGGGAACATGAGGGGAAATTTCTTTACGCAGAGGGTGGTGGGGATGTGGAATGAGCTTCCGGCAGACGTGGTCGAGGCGGGATCATTGGTTACATTTAAGGAAAGACTGGATCGTTACATGGATAGGAGGTGTGAGAGATGAGAAAACTGATCTAAAATTATGAACATGAAGGAAACTAAAATTCATACATTAGTAAATGAATGTAACCAGTACAAACAGGATGAGCTTGGGAATTAGGATGCAGGAAAGCAGAGTCAGCACATTTAAGATAAGAATCTTCTAGTCTTTGTGACAAGATCAATGAGCCCACCATATGAATAAGATAAGGAGCGGTGAGGAACAATAGAGTGTAGGAAGTTGAGGTAGTCTGGATGAGATAAGGGTCTCTTAGCCCTAGACAGAAGTACCAAGTTCTACATATCTAATTAGTTAACCTTACATAGATTTACAAAGTTATACATATTAAATTAGTAAACCCTAGACAGGATTAGCGAACTCTGCATATCAAGAGACTGTAGCTCCGAGAATCAGGAAGGTGTGAATAAGGACAATAACATGAAGGGACACCGACAGGATACCCCCTGGTCCACCAAGTGCACAGAAACAGCACGTAGGCAGGATTGCCTAATGCCAAACCTCTCCAGCAGGAGGCAGAAGAATGTAAGGGGAGGGAGGGGTTATTCCTATACTGAGATAAACTGTATAAAAGTTGGGTGAGCCCCAGTGTATGTGTGTATTCCCATGGTAAGGGGAAGCACCAAACTTTGCATTGTTGTTTAATAAATGTTCTTTGTTCTCAATATTTGTCTCGAGTAATTTCTTTAAAGGTACTTCTGTTTCTAACAGAGGGGACTAGAGGGGTATGGACCGGGTGCTGGTCAGTGGGACTAGGAGGGTGGGGATTTGCTATGGCATGGACTAGTAGGTCCGAACTGGCCTGTTCTGTGCTGTAAGTGGTTAAATGGTTATATGGTTATAAGATCCAAGTAAATCTTCTCTGCACTCTTTCAATCTTATTGATATCTTTCCTGTAGTTCATTATCTCGGAAGATCTTTCCTGGAACCAACACACCAATGGCATCATGAAGAAAGCCTCTACTTCCTCAGGAGTTTGCGGAGGAGCTAGTGGAGTTGTTCAAGTGAACCGATATGGACTTGAAGGGCCGACAAGGCCTGTTTCCGTGCTGTAAACGGTTATATGGTTATGGTTATATGGTTATTTGTCACAAAGAATTCTGATTCTGACAGCGCCAGATTCAAATCCCGGTCACTGGGGATGTAATGGTGTTGCTCTAACGGGGATCCATTCCTTGTCATCTGATCACAATGAGCACAGAGTCTTTATACCTGGAAAGGGGATCAGGGAATCAGGCTAAGTTTGGTAGACTGTAAAGAAAGCCACTGAAAAGTTTTGACTAAATTGTGGTGCTGCAGAGGTGTTTACGTACAGTGGTATTCCCACCTCTCTTTGCTTGCAGTGCTTCCTGAGACATAGACAGACTGATCACCCAGAGTTACAGTCAGGATACCCAGAATACGTTAAACGTACAACCTATAGAGCTTGGTAAATTCTTTAAAAGTCTAACCATCCTTCTGGAATAAAAACAATGCTGGAGAAATTCAGCAGGTCAAACAGTGTACTTTATATAGCAAAGATAAAGATACAAAACAAATGTTTCAGTCTTGAATCCTTCATCAAGGTATGAAACAAATGGTGGTGGGGGGACACAGGGGGAGGAGCAGGAGGTGATAGGTAGATGAGGGAGGGAGGGCACTGCAGCAAGCAGGGGAGGAGGGATGGCTCTGTGAATGGAGAGGGAAGGGGGTGGAGAGATGGAGGAAAGAAGACAAAGGGAAATGGAAGGGAGAGAGAAAGTAGAGCAGGCAAGCAGAAACTGGAGAAGTCGATGTCAATGCTATCCGGTTGGAGAGAGCCCAGATGGAAATTCAAGTGTTGTTCCTCCAATTTATGGATGAACTTGGTGGGATATGTCAAGGATTTGTTAATTTAATGTTAAACTATTTCTCATGTATAAAAAAAGTCAGTAAATTATAGAGTTAAAATATTGTCTCTGTATTCTTATTTAGTTGTGGGGTGGTTCAGGGTCACACACAGGCTTCACCACATTTATAGAGAACTATTGTTTTCAGAGAAGAGAGTTTATTCTCAGAGTCGACGTGTCTGGGGAAGGACTGAGCTAATGGATTTGAAGTGGGCCTTCATTACTCAATAAGAACTGTTGAGGAAGCCATCTGTTTGTAAACCACAAGGCCTCTTGAACAAGAGAAGTAAAACTCAGAGCCAATGTGAGTGATGTACTTAAGCCTTTGGAACAGAAGTGAAGTAATCTTTCGGAATCATGTCGTCAACAAGGCAGAAGTATGAAGATCACATGGTTTACAAGAAACTGATCACATAATTTTAAAGAATTGGCACTGACCTAATCGATGATGTAAATGGTCAACTGATTTGGAGAACTATATTATCGACTTCAGACATTTTTAGTCAGTTCAGTTTGGAGAGTACAGAAATCAAACCCTGTGACACAGGGGTTGAAACCTTGTGAAAGACAGAGTTGGGTTATAGTAACCAGAATTAGTTCAAGCCCCACGAAAAGCAGTTAATTTGCAACCTAATTATTAATATCCAAGTGAGTCAACTAAAAATTATTATTCTGCTGATGCTATAGGACATTGTAAAGGCCCAGTTTTCAAAACGCTGGACACTAAAGAAATTCAAAAGAGGAACACAGAATCAGTGCCTTTGAAATAAGGAAGACCATTTCACTGTCTCCTTGGAGAAGAGAACAGATTTTTACTGGTTCTATTTTTGTATGGCCACTTCGTTTAACCCTTGTCTGGTTTGTGATTTCATAGAAGAAAATAGCCACATTGTGAATAACTAGGCCTGAAGATATGACGTTTAAAAGAGCTTAAAAATTATTTCTGAACTGAAAATTTAAGACCTTCAATCAAGACTAAAATTATGCTGAGTTTTTAAAGATTGACTTTTCAGAGTGGGATTTATTGCGCACACGCACACACACTTGCATGCACAAGCATGCACACATACACATACATATATTTACATTTGCACATAGTGGAGTTAAATTTAAAGTTTAGCAATAAGAAATTGTGATGAATCTGTGTCATCCTGTCAATCTTTTGCTGTGCTTAGTCTGCTCCACTAACATTGGACGTGTATTATTTTTACCACTAAAGACACTCCCCTTGGGTATAACTGTGTACACACCCATTATCATTCATTATTGTATTACTGAGTTTCTACTAATAAAAGTCATGATTCCTGGTTAACTACACAGCCTTCGATTTCTTCATTAACTGGCACTTCAGAAATGTTATGTTATTAATAGTTTAATTAAAACAATTATTTTGTATTTACCATTGTCTGGTGAATTTTCCATTGCTGTTCCTGTGTGAGTGCTAACAAAGTCCTTTTAGTCCCAAACATAATTAAAAGGGTTGTTAGTTCATATATCTTCTTTGGCTTGGCTTCGCGGACGAAGATTTGTGGAGGGGGTAAAAAGTCCACGTCAGCTGCAGGCTCGTTTGTGGCTGACCAGTCCGATGCGGGACAGGCAGACACGATTGCAGCGGTGGCAAGGGAAAATTGGTTGGTTGGGGTTGGGTGTTGGGTTTTTCCTCCTTTGCCTTTTGTCAGTGAGGTGGGCTCTGCGGTCTTCTTCAAAGGAGGTTGCTGCCCGCCAAACTGTGAGGCGCCAAGATGCACGGTTTGAGGCGTTATCAGCCCACTGGCGGTGGGCAATGTGGCAGGCACCATTAGTTCATAACAGATAGTATATGAAGCCATGGACAAACATGTCAGCTTGGGAGTAGGGTGTGGAACTGAAGTGGTTGACAACCTTCCCTTATTTCAACACCATTAAAACCACAGTCTGCAGCTGAAAGCAACTTTCTGATTTTACATATTTAAAATTTTCACAGAATAACCCCCCCACCCCCCCCCCCCCCCCATTTTGGGAATGGAAATAACCACCATCGTTTCATTTCTCATACATTGCAGAATCTCACAAGAGAAAATTACAAACTGACATTGATTGACAGCAAAGATTTTATTCATCCATTCAATTCTCGAGACCTGCTTTAAAATACAAAATTGGTTAACAGCCTCATTAAAATAATAGGGATTTGATGCAACATTTTAAGTGCTTTCAATAATAGCATCAACAGCAGGATTTCTCAGGCTTAAATCTACTTAAAGGCTCTGACAAACAGATAAAACTAGTGCAGAAGATTGTCAAGCAGAGTAGTTTAAAATATGCTTCATTCTTGCTCTTCTGTGAAGCTTATTTCAAATAAGATTAAAGAACAACTGCTTTTTTCACACACCCTGTACCTAAGCAACAATATATTTTAATGGGGCCTCAGGTTTTTCACTATCATTTGTGTATATTCCATTAATATCTCACCTTAAGAGTTTAAATTTTAACTTAATTGTCACCTTTGCCTGTTACAAAACACGAAACAAGCTACAAATCCAAAATGATAACCAAGTTAATGACTAAAATCTAATTGGACAATTAGATTCCCAGGAACTCACTAGTTCACGGACTAGTGCAGATCTCTTGATACAATAGGCTGATTCCAAATTGTGGCTTCGAAGAGTATGGTGATAAACTGCTTAATAAGTTAATGTGGGCCAATGCAAGTAACTGGTTTCTCAAAGAAGGCACATAGAAATAATCCTAATAATATTCTCCTATTGAGAGAAAAAATTATTTCACTGCAATTTTTATGAGGAACATAAATTATAGAAACAATATCCTAATCACATCTTGACCTGAAATATTTAGGATTTTTAGACTGCAGGCATGTAACGGCATAATCAATTAAACTTGCCATTACATGGGCTGTCTAAAAAGGAAAATGCAGGAATTTTTAGTCAATTTCTCACTGCAATTTATCCAGCAGCACCCCTACAACTTTTTGGGGGAAGCCTGCAGTCTAAATGGCACCGCAAAACACACCTCGTGAATTCGACGCCCCAGCTGATGACCCAGGCCATGTTGCTCCACATAAAAGCACCGGGATTAACGTGCACAAGAACTTAAGGGGTGCAGTGTAATTATTTTAATTTATTTTAAATTTTTCACAGATTTTTCCAACATTGCTGTCTAAAAAACACCATTGTCTCTCTTTTCACAGACACTGACTGACCTCTTAAGTGTTTCCAGCATTTTACATTTTTATTACATTAAAGCTAGTGATGCCATACATCAAGTTAATTTAACTGATAATCAAACCTTTCAATACATAATTACCGATCACACATTTACCGGTAATAGGAACAGCTGGAATATGATGCATGATGCAAACCATGAGGGCATTACTCACCTTAATTACAGACAAATTTCCCACGAAAGTTAACGTTGATACAAATTTTAAAAGTTCTGCTGCATAGGATTTAAAATTATTATCACTAGACAGAAGAATGACATGTAGATGAGCTAAAAGGTAAAACTTGTAATTCATATTAATTAATTCATGAATGTCAGTTACCCGAGTGCTTCAGAGTGTATTTAAAGGTCTCAAAAAGATTTCCTTGAGCATTCATTCCAATAAAATTAAAATAAAATCTCACCAGGCAGCACAATCCAAGTATATTGATAGCCTTTCAAATTTCTTCAGTGTCCAGCGTTTTGAAAACTGGGCCTTTACAATGTCCTATAGCATCAGTAGAATAATAATTTTTAGTTGACTCACTTGGATATTAATAATTAGGCTGCAAATTAACTGCTTCTCTTGGGACGTGCCACTAATTCTGGCTGGTCTGTCAGAGCCAATCATTTTAAATTGGAGAAATAATTGGAAATTCTTTGTAATATTTTTCATGCACGTCATTTAAAAGTATACAAGTTATAGGATTGCATTTTATGAGAGCAAGTTTGATATGTATGACAGGATCCTACAAAACAAGACCAAAGAGTAGAGGACTTTAATATCACTGTCTCATCATCTGTCTGTGAACTGTAAAGAGGTAGAGTAGAGAGAGACACTTTACTGTTCCTCATTTTAAAACTGTCACCACAGTTGGAAACTTCCAGAAACTGCCCAAAATAATAATTTTGTTTGAACTCAATGGAAATGAGAAGTGATGGCAGGTGCAGAACATTAGATACATTGCCTGGTGATAACTAAGATCTGTTCCCACATCTATGGCATTGAGAGACTAAAAACAGACCCACACCCCGCATTCAGAAATAACAACCAAAAGATCCATCTTGCACAAATGAGCCAGCAAGGTCCTCCTCAAAATCTCTGGGTGCTTGTGTCAAAACCGACCTATGGACTATGTCCTAATACAACTGCATCACTAACCTTTCAGATCAAACTGCAGTGCTTTGGGTGACAATATTGAGCTTTACAATCCTGTGGAGCACCTGTATGATTCTTTGAATGGTCGAGTTCAGTCGTCCTCAACCTTTCTTCCTCCTTTACTAACCACACAGCACCTCTGGCATCAGGTGGTATGTGAGTGGAAAGAAAAAGGTTGGGAACCACTGGTCTAGCTTCAGTATAGAACCAGTGACTTAAATCAAAGTAGCCAGAGCACATTGAGGGCCTTCAACAGCATACTACACAATTTAAAACTCACATATCTGGGGTTGCCAACAGCACTATGGTTTTTTTTTTAACGAGATCTCTAAAATGTTGCATCCCGAATGGGTTTTGAAGCAGTATGTACTATTCCATGTTTTCAACCATTCAAAATATAACTAGGTCTAAGGATCCTGCTTCATCGATAATGGGAGGATCTGCTGAAGCAAAGGCTGAGATTTACCATTGGATCACTGAGATCTCCAGGGAATTCATCTATGCAGCAAGATCCAGGCAAACAGTCCAGGGCAGGTTGGTTTACAGGCAAACACTTCCAAGAGGGCACTTAAAAAAAATTAGTTAAAGTTTATTGTCACTTGCACCAAAGATCCAACGATGGAGATTGTTTTGCAAGCAGACCAGATAATTTTCATACACAATACCCAAGTGCAAAGTTGCAGAGAATGATCAGTCAGTACTGAGCAAAGACAACATGTTTTTACTATTTTGAAACCAATTCAAGAGTCTGATAACAGTAGGATAGAAACATCCTTGAATCTACACTACCCGATAAGAAGGGGTTTCATTCAAACTACTTTTGATAAGTAAAGCCCCAATTACTGGTACTGGCCTTGGTGTCTATGGGAACGGGGATAGAGCTGTGTAAAGCCATGCACAATTAGCCCTGGCCATAGCCTGTCATTTTTTTTCTTGGGTTAGTGTACACTAATCCTGGGTCAAGAAGCCATCCTATCATTTGCTGAACACCAGAAGCCAAGTGATTTCTCAACTGATGAAATGATTAATTGATTCAAAAATTTATGTCTCCCACAACTGGCGGACAATTAAAACGTGACAGAGTCAAACAGATTCAGCCCACTAAATCCGTGGTGGCCATTTATGCTAATCCCATTTTACTCTCTCCATATTCATGGAACATTGAACAGAATTCACTTTACAGGTATTTCCCATTTTACAAATACTCGCTTTATGAAAATTTGTTTTTAACAAAGAAATCTGTGTTCACTTTTACGAAAGGATTTGAATGGGTTTTCGCTTTTGCAAAAATAGCCTTCAATAGTAGTGAATGGGTTTTTGCTTTACGCCATTTCGGCTTACAAAAGGTTTCATAGGAATGCTCTAGTTTCTTAAAGCAAGGTATACCTTTATCTGTGCAAATCAAGATGCCAATGTCAATTAATCCTATCTGTCTTCATATGCTCCCTACCCCTTCATTACCTACCTGTTCATGCACCTGTCTAAATGCCTCTTAAATGTTGCAGTTGTAGTTGCTTCCATCACCTCCCAAGGCAGCATATTCCAGGCAACTATGTCTCTTTGTCAAACACTTGCCTTACAAATCTCCTTTAAACTTCCCCCCCTTTTATCCTGGGAAAACGATGTTGGCCCTATCTACATGTTTCACAAGCCTCTTTCACACTTGCATCCCAGAAAATCGGCCATTCAGTGTCCCAGGATAGGAATGGGGGTTTGGCCTTTCACACTAGGCCACTCCTAACCAGGACACTGAATACTTTCACACTTACAAGGGTTTATCCCAGTGTTTGGACTATTCTATCTTTAATAGGAAGTGCCTGCGATGCAATTGCCCGTTTCACACTTGCCTAATCTCAACGCCACTGTCTGCAGAACAGGAGATTGCACTAGGGGTCGAGGCCAGCAATCTCCGGTGTGAGATGACATTTGCGTTGAGCAGATTTTGTTTCCAGATTTGCCCCTTTAAAGGCTGATTTGCGTTAGAGTCCTGGGATCACTGGCAAGTGTAAAAGGGGCTACAGTTTTTATAAGCTTATATTGTCCTTCAGTCTCTGAAGCTGAAGAGAAAACAAATCCCTTGTCCAAGATCTTATCATTTAGCCACATTCCAGGGACCAAGTAACCCACCATCCAGGAGGAAAGTGGAGCACATGGAGGAAAGGTAAACTCTACATACACAGCACCAGATATCAGGATAGACCTGGGCAGCTGGAGCTTTGCGATGGCAGATCTATGAGCTGTGCCACTGAGTGCTTGTTTGTGGTGTCTTTCTTTCTTTGGCTTGGCTTCGCGGACGAAGATTTATGGAGGGGGTAAAAAGTCCACGTCAGCTGCAGGCTCGTTTGTGGCTGACCAGTCCGATGCGGGACAGGCAGACACGATTGCAGCGGTTGCAAGGGAAAATTGGTTGGTTGGGGTTGGGTGTTGGGTTTTTCCTCCTTTGCCTTTTGTCAGTGAGGTGGGCTCTGCGGTCTTCTTCAAAGGAGGCTGCTGCCCGCCAAACTGTGAGGCGCCAAGATGCACGGTTTGAGGCGTTATCAGCCCACTGGCGGTGGTCAATGTGGCAGGCACCAAGAGATTTCTTTAGGCAGTCCTTGTACCTTTTCTTTGGTGCACCTCTGTCACGGTGGCCAGTGGAGAGCTCGCCATATAATACGATCTTGGGAAGGCGATGGTCCTCCATTCTGGAGACGTGACCCATCCAGCGCAGCTGGATCTTCAGCAGCGTGGACTCGATGCTGTCGACCTCTGCCATCTCGAGTACCTCGACGTTAGGGGTGTGAGCGCTCCAATGGATGTTGAGGATGGAGCGGAGACAACGCTGGTGGAAGCGTTCTAGGAGCTTTCCTCCTGGATGGTGCCGGTGTCTAGTTACTCCAGAAGGGCTGAGTGAATGTCCCATCTCAGCCTTCCTCCTGAGATGCTTGCTATCATGGAAGGCAGCCTTTACTCAAGTCAACTCACTTCATGTGATACCAAGAAAGTGTGCCTGATCCAGTAAAGACAAGCTCAGGCAATATCACGGCTGCAGTTCTGAAATCCTGCTTGTGCACTAGCCACAAAACTGGACAAGCTGCTCCAGTACATCTCCAAGATTGTCCTGACAATAAAAAGGCTGCAGCAATTCCATCCAGTTATCTGAACAAGTCAATGCTCAGTCACAAAAAAACACTGATTGAAATCGTTGTCAACAGTGCTATCAAGTACAAACAATTCACCAATCACTAAATAATGCATACACTGGACTTTGCCAGGATTATTCATCCCTAGACCCCATTACAATCTTGGTCTGAACATGAATGAGTCTAATTGAGTTTTTTGAGGAGGTAATAGAAGAAATTGATGAGGGTAGGGCAGTAAATGTGGTCTACATGGATTTTAGCAAGACATTTGACAAGGTCCCCCACAAGAGACTCATCCAGAAAGTCATGAGGCACAGGATCAGTGGAACCTTGACCGTGTGGATAAAAAAATCGACTTACAGGAAAAAAGCAGACAACCTTGGAGGTTGGTGATTAGTGGAGTGTCGCAGGGATCTGTTCTGAGACCCCTGCTCCTCGTGATTTTTGTAAGTAACCTGGATGAAGAGGCAAAAGATGGGTCAGTCAGTTTGTAGATGACACTAAGGTTGGAGGTGTTGTGGATAGAGCTGAAGGTTGTCGGTAGTCGATAGACAGGATGCAGAGTTGGGCAGAAAAGTTGCAGATGAAGTTCAATTTGGATAAGTGTGAGGTGAAGCATTTTGGAAGAACCAAACAGAAGGCTGAGGTCAGGGTTAATGGCTGGTTACTTAAGAGTGTGGATGAACAGAAGGACCTTGGGATCCAAATTCATACATCCATCAAGGTCACCACATAGGTTGATAGGATAGTTAAGAAGGCCAATGTGATGCTGGGCTTCATTAAGAGAGGAATTGAGTTCAGGAGTAGAGGTCATGTTGCAACTTTACAAATCTCTGGTAAGACCACACTTAGAGTATTGTGTGTACTGACAATAACCACACCAGCAGTGCGAGTATAAGACAGCTTTAATAAACTAATATGTACACTAAGAGGTCTTGCCTCTCCGCAATACAAACCTGGAAGGCTAGAATGTAGCTCTGGACTGCTTTATAGACAAGATCACCGGGATGACCCCTGGTGACCTAGTGGTGTAATTACATATCACCACATTGTGTTCTATTCTGGTCACTTCATTAAAGGAAGGATGTGGATGGAAGCTGTGGAGAGGATGCAGAGATTTACCAGGATGTGGCCTGGATTGGAAAACAAGTCTTATGAGGCAAGGTTAGTAGAACTGGGATTTTTCTCTTTGGAGCGTAGAAGGATGAGAGGAAACTTGATAGAGGTCTACAAGATTATGAGAGACATAGATAGGGTGGACATCCAGCATTTGTTTCCCAGGGCAGGAATATCAAACACCAGAGGGCAAATGTACAAAGTGAAGGGAGGGAAGTTTAGGGGAGACTTCAGGGGTAAGTTTTTTTTAACGCCGAGCCTTGTGGGTGCCTGGAATGCCTTGCCAGGGATGGTGGTGAAAGGCTGAAACATTAAGGGCATTTGAGAGACTCTTAGACAAGCCCATGAACTATAGAGGGTTACGAAGTATGGGTGGCTTTAGTAAGCAAGGAATTTATGGGTCAGCATCACATCGAGGGCTGAAGGGCCTGTACTGTGCTGTAGTGTTCTGTGTTCTAGGAACAAGAAAGTTTACTTTCAGAAAGAGAAGTGAACCTGACTGCTTTTGACTTTAAGGCACTGAAGTCTAGCTGTGTGGACGAGTGGGAGTGTCTCCATTAGTTCCATCAAATGATGTGGAGACCAATTATTTCAACCTAAGTTAACTCAGCAAATGTTCCTGAGCCCACCTATTTGCACTAGTTTCACCGGTACCTCCATCATTCTAAAATCAAAAGAGAAGATAAATTCCTTGGGCATTTATTGCTTATCCCCAATTCCTCTCGAACTTCCCATTGTGTTTTTAAACATTAAATACCGGTGTGATCGGTCCAACATGGTTGCAACCTGCATTATCAGCAAAGAGCAAAGCAATAACATAACCTCAGGAACAGCAGGTCAAAACATGATTCTCTTCCATTTGACACATAACGATCACTCAGACACACATGTTCATACGTGTGTTTTCATATCTCAATTCTTGGACTCCTTGACACCAGCACCATATCACCACCAAATGGCCTAATCACTATCACAAAGGGTAAATAGTAATATCTAATCAATGCTGGCTGGTGAATAACAGTTAACTAAATGTGAATGTGAATAGCAGCAAATTATTGGTTTCTGGATGATGAAAAAAGAATCTGCTTAAGTCCACATTTCCCATACACAAATCTTATTTAATAACATCTTTCAATGTTCTCTCTAATTTATTGCTAATGGAGATAATCCTCGGTTTTAACACAATGCCTTGAATGAACTATTTGATTAACAATGAGAGAGCAAACAGTGTAAATAATTCAGAATAATTGGGATATTGCACCACAGCCACTGAAATAATGTCATAGATAGAAATGCAGTTGAATATTGACTATTGTTTAATGCTGCTCTTCGCATTATATAATGAAAAATGTTTGCCTATGTTATCTGTTTGATAATATCCCAAAGAATAATATTCAGTGTCACTGTGACAGGTTTAAATTCCAATAAAGCAAGTTCATTTTAAACCTCGCTAAGAAAAAAATTAACTTCTATACAAGTCAGTAGACAAGTAAATGCTCTACAACAAAAAAAATAATTCACAAATAACACCAACTTAAATAATACAAAATATTATTTCAAATTAAGACATTATAGGATGCACTTACCACAGTAAACGTGTGGAACAAAGGAGAGCAACATTTCATGGAATATAAAACAGACCAAATCGTATCATTTCTGTCAAGACTAATTGTGAATGGATAGGTTCTCAGAAAGCAAATGCAAGTGGGGGTTTAATATCTTCCTGCTGCTCCGTTATTTCATGCATATCTCCTCAAATGTTTCCATACTTGACTGAGCATATTGGTCGGTGGACTGCCTTCATAATTCATTTAGTCATTGCTCATTAGATAAGATGCAGGCTAGTCAATGTACTTTCGTACACAGGAGTTGCATGCAAGTAGTAAATTTGGACTGGCAGTTGAATCCTATGCAGACATGCTATTGGACTACGATTAAAGCTTTGTCATCCAAATGCCTCTTTTATTGTAGCTAGGAATGTAGGATTATGTTGCAAACATCCATTGCTATTAAGCTGTTTATAATTATTTTGACTTACCTTTAGCCAGAAACTGGTGCTTAAAAAAATCTGGTGTTTCGCTCGAGGGATGATGAGTCCATATTTCCACCTCACGCTTCTGATGAAACAACATACTTCTGTGATATTTTTAAAATGTGAATCAGGGGATGAATCACAAGAAAATTGGATGCCTTCTCTGCCCTGGCCTGGGTCCACCCGATCCACCCTTACTGTGCTTGCCCATGGTCTAACCTCTCTCACTCCAGCACATCTACCCTTCCCTCAAAAGACTTACACCCCAAGTTCACTATTTCCAGCACACATATTGGGTCATATCAATGCCTTAGGTATCAGCTGGCAGCTTATGGCTAACTGACATGCAGTTCAGTTCACCAAGTAAATGAAAAGAGCATCTTATTCCACATCCACATGATTCTCACCGCCAATTCCAATAACGGGCTAACTTAGCAGATCCGTTCCTGCTAAGCATGCGAAACGTCCCAACCTGGCAGGGCGAGTTAAATTCAACTGAGCTGTGACACATGGTGGGGGAAAGTGTCAGAGCCCGGCTGAGTTAACTCACTAATTGCTTTCTGTGCCTGTTTGGCAGTTATATTTTACAGCATGGCCGTCCGCACCCTGATAGCAGGGAAAATGTAAACATCCAAAGAGTTTTCCCGCAGTTGCACTGTGTTTTTCTATGGCTGCAAGGCTGCAGATACAAGGCGGGTTAAGATTGACACAAATTGTAGATAATCATACCTACCCCAACCCTTTGTCTTCATCAGTTAAAACATTTAATACCAGTAACTTCGCAGTAACATGGAGCCAGAAAGTAATGAACAAGGCAGATCAGAGCAAATCACACAACAAAGTGAAATAAGAACGGACGGAATGAAGGAATGATGTAGAAACAAATCTATTTAACACAGTTATTTAATTCCCGCACAAGCACACCTATTTATGAAAGTAATTACACATTAAATTATTTATGACAACTTTATGTTATTAAAAATTTTTTAAATGATTTTCCTGTCTCTTGATAATCTCGGATCCTCTCCGCCAGACATGGAGATCAGGGACAGACTGTGGCCTCTCCTTGTGCCTACCTGAACCTGTGCCATCTCCACACCGAGCCCCATCACATCCTCAGCAGGGTCGGACATGCTGCCCATTCTACCAAGAACCGGGCTCCAGCAGGCATTAGTTGAAGCCATCACTCGGCTCTCCAGGTGGATCTTTTGCTTTACAACATAAGTCTGAGTCTGACAGCCTGACCCCCCCCCAGTCGCTGCTACAATCTGTCTGCCAGTTGATCGTGGTCCGGGAATGGTGACGGTTCTGGCCTTCCCACAGTCTGCAGAACAACTTGCTCAGATAGATTTCTTCTTAGCCTTCTTGGATGTCCTTTTTATTAGCATCATAAAGCAAGGAGAGGGGCTGAGAACCAAGGTAGGTGGTGACAAGTCACCCAACTTCACCTAAATTCAAGTACTTGCTCATTGACTTTGGATCGAAACACTCAGATTATAATGAATTGGGTGAAAGAGGGAGAGTGGCATCCTTAAATTCCTTCGCGGTTGGGGATAAGAAGCAGATTCCAGTTACATCAGGGAAGGAGGTCATTTGGCCCACTGCATCCATACCGGCCATCTAGCCCATCGCATTCCCCTACCTTCGACCTGGACCTATCACACCAGTGAGCGCTAGAATTCATGTCAATGCAACATGGTATACCCCAGACCCAGGACATTCGCGGTGCAAAACAGGATGAAGGCTTGGAGGAAATAATGAACAGATTATTCTCCGTTGGTCACTGAGAATTATTAGACGGCGAGTTTAATTCAGAACTTTTCAAGAGATGTAATCACCCTAGTTGCGACTCACTTCTAATGGGACCTGATGCCCCGCTCGAACCTTATGTCAATGTTTTTTGGTGTAGCGATTCAAATTTCAGTTCCATGAATCAGTTGGGGCGGGACTCTTTGCACTCTGACAGCTGTGAAATATAACTGTGCAGTTAGCTGGGCTCGTGACGTCACTCACGACGTCACCGCTGGAGGTGGGACCCCCACCCTCTTAAAATGCCAGGTTGCCGATTAACTGGTAAATCATGGGGCAGTGGGAAAGGTTCCAGTGGTGCAGCAGGCCCGGTAAGTTTTCCCACTTCGTAGGAGGGTTGGCAGTGTGAAAGGGGCTAGTGATTTTCACAGTGGCACAACCTCTCATAAGCTGTCACACATTTCAGTTGTGGGTCTAATTTCTCTGGCTTGTCTATGAAATCATTAACAACTCTGCACTACTACTGCTATCAGAGACAACCATGGCCAGTACTGTACAGTATAAGAAAGAATCGCCCATCAATCCTTGCCACATAAATTATAATGGGCTTCCCTCCAAAATTGTCTCGGAATCTCCCATCTTTAATCGCACTATGTGCTTATCACTGAAAACAATGTCTGGTGTTATTGTAGAAAGCTTTATGTACTGTCCACTCTTCTCAACGATGCTAGAAGGACAACATAATCCAAAGGCTCCGAATAAAATACATTTTGATTTGAACTTGTGGCACACTCTGTTACTCACACGGGGTAAAAAAATCTCTCCAGTTGTGATCTAATGTTTCTATTACATAATAAGAAGGAAGCTTTTTCAGCGCTTTCCCTGTATCCTTAATTTTGCTGTTGTCCAGAAATCGAGGGATCTCTTTCTAAAATAAATACAACGATTTAGCCTCCACAGTCCTCTATGGTAGAGAATCAAAGGTTCACCAGGCTCTGAATAAAAACATTTCTCCTCATCCTAAATGGTATAAACCTTATTCCCAAATTAGGACCGACTATTCTTGAATCAGCAGTCGGGAGAAAAATCTGCCCTCCCAAGATCTTTAATATTTTGCATGCTTTGAAAAGACCTTTCATTCTTCTAAATTTAGTCCAATGTACTCAATCTCTCATCACTCAGCCAACCTGCCAACTAAGGAACTGGACTTCGGAATATTTATACAGTCCTCTGTTGTTAGTACATCCTTTTCTCAACGCACAAGTGCCAGTTCACCGAGGGTCTAATTTCCTTACTCCAGGCTTCAAGGCCTCATTTCCTAGGTCAGCGTTCTATTTGCCCTCAACCACTTTCTGCACCTGCACATTTGCCTTGAGTGACCTGTGTACAAGTCACTGCCCTATCTCTTCCCATTTTAAATACTTTGCTTTCCTTTTACGTGCACAAGGTGAATTTTTACCTATTACAAGCCGTCTGCCAGGTGCTTGTCATTAACTCTACAGGTCCATATCACCTTGAAACCTTTTTACATCTTCCTCCTTACTCAAAATCCCACTTAGTTTAATATTGACACTTGGAAATATGCATTTTATCTCCTAGGCCAAATTTTTTATATTACTTATGAAAGCTGGGGCCAATCATCAATCCCTGACCAGCTAAAGCCTGCTAACCTGAGAATGATCAGTTAATTCCTACAATTCTGCTTCTGCCTGAAAAATTCTCAACACATGTCACTGCATTAGCCCCATTTCCTTGTTGAAAAAACTTATATGCAGGAACCTGTTTAATGCACCACATGCACTATTCGCGCTTATCTGTTCTACTTATCACTTCTTGAAAGAACTCCAGCAGATTCATCTAGTATGATTTCCCTTTCATGAATCCATAGTGGGGCCTCAACAACCCCATTATTATATCAATTTATTTTTCATTTCAGCATTTTCCTTCCTACAAATGTTAGGCTAACTGGCTGTTGTGGGTCTTTCACTCCTTCCTTCAAGGTCACATTTGCTACTCCCCTGTGGAATGTGAGTGAAAACCAGAGCATTCCGTCACTTTCACACTCTCGGGAGGTAAATATCAGGTCTTTGGGATTGATCGGCTTTCATTCTCTCCAACTTTTAATAACTCTTTCACTGAGTCAATTTTATTTCAGTCCTTTATTCTTTGTAGATGCTTGGTTCTCTATTATTTCTGACAGGCTGTGTGTGTTAACCTGAAAGCACAACAGGCAATTAGGAAGACCAAAAGCTAATGTTGGCCTTAAAACAAGAGGAATGGAGTTCAGGATGTTACACTCTGATTAATTAGTGTCCCTATAGTGATTCAGTAGTGACTGGGCTTACATGTGCTACATTCATCCTATATTTAGAAACACCTCAGCCATCAGATTCTCATTATTGAGCACATCCTTCCATAGCCCTAGTTCATGTATCCTTGCATCTCCTTCCAACAATACACAACCCTCTAAGAACTCTGATCAGCCCCAGTCCTGTTTATTTAAAATCCCTGAATTATTTTTGCCTTCCAATGATGTTTGTACCTAAAATTGTCCAGGCCATTGGGAAGACTTGAATAAAATGTTCCTGGAACAAAGACCAGAGAGCAAAACAAATAGATCATAAGAATGATCAGTTTTCACAAATCAAGGTTGAAAGGTTTTCATACTCATGACTAAAATGAAAATATTACATTTGTTTAAAACAGGTATATCTTCCTCTTGAAGGTTGACCACTTCTCAATTGTCTCTGCATCATTTTCTCAGGTCCACCTTTGCTGAAAATGTTCTTTGCCACCCAAAAATGTTGCACCTTATTGATGAGGATCTCTCTCAAATTGTGTCGAGGCATTTCCCGTAAAATCTCCCTCCTGTACCTGAGAAATGTGTGGCATTTTGAGTGCTAACAGAGCAAAGAAACTCCAGTGGTCCTTGGATATCCCAGTCTCCCAGCCACTGCATTCCATGGCAGACATCATTGGGAAGGTACCCGCAGAACCCAATGATGTAACTTGGTTGGTTCGACAGTCTTTAATGCTCTGAAATCTGCATAGACCTTTAAAAATACACCAACAGCTGTCAAAGCATTAACAATACAACTTGTTTTGAGATCAAGGAATGCTTAGAAATTATATCAAATTCCTATTGTGCAAATTCATGGGACTTTTTTTTAAATTAGGTGAAGTAGTCCAACTTTTAGTAAGTGGAGCACGCAGAAAACCAAGAAGGCTACTAATTATAAATACTGCTGGGAATGTCAAGTGCTGCAGATGTGATTTTAAATAGTTTTGAAAAAACGGGTACATATTGGAGATAAAATTAAATGGAATTCCTGAGGCATTAACCTTTTCATCAGAAGGCTGTGCTCATTGAAAATGGCAGTGGGTTGAGGGTGGTCGGCTGAGTTACCATGAAACATAATTGCTCCAGTAATTCTACTGCTCCTGTTAGTCATTGCAATTTTTATGAAGTGAGGTAAATGGGGGGAAAGAAAATCTTAATGACATGCTATATTAAAGTTTACAGCTGAGCTGGTTACCAATGTCATAAAGCCCTATATATAAGGCATGGAAAACGATGACTATAACTTTCTTCAATATAAACGACAATTTGCGTTGTTATATACACAAATTATTCAAAGGAACTCCAAAAATGTGTATGGATATATTGAAACAGATGACTAAAAACCTGATCATACAGCTGGTTTCCAATTAAAACAGAAATATGGAAGGGCAAAGAGGCTGAGAGAAGGGATTCTGGGTTGCATAGTTAGCGCAATGCCTTTACAGTGCCAGCCATTGGGACCGGGGTTCAAATTTTATGGTGTCTGTACGGAGTTTACCACTCTCCGTGACTGCATGGGTTTTTCCTAGTGGGCTCCGGATTCTTCCCACTATTCAAAAAGTACTGGGTTTAATTGGGTGTAAACTGGGCGGCATGGGCACGCTGTATCTCATACCGTGCTGTATGAGAGTATTTACTTTTCTTTTAGAACTGGAGGGGTGGGACGGTTAGGCTAATAATCATTATGTAGTGTGGTTCTACGCTCAGTCAAGCTCTTGGGTTTTGTCATATGTATGAAAGCCCTTGAAATACTTTTTAGGCCACACCTGGAGTTTTCTATACACTTCTGGCCACCACACAACCTGAAAGAGACAACACGGGCCAGGGTGTAAGGAAGATTTAAGAGGAATGTTGCCCGAGCTAGGAAGCTGCATCGCTAAGGAAAGACCACGTGGGCTGGATTTGTTTTCTTTGGGACAAAGGAGTCTGAGAAGCAATTTAATTGAGCTTTGCGAGATCTGGATAGAAGGAATAGAAGGGAGTTATCTCCTTTGATATTAAGATCAATAACTAATGGGCACAGATTCAAGATTAAAGAATAAAAGAAAATAATAATATTTGTTTCACCCAAAGAATATGGTGTGAGGGGGGGGGGGGGGTTCAACTCTCTGAAAGGCCAATGAAGGCACATTTAAAAGGTGCCTGGATGAACAGCACAGGTCGATGGACTAAGCTGTGAAACAGCAATCACCTCAAATTTATTATTGGCTGTAATGAACACGATCAGACAACTGAGCTCTTATTTTTACTGCAGATTTATAAAATACTAAATGGTTTTGCCCAAAAATGAAATAAGAAGTAAAAAATGGATTCTCCTGATGTAGAAGGGTTTCTGAGAGAGAGAAAAAAAACTGTTTGGTAGATTTCCACTATGTTCTCCACTTTAAGAGGTTATGAACATAGTGTAACTGTTACTGCAGAGTATCAAAGTATTGAGTGTAGAAGTTGGGATGCTACGTTGAAATTGTTTAAGATTACTTTGGATAGATACATGGATGAGAGAGATCTGGAGAGTTTTGGAATGGGAGCAGGACAGTGGAACTAGTGAGTTGATGGTTGGCACAGACAAGAGGGGCCAAATTGCTTGTTTTCTGTGCTGTAACATTCTATGGCTCTTGTCTATTCTTTCCATTTACTTTTCTCCTACACCTTCTGCTATCTGGTCAGGAAGGAGACACCACTAACCAAGTGAATGCTGTGAATCCGCAATTCCAAGAAGAATCCTCCAGGTGTCAATTAATACAGCTTCTTTGGGTAGAGAATTCCAAGATGTAGTTCAATTGGTTAGAAAGGAATTTAATGAATTTGAACTCAAAATGTTGCATTACCCTTCTAATTCCTAATGATTTCATGGTATGGAAGAGCTGTTAAAAATGCTATAGCAGGGTTTTGGAGGCTACTTTGTTGATCAAGTCAAGTTTATTGTCATCTGATTGAACAAGTACAACCCGATGAAACAGCGTTCCCTGCTCCTTGGTGCAAAAACATGAAGACATATAATCAGATATAACACACATCCAGTACAGCCAAATAATACATATGTAGGACAAGTATTATATCTACAAAATAAATAAATATTGCTTTGTACAAATGCAAATTCTGGATAGTACAAGTGAGCAGTTTCTTTGGTCAGTCACCATTCTCACTACCCGTAGGAAGAAGCTGTTTTTCAGCCTGGTGGTGCTGGCTCTATCTCTTCCCCGATGGAAGTAGTTGAAAGATGCCGTGTGTGGGGTGGAAAAGGTTCTCAATAATTTTGGATATTTATACATCATATATAGATTATTGAGCTTAATTCCATGGATTAGACCATCACAAACATCCAATTTCCCAAAGGACATGATCTGACCTGGATATCAGTATGGTCTAATCCATGGAAAACTGACTTTATGTGGAATTTAAAGGCAGATGAGCTGTTTCAATCTGAATTTCTCTCTCTGAATGGAACAGTTTGAAAGGAACATCAATAAATTAAAAATATTCCTTGGTCCAGGGTTAAGAAAGGAAGGGCTAATCGAGAAAGACATCAAAACACCTGGGATGTGCAGATAAAGCTAATTAAATTGTGGTACGCTGCAGTGTGAAACAAACAAGGTCAAACTATGAAGGCTGTACTACAGGCTTTAATTAGCTTAAAATTTTCACACACGGTTCAGTATCCCTTCTGGCTCCACATGCTCTACTGCCTACACAAGGGCCGGCGTGAGCCTTTATATGGGGCCGGAGATTGGGAGGGAGTAGGTGGAGTCAAACTCCCAGGTTACCTCCCTGCAGGTACAGTAGGTTTCCCCCTGCAGTAGGCAGGTAGGAATGCAGACAGGGGCAGGGAATCACAGACAGTCCGGAGGTTGTATCACCACAGTGGTCTTATCCAGAAGATAAAGATGTATGGGTCCACAGTGAATTAAGAGTTTGGATGCAGTTTTGGTTTGCCTGCAGAAGGCAGAAAATAATGGTGAAAGAGTGCTATTTTGACTGGAGATTTGTGACCAGTGATGTTCTGCAGGGATCTGTGTTGGGACCCCTGTTGTTTGCGATATAAGACTTGGATGAAACTATAGATGGGTTGGTTAGTTGATTAGGTTTCCAGATGACACAAAAATTGGGGAGTTGTGGACAGGGATATCAAAGAATATAACAAGATATTGATCATTTGCAGATGTGGCACAGAAATGGCAGGTGGACTTTCACCTGACATGCAAGGTATTTCACTTTGGGAGGTCAAATGTCAGGGTAAATTGTATAGTTAATAACAAGGTTCAACAACAGCTCAGGGTTCTGGGGGTTCAGTTGGCCACGCAGGTAGATAGGGTAGTAAAAGAAGGCACATGGTATGATTCCTTCCTAAATAACCTAACTTGTTTGTACATGCTCTATTTAGTTCCTTCATAAGTTAAATATTTTATTAGATTACCAATCTTTTGAACTTATACTAACTTAAATATGCATCAAATGACTTGAGATGCAATAGCAATATAGAGAGGAGTCACAAGCTGGTTATCAGATGGTTTTGCCATTCCACATTTTTACTGATGTGGATTATAAATAGACAGAAGGGCTGTAGGAATTATGAATTAATATAGTAAGTGACTGAAACACTAGAACGTTATATACAAGCTTATTATATTAACTACAAATCGTCTGATCATCTTCCTGCAAATTGACAGAACTCAACAAAATTATGTCATGTGATCAGAAGACAGCATTGAAGATATTTGCTTTAAATATGTTGGTTAACTTGAAGGAAAGTTAAACAATCAGAACTTTAAACGTTAGTGAGAAAATGGAAAATGTTTTTGATCATAATGTGTCATTCTACTGAATGTTAGACTTATTACCCTGCTCGACCCCACCAATGTAATTTAGATCACAGCCTTGATATGGGCCAAATGGGCAACATTATAAACCTCTCTGTTAAAGATTGAACTATTTTGTTGTCAAGTACAGATGACTCCAGATAAAGATGCAGATCTGATAAACATCAATTTATTCAGTACAGAGCTTCAACATATTCACTTCTCAGCCCAAAAACACCAGTACAATTCTCTTGAGTAGTATAAACCTGTTATTAATACTTCCAGTTTCAGAATATCAAAGAATTTAAGCACCACACATGTTGATCATGTTACAGCCCTAACAACTTCACATCCAATATCAGACGGTATAACAAGAAAGGCAGCTTAATTTATATCCTGTTATCACATGGGTGAAGTACAATTATTGTAAAATAGAAATCTTTGATGCATTTAAATGCCATTTCACCAAATGTCTAACTACAAATGACCTTCCCTGTCATTTACTTATAACTTACTGTAGGAAGTACGAGACATTATTTATTCATTCACTGGATGTGGGAGCTGTTGGCCAGGCCAGCATTGAATCCCAAAGTGCTGCAATGATGAGTCTCTTTACCAGGTCACTTCAGCAGGCATTTAAGAATCAACCACACTGTTGGGATTCTGGGATCTGGGCAAGGATGGCAGATTTCCTTCCCTAAAGACATCAGAGCATATCAATACAGGTATTCACTTTTTGCTTCACTTCATTTCCACTTTACAGTGCTGGTGCCAGAACAATAGTCCAGGGCTCTGGATACTATTCTGTTAACCACAAAGTTATGGTGAAGAGGATTATTTCTAAATCTGTTGTCTGGGGACCGTTGGTATTTCATGGGGTTGTGATGGGAGATCTACAGCGATGCAGCAAAGACAAATATTACTGACACGATAAAAGTAAAATGTTAAGCAGTGCATTTGACTGATTTTACAAAAATGAAGATCCTCAAAACAATTTCAAACCGAAACAAAACAAAAAAATCATTCTGTCAGGGTCCTGGGAACGGGCTTGAGCTTGCAAGACCCCTTCAGTCCTCAATGGTGGCCCATTCATTTGCCCATTATAAGTAAAGGGATACCTAGGACAGCTAATGGGTGAAAATGGTTTAAGAATCACTGGTTTACAAGAAATGTAACCTCCAATTTAATAAATGCCTCCTCGCCATGCGTCATGGGATACCTGTTGTGCAGATTTGGGGAGGCACTTACTTCCATGACTTTTCTTCTCTAACATCTTGCCATTTCAGGTGATGGCTTGGATGGAGATGGCAGGCTAGAGAGAGAATGGGATTGAGGTCTGCATGTAGGTTGACTGACCAAATTAGGACAGATATTTGTTCTAATGGACACTGTGTTCAGACACTTGTTGGAAGCAGAAAACACCACAAAGAATCTTAATAGCAAACCAGAAGCGACTATATGGAGCTCATAGAATAGCAATCTTCGAAAGATGCTGTTTCTATTGAGAGGTGAGATTTGTTGTTTGTGGCAAACAGATAATCTCAAAATAGTCTCATTCTAGAAGAAGACGAAATGAACTGACCCAGTGTGTAAAAGTAGATGACACTAATTTTCTTGTTTATTTTCTTTGTGTGATGACATAGTATAATGGGTTTAATGTATATGTTGAATGTTTAGTGGGTGGGGAGGGGGGTGGGAAGGAGGGAGGGTAGGGAGGAGGGAAAAAGGGGAGAAAATGACACTGTGTATATTCAAGAGGGAAATGTTTGTGTGTATTTTGGTCAATATGGTTCATAGTGTGAAAAATATTAAAAATGTTTTTTAAAAAGTCTCATTCTGGCACCATGTTTCTTATTATAGTTATAATTAACATGGTACCAAATTAATCTGATTTCCAAGTCATCCACTGGAAAGTATCCTGGCCAATTTGCCATGCAATCTTATATTCCATCATGATCAGTAGCCATTTGAAGTAAATAAAAGAAACAAATTGGTCTACCAACTTTAACTTGGCCTAAGTGATCGAGAAATAAATGTTAACATCCGGTATTTCTGAGATGGATTGAATTTGCTGCATGCTTACAATGCCCACAGTCGAATCATCTACGGGTGGGTCATGGACTGGTCTGAGCCCAGGGACCTGTTCAGGGAGAAGTCAGTAATTAATGGGTCAAATTTAGTAGTTAGGAGTAAAATTTGGTAAATGAAAAAAATATCAGTAATTGATGGAGGGGTCGTTGCCCAGTATGGCTGACGTTTGGTTAGCTCGGGCCGTGAGATCAACGATCAGAAAGTAGTGAGTCAAGTCGGATTTCATATCAGTGAGGTGAGAAGAATGATTGGGGTTGGGCCAGGCTGTCAGTGAGGTGAGAAGAATGACTGGGGTTGGGCCAGGCTGTCAGGCATAGGGAAAGAATGGGAAGAAGGTAGCCCTGCTAAGTCGCTGTGAATCACTCTGACACAGACTGCTTCCACATCCAAGGGGCAGACACACATCAATAAAAATCTCACAAGTGGTACACTGCATGCCTCAGCGCCTACCCTGAATCCTCTATGCATCAGATGCACAGAAGGCAAGGAAAGAAAAAAAAAGTGTGGGCAGAACACAATTCACAGGTTGTCCCCAATATTCCATTGTGTTCTAGTTTTCACTAAAATTGAATACTGTGCAAAAACTGCTGTCTTCTTGGTACTGACATTTCTCCACCTCTCTGGCTTATGACATCCATTGTTGAACTTGGTCCAATGAACAGAAAAATGCTCAACCGGTTTGAGAAAGATGTACTGTGATCTCTATCTCTAGAGTCATTTACCATGGTTTGTACTGTATGCTGTATAATACGGATTTCTCTTTGAAACATACTGCAGAGCTAAAAGCGTAAACTGACAGAAGACAGCTCTTGCCTTGGAGCAACAGCGGCAGGAAGTCCAGTGCAATAGTGCACAGTGATCAGTGAAGCTTTAATTGACAATAATTTTAGCTGAAAAGCGTTCATGTTCCTGGATAATTCCGATGTGAAACCAGCAATTACATGGGAACGATGATACAAATTGTTTCCTCCTGTGCAGAAATTCTAATGATTAAAGTTCTCTGCTTTACAGAGCAGCTGATTTTAGTATCTCCCACGCAATGCAAAAGATCTGTTCCTTGTATCCCTATTAATTTGTCCAACGTGACAATGAATAAAAGGAAGGATTAATCTTTCTTAATATTATTTCTGCAATAATGCATGCAGTCGTTTGGATTTTCATGATGTCTCGTAGTGCAGAGACCTCTTGTGAATCATAAAATGCCACTGATGTAACTGCCTCATAACCACACCAAATCCATCTTCAATAGCACAGCTGCAGCTATGCCAGGCACAAACTGAAAGAAGCCACTTCAGATCCGATTGCCCTAAAGATATAGGACAAGATTGCCCTGATTGAGTTATCTTAATCCTTTTAGAAAGAACAACATTAGAATTGCAATAACATAACTGAAATGGGGAGATGAAAGACACCAATCATTCGCATAGTTGGTTTGCAGCAGTGGAACATGGTTTATTATTATTTTCAGTCAGTTTTGTAGATGCAAGTGTTAGTCCCAGCTGCACTTCAAGTATACATTATAGCTACTGTAAATAATATATTATAAAGCAGAAAATGCTGCAAAAACACAGCAGGTAACACAGCATCTGAGAATAGAGCAACCATCCTCACGAGGAGTCTTGGTAGCAAGGGATTCAAAATTTACAGAATCAGAATTTATTGTCATGAGTACATCACAAAATCTGGTGTTTTGCGGCAGCGTTACAGTACAAACATTTATATAAACCACCTTAAAAAAAAATTAAGTAATGCAAGAAAAAGGAAAAAGATAAAGGTTTGCAGTGTCTGTTCATTTGGGAATCCTTGGGCAAGAATGAATATATATATATATATATATATATAAATAAAATATAGGAGAATGTCAATCTAAAAATATGAATCTAAATATAAATTGATCTAAATTGTGGAGCACAGGTTCACCCATCAGACCAGACATTTTTTTAAACCAACACTTTTTATATATGGGCATATTTTCAAAAATAAGTGATACTTATCGTGTAAACTGATAGTAATTTTTTCAAGGGGAATACATGAACGTAATTCTGCACGCCATCTCTCTAAACCTAAATCTACGTCAGATTTAATAAATGCAATAGCAATACATTTATTTCAAACAGTTAAAGAAGGGGGAGGGTTAGTGAGTAAAGTTGGGAGGGAGAGAGGGAGGGTTGAAAATATTCACACATAATTTGATATTAATGCACATATATTTGTATTTTTCAATGTTATTTAAAATTTTAAATAAACTAATTTTTAAAAAACGAATCCAAGCCAGCAGGGAAGAAGCTGTCCTTGTGCCATTGAATGCTTGTCTTCAAGCTCTTGTACCTTTTTCCCCCCCCAATTGTAACATCTCAGCTAAGCCTGACTAACTTAGCAATAACACTCCAATACATCCAGCAAAACTTAATTCAATACGTTATGGCACAAAATAAAACAGAAGATTTTCCTCCCTAAAACTTTGATACTTTCTGGGCCATGTGCTACTTCCCAAGTAATATCAGCTTACACAGACTTGGTTCCTATGTTCAGAGAGTACTTATTCAAATGCCACTTGAATCATCAATCCATTGAGTCATCAACAGTACCTATTCCACTCACGAATACCACATTATAAGCTCCTTGGCTCCAAATAAAATAATCTACGAAGGCCTTTTTTTTAATTTCAAAATTCTTGATTGTTAAATTCATGATAAAGTTAAGCTGTTTCACTTAGCACTATGTTTCTCTTCAGCTGTCACACTCCCCAGGGAATGTCAACCAGAACCTGTTAAAATATGCATTAAAAGACCCAGGCATGTAAATACAGCGTTCAGAATGTGTTAAATCTATCCGCAAGTCATATTTCATCTTCAGTTCTCTTATAAATTATTCCATTCTGCTATTTCACCAGCAAATTCGTTGTCAATACCTTTTAAAGTTATTTTAAGTGAATAAACCAAATAATGGACTATGTTCGACTCCAGGTGAAGCAATAACACTGACAATTACAACCTTACTGCACTAACATTAGGGACTGCTGCTCAGCCGTTGCCAGGGAAACATTGGTGTAACTGGCTGTTGTACAGTGACAGCTAGAACAATTTGTATTATTTGTAGGCAACTTACAGGACAGAGCACACGTACTGAATAAAATAAATATGCAAATTAAGAGCCATTCTTTGAATAGGAAACTGGACGGTGAAAACATTTAAGAATTTTAATTATTCTGAAATACACTGAGACAGAACCTTAAGTAGTGCCAGTGATGCGTGAACATTCTCCCTAAGATCAGTCAAATGGCTCAGCATGTTTTAAGTATTTGCCATGCATTCATAAGTAGAATTTCTATTTCCTTCATTCTTTGTGTTTCATCCCATTAGTCCTTGGCAGCACAAAACAGTGAATCATTTGCAGAGTCTCACTGAATCTCACACAATTTTAAGATCTATCTCAGACCTGGCTTTGTGTAAGCACAGCTCCATTGTACCAGGAGAAAATCACAAATCTTTATAATCGTTTTTGCTGCTCATTTTTCTCTCTTACTTTCCCAAAGACATAAACACTTGTGGGGTGATGATATCCTGGTTGCTAAGAAGCCTTGTATCTATATTAACAGAAGGTTATTTGACTGAAGCCACTGCAGCTTAAGACTAATTCTACCCCATCCAGATCCTCAAACAGGAATCAGCTTGTTAACTCTCCTTCCCACTTTGGACTTGACAAAGGCTTCCTGACCTAAAACATGGTCCGATTATTTCTCTCCAGGAATGCTTCCTGATCCGTTGAATCGCTTCTCTTTCTTCACTCAGGAATCAGAGGAAGGCAATCAGACCCAGATGCAACGCACAGATGTCTTGATGAAGGGTTTTGACCTGGAACATCAATGATTCCCTTTCCCTCCTCTGATGCTACTAAACTCACCGAGTTCCTCCCAGCAGTTCGTTTTATGTCTCGCACCCCAACATCTGCAGTTTTGTGCCCACAGGTGCACCACAACGGAGAGCCACCAGTTCAAGAACAAACTCTGGTTTTGCAAATCAAAAGGAGAATAGTGATAAAGTAAAACCAAAAAGGTGCAGAAATGTAACACTATTAGAATCTACACCAACCTCAAACCATAGCAATAATTTTCATTTCCATATGAGTTTTAGGTGTATAAACAAGAGCAAAAAATGATTAGGTCACAATTGGAACACAACATTGCTTTAGGGCATCTCATTAGAAAAGGACACAAATGTGTGAATCGTAATTAAACTGAGGAAAGTTCCACAGAAGAAAATAAAGAATTAACATTATATAAACAGTACAGTGCAATCTTGGAGGATACTCTTGTTTTCTGCCTTGTGGGTCCTTCAGAAGTGCAAAGGGTCTAAAAGGGTATTTATCTATGCTTATTTGGTTGGTGCAGTACTGCTTAAAGAACTAGTTCCAGGACCACAATTTGTCCCAGGACAATGCTGAATGCCTGCAATATATTGGTGAGTGTTGTTGTGGGTGGTGGGGGGGGGGGGGGGGGGGGAGGAACACTGGGGGTTGGTGGCAACAGAGAGCTGGAGGTGGTAGTTAGCTGGTTGAAAGAGCAATATCATGGCAGCAGTAGGGTGGAGGAATGTCTGGGGGTACAGAGGCAGTAGCACTGGGGAGGACGCACAGAATCCATTAGATCTTAGTCCAAGTTCACTCCTAATGCAGTGGTCCACTTTATTTAATCATGTTTTGGTCATGTGATGAAAGAAACCCACTGCAGGTCAGGCAATATCTGCGGGATAGACAGAGTGTCTATGTTTTAGGACAATGACCCTCTATCTGAAAGGGAAACTGGAGGAAACAAGCATGTTTTAAGTTGTAGAGTGGAGGAGGGAGGGTAGGAATGTTTGGCTAGGGCACCAAACTGGTTTTGGAGCCATCTAGTTAATGGATGAATGAAAGCAGTTAGAGAGAGGAAGCAACAAGAGAACATGTTGGAATTGGGAAATGTCAAACACAACAGTTTGCTCAAAATCAGAAGCAAAAGAACAGATCAACCAGGGCTTTTGGAGATCAACAGCCAGGCCACAACCTAGGCTCATTTTAAACATCGTTCCCAGTAGAAGCTGAAAAAAAAAATGCAATTTATAAAAGTGACTTTTTAATGTCTCTGTCATTTTGAAAAAAGGGCTGTTCTAATTACAATAAATACACATAATCCCAAGGACGATTATGCTGCGGCTCATTATAGAGAGTTGAACTTTGTGAGCAAGTTTAGAGGCTGATGTTGTAAATAAAACAGAAACTGCAGATACTGTAAATCTGAAATGAAAATAACAGAAAACTCAGCAAGTCAGGCTACCACTGTGGGAAAAGAAATAGAGCTATCCTTTCAGATCCTAGACCCTGCAATAGAACTGAGATGGAGACCAAAGAAGCTGCAGGAAAAGTAGGGGGGCAGGTGGGAGTCTCAAACAGGATAAATCCACGGTGGCCTTGGGAATAAGCTGTGGACAAGGTAATCGAGTTAATAAGTGAATGGGAATAATGTAAGAGTGTCATGTACAGAATGTAGAAGTCACAAAATGCAGAGCACCAAGAGATGCAGAGCACTTTTTAGAGGCTGACCTTCTCTGGTCTGAGTGCTGTCTCATTCAGTCACACATGAAATGGAAGATTATGGGTCAACCAAATGGAGTGCTGAGTTCAGGAAACCAGCTGCCACAGTTCTTTCTCACAGCAATTACTGCTGGACAATAAATTCCATCGTCAGCAACATCCAAATCACAGGAGTTAATTTATTGTACAGGTCATTGACCTTAAATCGGTTCTAAGGTAATAAGAATATATCTGTATGAAATATTTTATTCTGAAGTGCATGACCTAATTTACTGTCAAGTTCCTACATGTAGCAAAAATCAGTGCAAATTTCTGCAAAGGTGGAAAAGGTACAGACGCAAGATTTAAATTGCCTTCTGCTTCAAGAAGAAAATGGAGAAGGGTGGAAACTGGACCAGTTTACATTCACAAAGAAATAATTTTGCAATGATGAACCGGTGCGGACTCGAAAGGCCAACATGGCCTGTTTCTGCTCCGTAAATGGTTATATGGTTATATGGTTATGGAAGTAGGTCACATGCTACATGTCACACCTTGAGCTATAGCAATGTAGCTGAAAGTAAAAATCAGTACGCAGAATGGTGCAGTCCATGCAATGCCAGGAGCCTGAGAATTGCACCTTCCCCAGTCTTTCAATCCCATTCCTTAACCAATGATGCAGTAAATCCTAGTCCTTTTTGAATTGAGACATGTTTGCCAATAGTTCAGATTTCAAACATTGTCAGAATATTACATGACATCACACAATTCTGAGATTCTTTTTTCCAGTGGACAAGGCACTTATTGGTAGTTCAAAAAATAGACCTATACACAATGTACACATGTGAACAAGAAATGTAAACAAACTGACTGTACAATACAGAGAAAAAAAATCAATAAAGTTCACAAGAGTTCTTAAATGAGTCCCTGATTGAGTTTGTTGTTGAGGAGTCTGATGGTGGAGGGGTAGCAGCTGTTCCTGAACCTGGTGGTGTGGGTCTTGTGGCACCTATATCTCTTTCCTGATGGCAGCAGCGAGAACAGAGCGTGTGCTAGGTGATGTGGGTTCTTGATGATTGCTGCTGCTTTCTGATAGTAGCATTCCCAGTAGATGTTCTCAAAGGTGGGGAGAGTTTTGCCTGTGAAGTCCTGGGCTGTGTGCAGGGCTTTCCACTCAGGGGCATTGGTCTCCCCATACCAGACCGTGATGGAGCCAGTCAGCACACTTTCCTCCATACATCTGCAGCAATTTGCCAGCATTTCTAATCTCAATCTAAACCCCTACAAACTCCTGAGGTAGTAGAGATGCTGAGGTGCTTTCTTCATGATGTCATGAGTGTGTTGGGTCCAGGAAAGATCCTCCAAGATAGTGACTCTAAAGAGGTTAAATTTAATCACCCTCTGGCCCCCCCAGTGATCACTGGATCATACACCTCTGGTTTTCCCTTCCTCAAGTCAACAAGCACAGCCAAGTTTTCAATCTCCCTCCTGTATGCCGACTCATCACCCCTTTTTATACAACCCACTACCTGGGCGTTGCCAGTGAATTTTTAGATAATTTGGCCATATCGAGCCACACAGTTATAGGTGTCAAGTGAGTAGAGCAGGGGGGCTAAGAACACAGTCATGTGGCGCTCTGGTACTGATGGAGATTGTGGAGGAGATGTTCTGTTCTGGAGCTGAGGAAATCTTACACAAAGCACAAAATTGGCTCAGGTACACAATTATGATCTATCTTGACCATTCTTTTCCTCCCAATGATGAGTTACTCCAGCGGATTGTGCTTTGCTTCAGATTCCAGCATCTGTAGTTACTTATGTGTACTTTAATCTGATGGGGTGGGGTGGGATAATGGGGCAAATTGAACCCCGACAAAAATCTTTCAATACAATCAGAATTTGCACATATGTAGAATGGGCATACTTAAGGGTCTTCTCCAAAGACAGTTAAATGTAAATATATGCACGACCTTTGGATTTTAATCCAGTGATGCAATGTAAATGTTCATTGTTTCACAATTTATTGCAAATTAAAAGATCAGCTCAGGATCTCTACCAAAGGTGTAACATTTTTCAACACCGGTTGTCAGTAAAAAGCCTTGGCATGATACCAAAGCTTCTGTAAAACTATGTCAATGAAAATATTAAGAAAGAAGTAAAATCACATTAAATGTTTCAAGATTAAAATGTTCAATTAGTTTCTAAATGACATTTTAGAATTGCTTCAGTCACAATCCAGATTGTGCTATTTAAAACAGTTGGGAATATTTATCAAGAGTAATCTTTTGTGGATGCACTAAACTGTGATTTGGTTTCACACAGAATTGCATAACTTCATACTTGTTCTTTGAGACAGAGCTTGAAAAATGGAAGTGCATTTGTCCTATGTAAAAAAAAAAAATGACCACTGTCTATATTTCAAAGGGATTCCTGAATACCTTGATAACTTGCTCCAACTGTGTCACAATGTGGAAATGTGTCAGCCAACAAGGTCCCAAGCTTTCTGGACTATAATCTCCTCTCACCCTGGATTTTGTAAGGATTCAATCCTTTGCTCCCACTTCAACTGCCTCCACCACATCTGTTTCCAGGTTGAGGCCTTCCACTCCAGAATATCCAAAACATCCTCTTCCTTTAATAAGCGTTAAGTTCTCCCTACTCTCAGTGATAAAGCATGTACCCATATACATTCCCTCACTCCTCTTCAGACAGAACAAGTTATTTTGATCCTCACTTTCCACCTCACCAGCCTCTGCATATTTTCTTCTAATTGCTTCTGCCAACATCAGCACAATTCTAGAACCAGCCACATCTTCCCCTCCCCACTGCTATCCACTCTTGGTGAAAATCAGTCTCTCTGAGACTCCCTGGTCTGCTCTCTCCTCCCCGCCTATTCGTTCATCCTCTTAGGAACTTCATTCAAACTTGTCCCTACATCTACACCCCCCCCTCCCCCATCTTCATCCAGGGCTACGAACAGACCTTCCAGGTGAGTCAGATCTTCATATGCACCTTGTCCAACCTAATCTATTGCATTGGTGTATTCTGTTTGACCTCCTTTAATTTGGTGAGGCTAAACATAGATTGAGTGACTGCTTTGTTGACCACCTGCACTCCCAAGAACCAACCATTTCAATTCCCTTAATCTTTCCCACAATGATAAGGATAAAGTCAAATGTAAACTGGAGGAACACATCATAGTCACCCTGGACACTCTTAAACCCAATGGCATGAACTGATTTTAAAAAATTTTTAGGTATCCTTACTAATCTTCCATGCTTCCAGTGGTCTCCACCTCGCCAACCTTCTGCCCAATCCCCATCACCTCTGAGCCCCTCTCCAAGTTCTTCGACCCCTTTTATTATCGTTATATCTCCACTTCCCACTTAAGTGTTGATAAAGAGACCCAAACTAAAACATTGACAGGCTATTTCTACCCATGGATTCTGTCTGACCCATTGAGTTCCTTCAACAACTCACCATTTTCTCTTAATACTTGTTCATTTGGGAATGATTTCAACTCAACCATTCTGGTTATTGGCATCTGTAATTGGACATAGGAATTTTAAAAAATCAGAATTCAGTGGCAGGTCTTGCTCATTTTATTTCCCCAGTGTAAATGTGTACATGCATTCTGCTGGATCACACAATCACAGTGAGAGGTTATGATGTGAGATAGGAAATAGATTCAAGGATAATCTCAAAAACGCCAAGAAAAAGTGCAACATCTTCACCAACTCCTGGGAATCCTCAGCCCAGGACTATTCAAAAAAGGGGCATTCAGGTTGGAAATGAGAACCTCGACTCCACAATTTGAACAAAAACCCATGAGAAACAACAAGGGGAATGGATCGCCTTACATACAATCCACATGTTCCTCCCTCCCAGCACGTCCTACTCTATCTGTGTGCAGGTCATTCATTGGCCTCATCCGTTACCTCAGGATCCACAGTCAACTTCCATCTCAAGGAATTGTCGGGGTAGCAAGTAAGTCATTCATCCTCAATCCTGAGTGCCTGCCTAACACAAGTAGTATGAGTATCGCATGTTGTCATTAGTTGAGTATTGAATAAAGCTCTGTTAAAAAGTGATTACTTTCCAACTGTGAAGCTCAGTAAAGCATTTTTCAATGTGAAGGAGTTAAATTGCCACAATTGGCATCCGTAAAACCTGCCAGGAACACGGTGATTATTATAGGCTAGGTGAAACTGCTGATGTTAGCAGAAGTCAACATTAACTCTTCATGTGATGTTCTCTTTTTACTACATTATTCTATATTTCCTTGTAATTTGAAACAATTAATACTGCAGAGTGGTTAATGGTAGAATACATGAAAACATGAAAGCAGCTACTCACCAACTGATTTTCAGTGATGCCTTGATTTTAAAATTCAGGCATTGTGTGGACAAGAAAGACAGATGGTTTAAAGGTAGGAAGAAGACCGACTCACAAATCGAAGGACCACATGATGCATCAAACATCAACTGAGATTTGCTTTCAATTTCGGGCAATTTTGCCTCTCCTTTAAACAGGACAATTCTCAGCTGAATCCCAGCATTCACCTTGAAAATGCATTTTTTTTCCTTTGCAGAAGGTCACAATTGAAAGGCACAATTCAAGTTGAAATTTTTACTTTGACTTTAGTGCCTGATTACAGCCCTCTGTGATAAATTTGCCAGTCACCTTAAAAATAAACCACATCTGACTTGGAGTAAAAGACATTCCTCTGACCAGCATATCATCTGTGATCTCTTTCACCTTCAGCACGACTTTTGTCAGCAAATCAATCTATGGTGCACTTTCAAGAGCTCCAGCAAGATAATTCTGTCTGCCGTTCAGCCCAAGACTCAGCAATTCCTTTATGTTATTGATTTCTCTCCAAAGGAAGATTTTAATAAACAGTTCTTACTTTCTCTGAGAAATTCTAAAGTGTGTTTTTGGGTTGACATTTATTTTAACCTATGTAATTTTGTTAGTTACAGAACATAGAACATTACAGCATTTTACAGGCCCACCGGGACATGATGTTGTACCAACGTCTATATACAAAACAAAACAAAAAAAATTGAAAGCCTCCCTACATCATAACCCTCTATTTTTATTTCATCTATGTGCCTCAGGGTCACTTAAATGCCCCTAATGTTCCAGCCTCCAACAGCATCCATGGCGATGCATTCCAAGAACCTACAACTCTTTGTGTAAAAAACCTACCCCTGACATCTCCCCTAAACCCTTCTCCCTTCACTTTGTACAGATGTCCTCTGGTGTTTGTTACTCCCAGCCTGGGAAAAAGATAATGGTTGTCCACCCTATCGATGCCTCTAATAATCTTGTAGACTCTATTAAGTCTCCTCTCATCCTTCTTTGCTCCAAAGAAAAAGGTCCTAGCTCTGTTAACCTTGCCTCATAAGACATATTTTCCAATCCATGCAACATCCTGGTGAATCTCCTCTGTACCCTCTCCATAGCTTCCTCATCCTTTCTGTAATGAGGTGACCAGGCTGTACACAATATTCTAAATGTGATCTCACCAGAGATTCATAGAGCTCCAATATCACCTCACGACTTCTGAACTCAATCCCCCGACTAATGAAGCCCAGCATTCCATAGGCCTTCTTAACTATCTTATCAACCTGCATGGCAACTTTGAGAAATCTATGGATTGGGATCCCAAGGTACCTTTGTTCTTCCATTCTGCTAAGTATTCTACCATTAACCATATACTTTGCCTTCAAGTTTGACTTTCCAAAATGCATCACCTCACACTCATCTGGATTGAACTCCATTTGCCACTTTTCTGCTCAACTTTGCATCCTGTCTATATCCTGTGGTAACCAATGACAAACTTCATCCACAAACTTACTGACCCCTCCCTCTACTTCTTTGCCCAGGTCATTTCTAAAAACCACAAAGAGCAGGGGTCCCAGAACAGATCCCTGAAGAACTCCATTAGTCATATATGTGCAGGCAGAATACTTTCCTTCCACTACTACTCTGCTTTCTATAGGAAAGCCCATTCTGAACCCACACAGCCAAAATTCTATGCATCCTAAGTCTCATAACTTTCTGAATGAGTCTCCCATGGGGAAACCTTGTCAAATGCCTTCCTGTGCATTTGGCCCATGTTCTGGGCTGATGGGTGCCTCTGTAGTCAGCAATCAGATGTCATGGTTCTTACATGTAGGTTGGTGTGTCCGAGCAGGTCCATAGGTTGTGTCAATATAGTTGGCCCTGGAAGAGTGTTCAATGCTTTGGGAAGCTTCAACCAGCATCAATTCCAACTGCCCTTGAATTCAATGTAGCGTTGCTAATGGTTTGGATCCATTGCACCATTGCTTATCAAACCATTTGACCACCTCCCTCTTCCTAGAGTTCAGGTTAATTTTCTGTCTATTTCACACATCTTTAATTGCACCTCAGAAAGAGGTTTCCAACCTGAAACTAGGATGCGTATTTCAAATAACTCGACTTATTTCACTTAAAAACTCTTGCAGCTGGCACAAAGAGTGTGTTGCAACATCACCATGGAAATCATCATCCACAAATTAAGTGATGCAGATAAAATCAGGACCCTTAATTTCAGGACAGCATAAACACTGGTCAAAGATGATTGAGAGTCCTACACAAAGATGGTTAAAATATACGGAACCTCTCGATTCACATACAGGAATCAGGCAGGCGACATTGATACCATGTTTTTCTGTCCTATTGTTTGAGCTTCTCTTTTTCTTTCTTTCTTTCACCCTTTTTCAAATTGCATCCAGCTGGAGTGGTTTCTTGACAAGATCTCACATGACAGGGTTTAACTAAAATTAAATGTGTGCAATTCTGGTTGCCGTATTACAAGAGGGATGTGGAGAGTTTAGAAATGGTATACCGAGGCCTCATTCATACAATCCAAGGACTTCAACGAGCCAACTTCAGGTGCATTCTACCTAAATTCCATTGGTATGTCTCCTGCCCCACTTCAGGCCCAAATAGCCTTGACTAATTTCCAATGCCTGCACGTCATAAAGTCAGATCATCCATCATGTTGCTTCTATCCGTACACAAACAGAAGCCAAGGACGGAACAAGTGACATCATATGCGGCTACTTTGAGTCAGTAGAGTGGTGTCATCTGATTGTACAAATGCAACCCGACGAAACAGTGTTCTCCGGTCCTCAGTGGCAAACATGCAGACACATAAGCACACATACAAACAATACTTATGCAGAACAAGTATTTCATCTGTACAAATAAATAAATAAATAAATTGTGATTTGTACATATGAGGCCCTCAGCTGGTTAGTGTGAGCAGTTTCTTTGGTCATTCAGCATTCTCATTGCCCGTGGGAAAAAGCTGTCCCTCAGTCTGGTGGGGATGACTCTGATACTCAGGCCATGCTGTACATCTCAATTTAAGATTTAAAAAAAAACTTTGTTACACATGGGATTGTGATTAATACCTGATTCCAACTTAATGCATCAATAACTGAAAATCAATCCCAGAATGGAGACTGTTTTGCTTAATATTTCAAACATGAATATTTCCAGAATCTCTATGGCCAGAGTGACATGAATTTCTGAACCTCAGGGGATATCTGCAACATTTCAGAGTTGGCAACATTGCCGCTGCGCTAAGTCCATTCCTTTCCCAAAGGCATCAAGAACATGCGCCAGCAACTGCACTTCCTGAGAAGACTGAAATGGGCAAGGGTACTGGCCGCCATCATGTCAACCTTCTTCAGGAGGTTTATTGAGAGCATTCTGCCTGGCAGCATCACAAGGTAGTTACACAGGAATGGATTGGAAGGCAATCCACAACACCATAAGAGTGGCAGAGTGGATCAATCGAGTCTCCTTACCCACCATCAATATGATCTACTGGAATTGCTGTCTGAAGAGCGTGTGCAAAAATCACGAAGGACCCTTTCCTCCCCGCACACAGCATCTTTCAGCTGCTTCCTTTGGGAAAGAGATACAGGAGGATCAGAGCCAGCTCCACCAGGCTGAGGAAGAGTTTCTTGCCACGAGCTGTAAGACTGTAGACGATCAAAGGAACTGCTCACATTAATCATCTGAGACTCCTATGTTTACCAAATAAATATTTATTTTTTTTCTTCGTATATATGAATTATTTTCCTACATATGTATTACCTGTCTGTATGTCTGTTATGTCTGTCTGGCTATGTGTCTGTGTGTTTTCCACTGAAGACTGGAGAACGCTGTTTCATCGGGTTGTACTGGTTCAATCAGATGACAATAAACTTGACTTGAACATAAATGGTCCAGGATCATTGGGGGTGGTGATGATTCAAGGCTCTATTGCCTGAACGTGCATTATCCTGTGAGATCCACATTTGATTCCTGAGATGTTCTTCAATCACACGGGCCTTCAAACATAGACATACATACAGCACAGAAATAGGCCATTTCAGCCCAGTAGTCCATGCTGCCCAATTTACACCCATTAACCTATTCCTCCAGTAGTACATTCACTTCCTGAATGTATGTCTTGTGCATTGCAATTCAAGTACCAGTCCTGACGTTTATGTTGTGAATATCCTCTATGTCTCATTGAATTACTAAACCAGAATGAGTGGGAACAAGGTCCACCATCTGAGCACCCGCTACATGATGCCAGCCCAAAACCCAAGCGTTGGAGCCCAATGAAAATCATGCTCCCCTCGGCAATCTTGTGGAGCAGATCACCATTGTACTCCAATAATGCCCCAGCTATTATATGGCACAATGATGCATTGCAGCTAATGGTACCACTGTGCACAGGTTCAATCCTGACCTCCTGGATGAAGCTTGCACATTCTCCCTGTGACCTTCTGAATTTGTTCCAGGTCCTTTGGTTTCCTCCCACGTGCCAAAGTCGTGTGAGTCAGCAAGTTAATTGGCCACTGTACTTTGCCTCCATTGTGTAGATAAGTGGGAGCCTATATGGGTACTTGATGACATTGTAAGAGAAGTTCATGGGATTCATGATAATTCATGTAAATGGGTGTTTGATGGTTGGCCCAGAATTAGTGGGTTAAATGGCCTGTTTCTGTGCTGTCCTGTGTTATGACTCAACCCTGGAGTTACCCTGAAGAAAGCCCTATCTTCCTGAAACAGTAATAATCCTTATCTTTCTCTCTTTTAGCCATGAATAAAAACTTGCTCCTAAATTTAGTCGGTTCTACTCACTCATCCATCTTAAGTACAAGAGTGTTGCATTCACTGCAGTTCCTCTGGAGAGGAAGAGCTTGCTGTCGGCTGTGGTTAAAATAGTGAAGTCATTGTACAGCTGCAAATCTATGTCTGCATGTCACAGCACGTTGCAGGACATCTAAGGGAAAGTGTCACCATAATTTCTCAGAGCTCTTCATTCATCATTTCCCGATTTCAAAATAAATGTAAAACCACGTGCAAGATAGAAGGAGCAGGCAGGTATTAATATGGCTTACTTTCAAGCCCATCCCTGTGGAAAACATGCTGTCTTCTTTAAAGCTCCACATGACATTTTCACTGTGGCTTTGTTCCTCTTTTCTTCATTGTTAAAAAATAATTTTTCAGTAGCAAGTGCGGTTTTGCACTAGGCAGGAACATTTATAGAGGAAAGTGTGTCTCGAGTTTAAGGGTGTGATTCTCATGTTTGACACATGAAATTTACTGCCTTTCAAGGAGCTTGTTGTATCAGGAGGGGTAACATCAGTCACATTAACACAGCTACAGCTTTGAATGCTGCAGGAAAAAAATGCTGTCAACACAATACATTCCAACCAACTTCAGATCAACCCTGAAATGTTAGCATTGTAATAATCTGCTTGCATTATGACTTCTCAGATTTCCGATTTATTATCAGAGCACATACATGACATCACGTACAAACCTGAGATTCCTTTACCTGAAGGCGAGGCAGAATTAGTGCAAAAAAAACTATACAACGTATACAATTTAAACAAATAAAAAACTGCAGACAGATAACGAATGTAAACAAACTGACTGCAATACAGAGAGAACAAAAAAAAATCAATAAAGTGCACAAGTAAGAGTCCTTAAATGAGTCCCTGATTGAGTTTGTTGTTGAGGAGTCTGATGCTGGAGGGGCAGCAGCTGTTCCTGAACCTGGTGGGGCGAGTCTTGTAGAACCTAGTGCACTTCATTTATTTGTTTCTTCATCTTTGATTGCAGGAAAATTTTTAAAAATTCTTAGATATGTCTTTTTATCGAATAGTTGAAGTTTGGTGTTTTAAGTCAGAATCTAATTCTAAAGTGCTCATGAATTCTTAACCTCAAATTAAGTCCTTTGCAGAATATCTAGACCTTCACACTAGAAAGAAAGAGGTCAAAGTACCTCGATTTATTCAAGCACTCCTTACAAACTTATCTGTAAACATTGATAGTAAACATCAAAATCACCTGATGCTGGGGTCTAGTGCAATGCACAAAAGTGCTGGAGAAACTCAGCTGGTCACGCAGCGTCCTTGTGCTTTGGTACGTCATGGATAACAGCTTGATCTGCTGTGTTCTTTCTATGCAACATATGTTGTTTTGATTAGAGTCATCTTCTGGACCTAACTGTAGAGGCTAAAATGATATTGTTTCTGTATTACTATATTTATGGTACTGCTTGTTTAGAATTTTTACCAATTCTATGAAGGTCAGAGAGTCTCTGGGTTTTTTTGAGATTGTGAGGTGCGGAGGTCAGTCAGTTTTGTCGCCGTAGATCGAGCAAGAAGTCTTACTTGATAGTCAGTAAGAACATTTCGATAATGTGTGTTGGCCGTAACCCCACCCAAGTTACGGTATTTCAAATATCTCAAACCATCTTAATTATTTCAAGTTATCATTTTCAAAGAAATCTAATAATTAACAATGTTTCTACAACCGAAGAAATCATATTCTATCAAAGATGAAATGCAACACAGTTCAAAATTGTATTTCATCAATAAACAACATTAAACTGAACTTTTTAAAAAAAATTATTTTTAGTATCTTTCATACAATTCAAATTAACTTGCAATATCATTACATAATAGATACTAAATAATTTTCAATTTTCACCCCCCCACCTCCCACCATCCCTAACCCCTACAGATAAAAGAAAAAGATAGAAAAAAGAAAAGAATGAACACATTCATCGTAATAATTAAACCACATTAATGATATCATAATACATTTCTTGATGAAAGAACAAAACAAAGGACTCTACATCACCTTTGTTGACCTCACCAAAGCCTTCGACACCGTGAGCAGGAAAGGGCTTTGGCAAATACTAGAGCGCATCGGATGTCCCCCAAAGTTCCTCAACATGATTATCCAACTGCACGAAAACCAACAAGGTCGGGTCAGATACAGCAATGAGCTCTCTGAACCCTTCTCCATTAACAATGGCGTGAAGCAAGGCTGTGTTCTGGCACCAACCCTCTTTTCAATCTTCTTCAGCATGATGCTGAACCAAGCCATGAAAGACCCCAACAATGAAGACGCTGTTTACATCCGGTACCGCACGGATGGCAGTCTCTTCAATCTGAGGCGCCTGCAAGCTCACACCAAGACACAAGAGAAACTTGTCCGTGAACTACTCTTTGCAGACGATGCCGCTTTAGTTGCCCATTCAGAGCCAGCTCTTCAGCGCTTGACGTCCTGCTTTGCGGAAACTGCCAAAATGTTTGGCCTGGAAGTCAGCCTGAAGAAAACTGAGGTCCTCCATCAGCCAGCTCCCCACCATGATTACCAGCCCCCCCACATCTCCATCGGGCACACAAAACTCAAAACGGTCAACCAGTTTACCTATCTCGGCTGCACCATTTCATCAGATGCAAGGATCGACAATGAGATAGACAACAGACTCGCCAAGGCAAATAGCGCCTTTGGAAGACTACACAAAAGAGTCTGGAAAAACAACCAACTGAAAAACCTCACAAAGATAAGCGTATACAGAGCCGTTGTCATACCCACACTCCTGTTCGACTCCGAATCATGGGTCCTCTACCGGCACCACCTACGGCTCCTAGAACGCTTCCACCAGCGTTGTCTCCGCTCCATCCTCAACATCCATTGGAGCGCTTACATCCCTAACGTCGAAGTACTCGAGATGGCAGAGGTCGACAGCATCGAGTCCACGCTGCTGAAGATCCAGCTGCGCTGGATGGGTCACGTCTCCAGAATGGAGGACCATCGCCTTCCCAAGATCGTGTTATATGGCGAGCTCTCCACTGGCCACCGTGACAGAGGTGCACCAAAGAAAAGGTACAAGGACTGCCTAAAGAAATCTCTTGGTGCCTGCCACATTGACCACCGCCAGTGGGCTGATATCGCCTCAAACCGTGCATCTTGGCGCCTCACAGTTTGGCGGGCAGCAACCTCCTTTGAAGAAGACCGCAGAGCCTACCTCACTGACAAAAGGCAAAGGAGGAAAAACCCAACACCCAACCCCAACCAACCAATTTTCCCCTGCAACCGCTGCAATCGTGTCTGCCTGTCCCGCATCGGACTTGTCAGCCACAAACGAGCCTGCAGCTGACGTGGACTTTTTACCCCCTCCATAAATCTTCGTCCGCGAAGCCAAGCCAAAGAAGAATACATTTCTTGATGAAAGTACCATATTTTCAGGGGAGGATTGGATTAGAAGGTCTGGATTAGTCGATATTCATAAATCTCATATTTGGCTCCAAAATTTGACAAAATTTATCATGATCATCTCTCATTATAAATAATTTTTTTCTAATGGAAACAATATTTTATTTCATTAAACCATTCTTCTATCTTAACATTACTTTCCAATTTCCACATTTTAGCTACACACTTTCTCGCTATTGTTGTTGCTAGACTCAAAAATCTCTTTATATTTATCTAGTTCCAACTGAATGTCTTAATCATTTATATTACCCAACAAAAAAATTATTGGATCTAATTTATCTTTCACTTTTAATATCTTCCCTAACATAACACATAATTCTTTCCAGAAACCTTTTGCCTTTTCACACATCCATACTGAATGCAAGAAATTACGAATCCCTTTTTTTAACATCTAAAACATTGAGTAGAAAAGTTTTGATTAAATCTATTCAACTTATAGGGTGTGTAATACATTTGATGAAAAAAATTATAATGAACCATTGGATATCTAGCATTATTAGTCACACTGTTTCTACGCAGACCATCCATATTTCTTCTTGAATTTGTATATTTATATCCTGTTCCCACTTCAATTTAATTTTATACAAATCTTTCTTTTCCTTTATTTCTTGTAATTTAACATTTTTTACACAACTAAATAAGAATATTAGGGAGTTTTTGTGGAGAGCAAAAACAGAAAGGATATGTATGGGAAAGTTGATATGGAAAAAAAGATCAAGGAGGTTTGAGATTATCAAATTTTAAAAATTATTATAAGGCAGCTCATTTGAGACTTTTGTCTTCTTGGCATCAAAGGAAAGAAAAAAAATCTTGGATAGATATTGAGATGAATAATATAGGTGAAGAAAGTCCAGACCAAAAATTGTATAAATGGAATGAAGAAATTTTTAAAGGTAGAAAAGAAGATCCAATTTTAAAACATTTGTTTTGAATATGGAACAGGATACACATGGAAAGAGGTATAAGGAATTATCAGTTGGCTCAATTGACTTCTTCCGTTTACAATGAATAATTCTTTACTTGACAATTGGTATGAAAAAGGTATACAGAAAATACAAGATTGTTTTAGAAGTTCAAGTTTTATGACATTTGATCAATTAAAGGAGAAATATGGGATACCTGCATTACAAAATACAATGTTTGTATATTATCAGTTCCAATCACATTTGATAAAGAACATATTATTGTTGGATTTCATTACGGAACAAAGAACGAGATGAGCACCAATAATCTAAGTTAAACATACTGAAGAGACTAGGTCTCCACACTAACCTTCAGTTGCCTGTGGAGGTCCTGCCCTTATTTTGAGACATAACGTAGTTTTCCATCAGGAACTGTCTTGCATCATGACAGCTGATTCCTGGATATTTTCATTCTCATAAACCCGTGCTGTTGTTTTTGGGTAGAGATTGTTAGACAGCCTGTTCACTGTGGCCTGTAGGTTGTGGCTTATCAGAGAGTCAGCAAGAGGTTATTTGAAATAACCAGCCTTCTAAGAATGGATCTTCTACATCGATTTTCTCGCAGCAACATTTCATTTATAACTGATGTTTTTAGTCCAAGTGAATAAAAATAGCAGGACAAGGACCATCAGTCCTCAGTACCTGCCATGACACAGGTGATGTGACCATGCTTGAGTCACTTGCTCAATTATATGATCAAACCTATCTCTATGCCTGGATCAGGGGTGTTGGTATGGGTGTTGGAAGCAAGATGCGGGTTATATTAAGACTGCTCACCAAACTTCTTGTTTGAAACACAGTGTTGGAATTACTTTCTTTCAAACTGCTTATTGCCGGGGTTCCAATTTCTAACATGGTTTTCTTACTTAATTTTTAAATAATTACACTTATGAGCATTTAGAAACCCTTTGATAGCTGGCAGATCTTTGGTGATTGTCAGTTTTTTCAGATGTTTCAGGGATGTGCATTATTTGCAAAGCAGTTGGAGATCATGTCTAAATCAGGCCGTACTGCTGGAGTTCCTGACAGAATCAGGCCAATTAGATGGACTTTCAGATCTGGACCAGGTAAAGATGAAGAGGAACTGTTTTCACTGGTGTCTTGTATTCCAAATTTAAAGTAACTATATTTTAAGTATTTCATTATTTTTAATTCATTACGGTGATTACTAGAATGTCTACACCAGAGTAGGAATTAGAAATCACTTGTATTATTACATCGTACAACACCAGATCATTGTTAACCAATATCAATTCAGGCACCTGCCGACATTCTGCTCGCACCTTGATGAAGGGCTCAAGCCCGAAATGTTGGTTATGTACTTTTATCTTTGCTCTATAGAGGAGACCATGTGACCTGATGAGTTTCTCCAGCATCGTGTTTTAACTTCCATCACTGTGACTTCAGACTTTCGCGTTTTACTCTTTCCTTAAACCTCCACTATGATTAAGAATAAGCCGCGTGTCCTGGTTTTGAACTATTTATCATTTGGCAGTTAGCCATGACACCTGGTGCATAAGAAAGCACAAAAAGCTGGCAACGGTTTTGGGACCTGCATTGTGGAATTTTGCCAAAGCTCCACCCAAGCCCTTTCACTTCAAATTAACAGGCCTCACTTTGTTTGCTTGCCTTTAATCCCTTGAATTTAGTATTGATATTATCTACCATATTTACAGGGCATAATCCCTGAAGACAACAGTCTAAATAAGAGGGAGAGAAATGCAAAGACTGCAGATGTTGAAACCTTGAGCAAACAATGAGCTGCTGGAGGGAACCCATTCATGGATAGTAATGGTTTGTCTATGTTTTGCATGGGGACCGTTTATCAAGACTCAATTAATATATTAAAAAAATAACAATATACTTCGATCCAAAATGTTGGCTGACCCATTGAGTTCCTCTAGGAGTACAGTATTTGCTTAATAAAAGGTAACCGATTTAACATGATTTATATCGTCAACCAAACTTTCTCACGGATTACCCAAGTTAATTTCCCCTTTTAAAACAGGACACATGAATTGCATTGTGTTCCCGAGAACTCGTTAATTATTTGGGTCTTTTATGAAGGTGCGGTAAATTTTAACCACAAAAAGGTGATTTCCATGTAATCAATTATATTTTGCTTGCTTTTGAAGTTGCAGCTATTATATTTCCAAAATACACCAAAGACTTGAAATTTTGCAATGGTTCAGTGGTTCTTGGCTATTTTTGTTTTTCAGTAGAATGAAAGTAACTTCCTTTTGTATTTTTGGTTGATGCACCCCTGCAGTCACACAAATAGTTTTAAAAGTTACCAAAGTTAGCCATTTTTAGTCCCATAGTTGATCTTTTGTTTAATGCATCAAATATTTGGGATTATGGCTCAATTTCCAACACTTTGATTGAGGCAGATGTTCATTGGATATCAAGCTTTGTGAACTTATCAGAATCATGGACAAAACCTTCTCTGCTGTAATAAAAGTATTGAAAACAGAACCTGCTGGAAAATCTCATTGCATTGACATCAAACCATAGCCTGATGACTGTTCCCATATTTAGAGGGGGGTAGTTTCATGTTTGAATTATTGGATCCTGTAGCACTAAATACTTGACCCAAAGTACTCACAACCTTTCAAATGTTAGTCTGGTGTCATACATGAAATACTGGTTGTCAACAGGAACTCTGCTTTAAAGCTGTTACTCCTTTGAAAATTATAACATCTGTCTAACTGGTCTCTTGGCGACAACAATGGTTAACAAAAGAGCTGGAGAAACTCAGCAGATGACACACCGCCCATTGGAAGTAAAAAGTTGTAGAAAGGGTCAAACACAGCAGATCCAGCACCTCTCTGGTAACCGTGATATGCACCTGAATACAAGGATGTAAGAGCGTAGGTATAACACTAGGCCCCTCAAGGCTACTACACTATTGAATATGATCATGACCATGGATGACCTATGCCATCTATAAAACAACCTCACACTCAATGTCACCAAAACCAAGAAGCTGATTGTAGGCTTTAGGAAGGAAAAGCCAGAGGTAAATGATCCAGTGATCATTGGAAGATCAGTGTTGGAGAGGATGAGCACATTTAAATTCCTGGGACTCACAACCCAGAGGACTTTTCCTAGATCCAACCTACTAATGTCATCTTGAAGAAAGCACGTCATCATCGCCTCTACTTCTGCAGGATTTTGCGGAGGTTTGGTCATCGTACACCTTGGCAAACTTCTACAGCTGGGTTGTGGAAAATGTGCTGACAGGCTACATCACGGCCTGGCATGGGGGCACTAATACCTCTGAGTGGAAAGCCCCGCAGAAAGGTAATGGACACAGCCCAGGACTCCAGAGGCAAAACTCTCCCCACCATGAAAATCTACAGGAATCCCTGTCATTGGAGAGCAGCAGCAATCAAAAAGGATTCACACTACCTAAGACATGCTCTGTTCTTGTTGATATCAGGAAAGAGGTATAGGTGTCATTAGACTTGTACCACCAGGTTCAGGAACTGTTGCTACCACTCCACCATCAGACTCCTCAACAAAAAACTCAATCAGGAACTTAAGTAAGTTATTTTGCAGGTTATGCATTAATGATTGCTCATTTTTCTCTGTATTGCACAGTTTGTCTCTTGTATATGCACCTTTTTCTTGAATACAGGTTACAGTTACTGATAAGTAGAAATTCTGCCTGGCCCACAGGAAATAGAATCTCAGAATAATGTATGAATTCTGACAAAAAAACCTGAACTTTAAACAACTCCTCTTCTGTACCAGTTTCCCAAAATCTTAATTCCTTCATCTTTCAAATATTCATCTAGCCTCCTTATATCAAGGCATATGGCGTTCAGCAATCTCAGAAACAGAGAATCACAGAGTTTTACTTCTCTCTGGAGGAAGAAACAGAATCATCATGTGTACTGAGATACAGTAAAAGCTTTGATTTGCATGCTATCCAGGCAGGTCAACTCAATGTAGAATAATATCTAACAACCAAATAAATAATAAAAACAGTACAGGAATTAGTATTATAATTCAAATCATGCAGTGCAGAATACAGAAAGAAACAAACCATTAAAGCAGTACCAGCGCATCATCTTTTGCCAGTGAGAGGTTTATTTAAGAGTCTGATAATAGCAGAAAAGAAACCTGTCCTTTAATCTGGAGCTTTTGTTTTTCAAACACATGCATCTTCTGCTTGAAGATTTCATGGAGAAGAGTGTAGGCCAGGGTGAGATAGGTCCTTTAATATTTTGGACGCTATCCTGAGAGAGTGGAAGGTGTAAATGGGGTACTTCCATGCACCTCAATATTAACCCAAAGTATTGACAATTGCTTTTCTCCCCACTGAGTTCCTCCAGCAGATTTTTTTTGGCTCTGGATTCCAGCATCTTCATGCTTTTATATCTCCTGGACTAAACTTCTCCATTCTTAAACTCCAACTCCTTTTCAATAAAAGCCACAATGATATTTGTCTTCTTAACTACTTGCTGGTCCTGCCTGCTAACATTTTGTATCTCATGCACTACAACACCGAGGTCTCACTCAGCTTCACTAATTGAAATTAGGGAGCCTCATTGCTGAAAGTCACAGAACATAGGCGAGGTTATCGAGGCCATGAAGGCAGTCATCCACAACAGGAAAGAGCACATCAACGAATTCCATGTGTGATTCTTTCCTAGTTGAGTGTACTTGACTCAACCAATCCTCTCCAAAGATTGCCACCCCTTACAGCAAAAAGTTGAAGCATGCACATACAAATGGAAAAACAGCAAGGTCATAAGAGCTGATGGTGTTCCTCTTGTTGAAATTGCTGAAATGCAATTTCAATCAATAATTTTATTTACCATATATGGGATGAGGAGGTGTGTGATATTGAAATTATGGAGAACTGGCACATCTTCAAGAAAATTCAATTACAGTAACTACCAAGGGGTCTTACTGGTGTCTTTCATGAGTGAAGCCATCGTGAGAATCCTCCTGAATCATCTGCTTCCAGCTGATGTCCCTGAATCACAGTGAGGATTCTGCTCATCTACAGGCATACTCTTCACTTCTTCAAGAACAATGTAGTGAGCATCAGTACACGTAGCCTCTTTCACATTTATAAATGTCTTTGACCTTGACCTGGAACAAAGGTGTCGGCATGAGGTGAAGCAAGACCATACTTGAAGCATTTTGTTTGGAAAACACTACTGGAATCATTACTTCCTTGCAAATTGCAATCAAGAAAGACATGGAGTGTTTTTAGGAAGTTTGGCTGCATAGCTTACGCTACTTCTTCTTCTCGATAGCAGGCAAGTCATGACATTAATCTCAGTGCATTAAACCAATACTGCCCAGTACAGTTTTTTTCAAATCTAACTGGAGGTTTTCATCATTTTTTAAATAAAAAAATTTTTTTTTTCTTTAAAAGACTGTATCCCACTGTATTGGGCAGGCTGCACTGCAGCGCCTATTCACAGGCATGATCCCATTACAGATCATCACGGGGGTTTTGACCTGCTCCATTTCCGACCTGGGCCGTTTCACCCCTCTTTATCGCACCTGGTGGTTCTAGGTTCCCCTGGAAGCACCATATGGATACTGAACTTAATGCGGATGCCCGATCGGCATAGCCCGCAGCAGCCCAGAACTCCTGGCCTCAAGTAGTCCTACAGCCTCAGCCTCCGAGCAGCCGGATAACAAGCGCATGCCACTACGCCTGGCTGGAGGTGTTCATTATGACAATACTTTTATTTTCCTAGTCTCAGACCTATTTCCTTGGCCAATCCCACACTGACTTGAAAAGCTTCTGAAGATGTTGAGTAGCAGGAGAGGTAATAAATGATTCCTGGCAAGCAGAAGAAGACACAAGAATCTGGTATTCCTGAGAAACTGTCGAGCAGGCAGGTTTAGTGAGAAAGCTATGTGCTCCAACCTAAGATCCAAGCATGAAGTATCCAATCAGGGCATATGCTCTTGCCAAGGCATTCCCAGGCCATCTCTACAGCCCTCATTTATTCATGGATATAAAACCAATCAAATGAATCTCAAGCGAACTAATCTAAATAGGCGATTACCCAGCCTGGCCTCAAGACTAAGGATCTCATTCAATAAGGATTACAATTCAGAGTTACAACACAGTATAAATGGGAACAGAGAAATGTTCTTTAAAACATTGAGGCTGTTTATCTGTCACTCTCAGGATCATTTTTGTATTAATAAAATATTTAGAAGTAAACACAGAAAAATTCTATTCCGGTGTTAAAGAAAGTACTGCCATATACTGTACACAGTGTCTTCAACAGCCTCAGGGGTCCTCCCACGTCATTACAACTGACATTTTTTTTACTATTCCTGTATTCTATTTTTTTGGTGTGGCCCAGTTAGTGTCCAACGTTATTACAGTGACAGTGACCTGGGTTGGAATCCTGCACTGTCTGTAAGGAGTTTGTACGTTCTTCCCGTGCCTGCGTGCGTTTCCTCCCACCCTTCATAAACGTACAGGGTTTGTGGGCTAATTGGTGTATTTTAAGTGTCATGGGCCTGTTGCTGTGCTGCATGTCTAACTTTAAATTTGGACATAAAAACCATGAATTGGTTTGGTAACAGCACCACATTTTGGAAAATAAAAGTGTGAAGGCCTTGGAGAAAGTGCAGATGCATTTCCAGGGATAAGGAACTTTCATTATGTTAACACATTGGAGAAGCAGTGTGGTATTGAATACCATGAAGGGTCTCGGCAGAGTCGACAAAGAGAAAAGGTTCCCCTTAATACAAGAGGACAGAGAACAGTGATGCTTGGTGAAAGAACCACGAGAAACATGAGGGAAAGCTGGTTGAGAATGGTTCAGATGTGGAATGCATTGGAGTGGTGGTGGAGAGGGGTTCCTCATTGGGGGAGCATATTGGAAGCAGATTCAATGGTCATGTTCAATAGGGCACTTGAAAGGCAATAGATTTGCTGGCCTGTGAAAAGAGCATGTGGATGGGGCAAGCTGAATTGTTCTTGTGTAAAGCTGGCACAGACTTTATGGAATGAATGGCCTCCTTTCATGCTGTTACCCTGTAATTCTATAAAGCACTTTTAATATAAAGGTGACCTTCTCACAAATGATATTCTGCAAAACAATTCTGCACATCATAGCATGACTAGTTTATTAAATTCCTATCGAGCTGAATAGTAGAACCCATTGGGTTTCTTGTCCATCCAGAATGATAGACATATTATCAAAGTTCAAATTTATTGTCAGAGTACCTTCATGACATCAAACACAACTCTTAGATTCTGTTTCCTGTGGGCGTGACAGAATTATCACTTATTGGTAGTGCAAAAACTATACTCAAGAAGACACATACGCATGTAAACAAATAAAGAAATGTAAACAAACTGGCTGAGCAATACAGAGAGAGAAAAAAAATCAATAAAGTGCAAAAGCAAGATTCCTTAAATGAGTCGTTGATTGAGTTTGTCATTGAGGAGTCTGATGGTGTGTGGCACTTAGACCTCTTTCCTGATGGCAGCAGTGAGAACAGAGCATGTGCTGGGTGGTGTGGATCCTTGATGATTGCTGCTGTTCTGGGATAGCAGCTTTCCCCATATATGCTCTTAAAGGGTTTTGCCTGTGATATCTTGGGCTGTGTCCACTATTTTTTGTCAGGCTTTCAACTAAGGGGCATTGGTGACCCCATTCCAGACCATGATATCAGCCAGTCCGCAAACATCCCATCACACATTTGTAGAAATTTGCCAGGATTTCTGATGTCATACCAAACCTCCACAAATTCCTGAGGAAATAGAGGTGCTGACATGTTTTTCTCATGATGCCATTAGAGTGTTAGCTCCAGGAAAGATCCTCTGAGTTTGAGTCCCAAGCACTTAAATTTGCTCACCTTCTCCACCTCTGACCAACCCCCCTAATGATCACTGGATCATAACAGCTCTGTTTATCAGTTTCTTCAGTGAAATCATTAAAGTTAATACAATAATCTCTTGACCCATTTTGTTTTAACTGATTTTCTCCCTGTTGAAGGCTTCTGCATTGTCTTTTTTAAGTATAAGGATAAAACTGAACACTATCCTATTACAGGGCATGATCTTTGGTACCCCACTGTATGACACTCACAAAGGAATTTAGACATGAACAATTTCAATAGATCAAAATGATTGTGGCATTTTGTTAAACCAGAATTTAGAATCAAGTCCTCAATCTAAATGCACATAATCATAGAGTCAGAGAAAGAAAGTGTCCATTTGACACCATTTGAGTCCACCACGGTGACCATCAAGCACCTATTTTTATATTAATCTTAAAGTAACCTATTTTATTCTCCCCATAATTGATTCAGCTCCGCCCAGATTCTATCTCACAGCTGCACTGTCGGGGAATTTACAGACCTCAATTAACCAAATGACCTGCATATCCTTTGGGCATGAAGGAACCTGGAGCACCTAGAGGACACTGATAAAGTCACAGAGAGAATGTGCCAACTCCTTTCAGTACCCAAGGACACGATTGAATCCGGGTCCCTGGCACTCTGAGACAGTAGCCCTCCTAGGTGCACCACCATGTTGTCCCCAAACCCAAAGTAGAATTTAAGGGGAGCAAAGCATTTCCAGCTTACTATGTTTTTACTTCAGATGTCTGGCATTAGCACTCTTTTGCCTTTCAAACTCTTTCAACTCCTGAATAAGTATATTGGATTAATGTAGGATTAGTGTTAATGGGTAGTTGAGAAGTCTGTATTCCTCTCTGACACTCCACATTAGTTATTGGACCAAGTGTGTCTCGGATATTCTTCGGTTTCAATGTTCACCTGGAAGATGATCTTGAGGCTCTGGGACTCACCACTACAAGGGCCATCGACTTGTTGAGCCACATTCTCACTAGCCTTTGGAACTAGCTTGTAGTTTTAGAGATCATCTCAGGGATCTCCTGATTCACAGTTTATGCAATCTCTACAAGATGACACTCTCCAATCATCCGACCTCTCTCTATCCCCCTCTCCTTCCGTTCAATTATTGATGGCAGAAACCTCAGCAACTTGACCTTCACATTATGCAAAGCTCCCCAAGTGCTTAAACAGGAAAATCTGCAGATGCTGGGATTGAGTGCATTACACAAAATTGCTGGAGAAATTCAGCAGGTTGTGCAGCACCCATAGGAAATAAAAGGTTACCAAAGTTTTGTCTATTACAAGCTCCCGGAGCCTTCTATTTGTAACCTCAAAAGCTTCCTTTGTGCTTCTAAATCTATCGATCTGTGCCCTCATTTAACCTTATTCCCCACCCTGAAAAATACCATCGGCTATAATGTTATGATAAAATTGATAAATAAGGACAAGTATGGTTTATAAAAAGTTTGTGCAGATTTATAAAGATGTTTTTATTTCTTGACTGACAGAACGAGCAATCCCCAAAAGGAGGGAGATAAAAACATAATTAAATCCAACTTAAAACAGGATTTGCAGCTTGCAGAAATGCCAACCCCTTTATATTTTACTGTTCACAGGGGATGAACTTTTATTAACATTCCTGTTAAATTCTAATAACTTTTTTCAGTGAAATAATGTCACAGGGCATTTGGAACCAAACAGGATTGCTGTTCTTTCTCCCATGGTGATTGAAGGGCATCCCAAATTTATCATCTCCCACTTTAAATAAATCCAATCAAACCATTTCCAAGTCCTTAGCGAAGCTAATAAGAAGATTAGCATTTTATATTATTTTTCATTTGCATTTTGATCAGGCTATAAAAGGAGTCTGAACTAGGTTTATTAAACAAAAAAGGATGAACTTGTTTAAAATATAAGTATTAATGCATAAGATCATTGCTCCAAAGTAAAAGTGTTCTTGAAGATTTAAAGTTAAGCAACGCAAGGGCCCTTCCATTATTGAGGAGGCCAACCACTCAGTGCAAAAATTCATTTGAATGGGAATAAAGTTATTCGGCATACTCCAGATACACCAATTAGATCTGAGCTAGTTTCCAGAAAATTGGCTGCTGGCAGATGACCTTCTCTTGGAGCAACCCATAGGTTGAATTGACAGGAATAATAAAGTAAGAAGTGCAAAAGCTGCAGGTGTTTGAATTCTGAGCAGATAAAGAATTGCTGGAGAAGCTCAGCCAGTGAGACAGCATCCATGGGTAAAAACAGACAGTCACCATTTCAAGTCTGAACCCATGGATGCTGTCTGGTTGGCTGAACCTCCATCCTCAATCCTTAAAGGCCCCCACAACCCAGGCCATGCCCACTTCACTCTGCTACCATTGAGAAGGAGATACAAGAGCCTGAAGACGAGCCCTCAGTGGCACAAGAACAGCTTCTTCCCCTCTGCCATCAGATTCCTGAATGAACAATGAATCACAGACACTGCCTCACTTTGGCTTTTTCTATTCCTTGCACTATTTTTTTTAAGGTGGTTTATATAAATTTTTGCACTATTGACATGTTCATGACAATAAATTCTGATTCTGAGTTATTCCAGCATTTCCTCAACTGTCAAATAAAGGACAGAGATGTTGTCTCCAAATTCAACTATGTAACAATAGCGCCTACATTTCAAAGTCACAACTGCATTTAAAGCACATTGAAAAGACCTGTTGGTGAGAATGATGCTACATAAATGCAATTCTTTATTTCACTGCACACTTAAGCCAGGGAGGAAAGAAACACAAGTGAAGGTGTGTGATTTGTCCGTCATCCTGTGGGTTGAATGGGCAATGGGTTGGAAGGTGGGGAGTGGGGTCAAGGTCTTTCATTGCTTCACCACAGTGTTTTACCTGCTTCAATGCCCGACATCTCCACGCTGAGTAAATGGCCAAAACAGGCTTATTCTTGCTTAATGGTGGAGCAGGCTTGAAGGGGCAGGTAGCCTACTACTATATCTAATGTACCCTGGCTACACCTGCCCCCATTTCCTATGTTCATCTGGTCCAGGATTTGTAAAGGTGCAATGGTGAGCTGGCCTCCTGAATAGCCTTGGGTGTAATGACTTCCTACATTTGGCACTAGGCACTGAGGAGGTGCGATTTGGATATCTCCAGCTCAGGTTCACCATTGAACAAAAGGCCATGTGGTGATGCAGGTTATGGGGACATCAGAACATTGGAGAAGACAGCGAGATCCACCTTCACAATAAACTTGACTGTAATGGTGCTGTATTAGTAGCTTTTACAGGAAAAAGAAAGGAAAGATTTTGTGTACAACATAATAAATAAATAAAATCTTGAGGAAGTGACAGACTTCACAAGTTTAAGGTCAACTTTTGCTTTTTTAAGTATGATCCAGACGAACGTCATATACTGACTTGAGTTGATGGTTAGGCAGCTGACACAAATAACAATAATAACTGTGTGAATTCAAACTGAAATAACACCTTCAACATCATAAGATATTCCAGAGCCCCTCATGACAACCTAATTTAATCACAATTTGATACTCAGCCACACAAGAAGGTATTGGCCAGGACAATGGCTTGTACTTTAAGAGAGGGGGCTCAGACAGTTGCTTTCACTCCATCCTGAGTGGATGTGGAGAGACAGAAATCTGGTCACACAAAGAGGATAACTCACCGAGGTATGGTTATATCCAAAGTGGTCCTTTAATCTCCTGCAAATTCCCCAGGGATTTTGCTTTGGCTCTCAGCTGAGCACTGATAAGGCAACTCTGCATCTCCTTTATCAACAATTTGACGCTGGTAGGTGCAGCTATGGCACCTTTGTTGTCCAGCACATGCAAGAATAAGCTCAACCTCAGGACTAGGGTCAAAGTCACTGGCGAGGATGCCACGCCTTCATATCTGCTGTACTGTGCTGGGTGCCACAAAATTCATTTAAAATAGATTTGCAGATGAGGGAAGTTTTTTTTTTAAACATTTAAATTTAGAGATAGTGGATGGTATCAGGCACTTCCGTCCCATGCCATCCAAATACACCATGATCAATTAACCTATTAACCCTGTATGTCTTTGGAACGTGGGAGGAAACTGGAATACCCAGAGGAAAACCAACACAGACATAGGGGAAGGTACAAACTCCTTATAGACAGCACCAGATTTGAACCCAGGTCTCCGGCACTGTGATAACCACTAAACTAGCCATGCCATATCTTGGATAATAAGCAATAGCATTAGAAATATGGAAGCAAACTTCAAATGATTTAAATTTCTTTTCGGCTTGATTGTATCACTAATACTGTCGATATAACCCACCAGCACTAAACGCGTTGGCCATTTTGATTTCACCTCTGATGCCGCCTCGTCGGGCAGGAGGCACTACTCGGAGAGGGGAGGGAGATGGGGGGGTAGGGTAATGTGTTTACACAAGGCTTTTGGGGACATTTGCCAGCCCAAATGCTCTTTTGTCATTCAGCAGTCACATGGATGGGGACGTGGCGGCTTCCTTAAATCTTTTCCTCCTTTCTTCTAGTAATTTATTGCCATTATGAATATTAGGGAGGACATCTTCACTTCAGAGGGTGTTGAAAGTGTGGAATGGGCTAGCAGAGATGGTGATTTTTAAATTTTAAATCCATTAGAGGCGAATAGAGCTGAAAATTGGGATCTTGGCATGTTGGCCTGGGGGATGGTACTGATGCTAATAGATTTCAGGAAACAGATGTTAGAGTTTGAGATGTGGGAGAGGGTACTTCCAAACATTGACCAAACTACGAGCCCATCTCCAATAACAAAATTCAATAATGCGACACTGGAAATCATGGACCATTTCAAATCACAGTAGCCATCTTTCAACGAGGGCAGACATCTAAAATAAAATTGACCATTGCCTTCAATGTGTCAGCACAGACATGATCAAAATGTACTGGAAAAACACATTCAGGAAATTAAAAAGATACAAAGTGCATTTCTCCCCCAGAACTACTGTAGTTAACAATGTTTTAGTACCAAGATGACTGAAAGTGAACATGAGGAACTTGACACTTTCATATTCATTACAGACACTCACGAGTAAATTACATTGACCAGTACACATGTGCAGACCCAACTGCTTATTAGTAAAAACACAGCAGGTCAAACTCAGCAGGTCAAACAGCGTCCTTTATGTACCAAAGGCAGAGATACATAACTGACGTTTCAGGCTTGAGCCCTTCATCCCATCATTTCAGTGTTCGGAGCTATCCCAGGAATGTAACCATACAAAAACAGGTGGCAGTAATTTCTGGAGTTTCATGGAGATTATTATGTCAGATTTAAAGCAAATAAAACTCTTCCAGAATTACACTCAGCTACCAATTATCCATAAATTCCTGCCCCAGCAGAAATTGCAGACCTCCAACACAAGTATTTAAAATGTCCTTAGCCATAGGTGAGATGCCAGAGGATTGAAGGATAGCTGATGTTCCATTGTTTAACAAAAACTCCATGAATAATGCAAAATGGTAGATGGAATTTAATGCAGACAAGTAGGAGGCATTGCTCTTTGGAAGGACAAATCAAGATAGCACTTACACACTAAAGTAGGGGTTTCCAAACTGAGACTTGATGGGACAGTCCAAGGGGTCGATGCATGCTAGGGGGTCGAAAAATGGCAGGGGGGCTCAATTGAACTTTTGTGGTCGAAAGCAGGGGTGTGTTTACAGAAAATGGCCTCTATGGCAGGGGTGGTCAACCTTTCGCGAGACCGGGCCTTGGAGGCCGCCATGTTGTATTTGGCTTTGGCCTCTTAATAAGTAGAGAGTGAAGGACTGACAGAGAAGAGAAGGAGGTATGTGTCCAAAGCCACCATCTCCCCCTCTCCAGCTCTGCAACCACCCACCCCCCCTCCCCCCCACCCACCCCGTCCAGCACTGCCACCAAGAGGATTCCATGCCTGGGGGATTGATGAGGTATCAAAGATTTCATGAAGGGGTCAATGGACTGAAAGATTTGGGGACCCCTGCACTAAAGGGTAGGGAATTGCGGAGTGTGGTAGAACAGATGAATCTGGAAATGCAGACACACAATTCCTTGAAAATGCAGGTAAATAAGGTCATAAAGAGTGGTTTTGGCACATTGGCTTTCATTGATTTATGAATTTATGAGTACAGGAGTTGGTATGTTATGTTGAAGTTGTATAAGACTTTGGTGAGGTTAAATTTGAAAGTATTGTGTGAAGTTTTGGTCATCTAATTACAGGAAATATATCAATTAGATTGAAAAAGTGCAGAGAAAATTTACATGGATGTTGCTGGGTCTTGAAGAGCTGAGGTTATAGGGGAACATTAAATAGATCAGAACTTTATTCCCTGGAATGTTAGAGAACAAGGAGAGATTTGATAGAGGTATACTAAATTATAATAGGTATATACATAGGGTCAATTCAAACAGGCTTTTTCCCCACTGAGGTTGGCTGAGATAAGACTAGAGCAGGGGTGTCAAACTCAAATTCACGGAGGGCCAAAATTAAAAACTTGGACTAAGTCGAGGGCCGAGCTAAATATTTATTGAAAATTTTCAACAACATCTGCATGTTTTCTCTTCTTTCAACATATGTAAAGTTAAACTTTTTCTTATTAAAATAAATATTTAATAATAGTTTTGGATAAACTCTTTCATTGTCATTGGCCCATTTCCTTTAGCGTTCTGAAACCGTGCACATGACGAGTCAATGAGGGATGATTAAAGCAGTGGTCTTCAAACTTTTTCTTTCCACCCACAGACCACCTTAAGCAATCCCTTACTAATCACAAAGCACCAATGGCACAGGGACGCGAGTGGAAAGAAAAAGGTTGAGAACTGTTGTATTGTCGTAACTCCACATCTGATTAGGTTAATTGTTAGGCAAGTGGTCAGAGAAGGACCCCCCCCCACCCCAAGAAAGGCTTAAATCACAGGAACAAAATAAGCTTCCGTCTCACTGCTCCCAATCTTAAACACAGTCCTGATGTGGAATGTGGGGGTCGCAGCTCCACATTCACCCGAGTTCAGGTGCTGTCTGTGTGGAGTTTGTATGCTCTCCCCTTGTCTTGGACCAACAGGTCGGTCGCCTGACGAAGGCACCCGAACCCCCCGTTGAAACGCCGGCGTCTGGGGTGGTGGAGGAATTGGCTGAGAAGAGCGCGTTGCTCCCACCCCCCCTCCCATGGTTGGAGAGGGATTAAACTGCGATCTCACGGCGCCGGGCTCCAACAAAAGGAGCGGGAGGCAGGGTCCGCCGCGCATGGAGCGAGGGGGAAGGCATCGCCAACGAGACGTTCAGTTCGGCGTCGCCGCTGAAGCGCAGACCCAGCGAGGATGGTCCCCAACTCCAGCCGCGTCTGTGTGTCCGGGAGCCGGGCGGGCTGAGTGCGGCGCTCCGATCCCCGGGATTTGGGACTCTGAGATCCCTCCACACCTCCAACGTCTTCATTTTCACCTTCAGTGTGCATGCGCTATACTGGCGCGGCGGCCAGCGGGCCAACTCTAATATATATTTAATATGATCTTGCGGGCCAAATATAATTATATCACGGGCCAAATTTGGTCCGCGGGCCAGAGTTTGACATGTATGGACTAGAGGACATGGTTGAAATATTAGAGAGATTATTAGGGGGAACTTCTTCACTCAGAATGTGGTGAGTGTGTGGAACGGGGTACTAGCGGAGGTGGTCGATACAGGCTCAATTTTGACAGTTAAGAGAAGACTGGATAAGTACATGGACCGGAGGGATATACAGAGGGGATTATGTTGAATAATCGGTATGGATTAGATGCACTAAAGGGCCTGTTTCTATGCTAAACTTTTTAACTTTTTAACTCATCTACACACATAGTTCTCAAATGTCAAATGATGTTCTCACCAACAGGAGAAAGACTTTTCATTGTAATTGGAGCACAAGGTCCACAAGAGGGTTTCACCATTTATAATGTTCAATTGATTTCACATGAGACAATGGTTTTAATGCAGCAATATGTGTACAGATATCCTTGAAAGATCCAGAAAGTTATTTAACAGGTTCGGTCCCAAAGTAAAGCCCCGATGCTACTCTGCAATGTATGCCTTAATCACTGAGTCCCTGAATATTTTGCAACTTATACTCTTCAGTCTGTTACCATTCAAAATCGAAATCTCATTTTCAATTGACAGCAAGTTTGGGTTATTAAACTACTTCCTTTGCAGGGTTGACTTGGAGCAATAAATATAGACATAATTTAAGATTAGTTACCTAATTTATTGAAATAGGGCAATACATCTCTGCGATTCTAGTGACAAATGTGAGAAGAGGCAGAATATGTTGTGGGTCACATAATCAGTGTTACATTCTGAGAAAGTCTCAAAACAATATCCATGTTCTGGTCAAGCTTTCAAGAAGGTCAAAAATAGAATGTTTATTATTAAACTGAACTTGGACTGAAGCTGGTACATTTATTTTTTACATTTAAAAATTTTTGCTTTTATGCTTTTTGATGTTTTTTTAAAAAAACATGAATTCAGTCATTCTTTTCCTGGCCAGTTGCCGCAGTGCTTTGGAGGGATTTCTTTTCAATAGACCTTTTTTCCAATTGCGGTGTTGGGTTCAAAAAAAGAAGTGTAGATACTACGTCATTATGAAGCTACAACATCCGTAGGTGAACAACCCAGGAACCAAAATGTGGGCATATTAAAGAAACTTATCAATGTCACTTTATGATTCAGAAGTCAATAGGTGGAGATCAGGCTTTCAGAGTCCTAACTGATACAATCAGAGCCACCACAAAGTCGGTAGTTGTCTACTCGTGATAACATTGATCAAATGTTATTTGTGAAGGTCCAGTCCTTTGCCACTTCATTAATGGGATGGAAGAAACAACTCAAGATCAACTTGTCTGAGACTGCCAAATTTAACCAGTCTGAATGCAAAAATGGCTCAATTATTGGAGGTAAACAAAATAAGTATTGAAAATCCTAGGAATACTCCATAGGTGGGGTAGCAATCGTTAATGCTTTAGATCAGAAATCAGTGAAATGAACGTTATGAAAAATAGAGTTACTGACGGTAGTGTTTGGTCTACATATTAGAATAATAAACTGCTCTCACCCTCCTCTTGATCAAGCATTACAATTCAATAGGGATGTCTAGATTTCCAAACAGTGCACTTTTTTTAAAATTCTAGACGTCGTTGTCAGTTTAATTGTGCAAAGCTGATAGTTTCACATTTGACTGTAGAATCTTATTTTCAATTCCACTTGAACTCCTTGTGTTATTCCAGAAGAAAACTGACAATGTTAGCACATCCTTAGTTTCCCCTGAACTGAAGAGGCAGCTAACTCCATTGTTAGGTGTGAAATGACATCTATAGACCAGATCAGGAGGATGAATTCCCTTTTCTGAAACACCCAAGTCAGCCAGGTGGGCTTCATATTTTAGGAACAATCTTGTTATTTCATGGTTATTGAGAGTACAGTTCTTTATGCAAGACATGAGATTTAAGTCAATTAGTTGAACGAGCAAAGTGACCACTCCACGACCATAGAATGTGACGGTGCATTTAAGTAATTATTTTCCTCCTGTGAATCCCACTGTCTGCTTATGAACTGAACCAAGACAGTTGTTTGCATCAGTCCAAATGGTAGGGATTTGGATTGTGAAATCAAAGGATAAACCAATTGAAATATAAGCTTTGAACTCCACTGAATGCTGCACAGAATTTGCGGATCATATCAGGGTCGGACTGCATCCAATATGGTAATCTGCAATTGTACAACAGTCTGCCACAGCGCCACATGGAAGAAAACTGTAACTGGCTTCCATGAATATTTAATAGATTCTTGCTGTTATTCAACAGACAGCATGAGAATCAAAAATACCAGTAAGACCAGATGGAACAGCAGGGTGTGCGTTTGGTCATGTACAGATAGGCATGGTACTGAATAACTTCAGATGTCCAATAATCATAAATGCCCTTTTTAACCAGTTAAAGCAGATCTCTAAATGAAGATGTTGGAAATTAAAGTGACAATTCCACTTTTGGTTTAATAATGGTTTAGTAAACCATTCTGGTTTAATAATTTGAATTTCACTTTCATTAGATTTAGTGTGCCAGAATGGCTTTTTGTTTTTCTGCCCAAAAAGAAAAATAAAATGGGGTTAAGCATTTAAACAATGAAGCAAAGGTTGGAATTTGGAACCTGTTTCTGAAGAAATTTTGCTGGAGCTCAATTATACAAATTTTCCATTTGCACTAACTGGGTGACTGGAGAATCAACTATGCTAAAACTGTGCAAATGTTCTGACTGCCACATATGGCAACAGTTCATTGAGAGAGCATTTTCTCTTTTATCAAGACACAACAAAGATGTGTAAAAGCATTGTGTGGTTGTAGATTATTCCATGTGGAGTTACAATAGCAAGGTAAATTTAAATTTACACATACCACATGGAAACAGACCCTTCCGACCCAAATACACCGATAAATTGATAAACCCCATATGTTTTTAGAAGGAGGGAGGAAACCTGGACACCCGAAGGAAACCCACACAGACATGGGGTGCCGTACAATGTAATTAAAGACAGCGCCAAATTCGAACCAGAGTCACAGGCGCTGTAATAGCATTGTACTTACCACTACACTATGCTAACCATTCCACCCTAATGGAAGCAATCCTTGGATTCACTGGTAAATAAGTAGAATGCACAACATGCAAGAACAAAATTCCGAATGTGCTGCAGTGGGCCACCTCATGACATATCCTTTTAGTTGAATTTCTTTGTTGCACCTTTCAACTTAAGGGCATTTAGTTAAAAAAAAACCAATTGCTTATGTGATAATACACTGCAAAAATCACTGGGGCCTTTGTAAATGTCAAGGTTAATGGTATCATCTCCTTAACCAATGGTACTGAAGATCACAAAACAAAAGGTTGAAAAGGAAAATAATTACAGTTAGCACACTTCTGAAAGCAAGAAATAAATAAGTGAATGTTAGGTATGTTTAAGCTGCAGCACCTGGGTAGCCCTCCTGGGACCCAGGTGCAATTAATGGGGCACTATTAAGCTGCAGAGGGGATCGACCCATTAAATCGCCAACCCAGTTATTTAAGGGGGATCCTACCCCTGTGATGACGCAGTAAGTGACACGTCACACACTCAGGGGAACTATCAGCAAATAATCTCCCATGCACTCCTCCCCCCCACCCCTCCGGCCACCAGTCGCCCCTCCCCTACCGTCAATCACCACCACCCCCAGTCAGTCACCCTCACCCATCAGTCACGATCCCCACTGTCAATCAACACCCACCCCATTAATCGCACCACCCCCCCCCCCCCCCCCAGCAACATCTCTCTGTCGCGAGCGTTGAGCTGTCACAACCGGAGTGGTTTTCGCAGCAGCGACAGTTCACGGTCCCCGCACACTTCCCAGCCCCCTCTGGCCCCACAGCAGTGACTCCTCTTTCCCCCCCCACCACCCCCAACCAATCCCGATCGCAGCAGGCTCTTTACCCAGAAGTTTCCCTGTGATCCCATCACACAAGTACTGACATCACAGGAGTAACTGGATGAGACATTTTGCTGTTCAAGCTGCCAGTCGACAGGTCCTGGTGGAGTTTAACTGGGTTTCCTGATTATCTCTAAGGTAGGTCAGGGATCTGGTTGAATTTGGTCCACACTGACCAGGTCAGACCCTTTCAAACTGCCGTGTGAGTGGGACGCTAATCGGGCAAATTGCCCTGTTAACCCCATTCTACACGGCAGCTGTAAAGGGCCTATGATCTGCAATCGGGCCAAATTAGAACTTCAGACGAGATACTGCAGTTGGGGTTAATTAAATGCTGTTCATTAGCTTTTAATACAAAATTCTGTGAAATTAGTTTCACCTCACATCATGGCTCTGTTTTCCATTGATTATTATGGCAGTCTGCAGATATTTGTTTGTCTAATATTGAAACAGATGTGAAGCTCAATTTTCACTTATTTAAATGCATGCTGAGAAAGTGAGGTATTAGCCATATGGTGATTGCGACTGGCAGCACATCTGCCTCTCAACCCAGCAAAGATGTCCCACTTTGCACACGAAAATAAGGAATAGAGGCAAGAGAAGTCAATTTGTTCTCTGTGCCTGCTCCACAATTCAATCAGATCATGATTCGTCATTTACTGCGGTCCCACTTCACTGCACCAACTCGAGATATTTTGATCCCTGTTTACCTTCAAACTACTCCATGACTGAGCCACCTGAACCCTCTTAGGCAGAAAAATGTTCATTACCCACTGGGCTAAGACATTTCTTCTCATCTCAGTCTCGAATTGTCTACATCTTATCTGAGACTGTGTCCCTCAGTTCAAGTCACCCCAACCAGTGAAAATATCATTCCTGCGCTCTGAATCCTCATAAGAACTTTGTACATTTCAATCACATCATCGCTCTTCTAAACACCTTCGACAGTCTGTTTATTTGAAGCCGAAGTGGATGCAAGATGATGAACATCAGCACTGGAGAATGCGACAGGAGGCCTCACCAACTTTTCCAGTAGCTGACTTTATGGTTTTCACAAACATTGGCGACATGGTTAGCGCAACACTGTTACAGTGCCAGTGAACGGGGTTCAAATCCGGTGCTGTCTGTAAGGAGTTTGCATGTTCTCCCCGTATCTGCATGGGTGCTTCAGTTTCCTCCCACTTTTCAAATCATACCAGGGTTGTAGGTCAATTGGACGCCACAGGCTCAAGGGCTGGAAGGGCCTGTTACCCTGCCGTATGTCTTAAGTTATAAAAATTGCTGAGAATGCACATGATCAGATAATGTTATAAAGCAATGTATTACCCACTTGTGATCAGCATTCTTTCAGAACTCTTGACAAGATATAAATTCATCAAGTCCACCTTAAGGCTGAGATTCAAAACAGGAGCACAGACCTAAAGCAAGAAGCCTGATTATAATAACTGCCAACTGTTGGAGTGACTTCGCAAGCACCTGGTCCTTTAAGACTGGACTCGGGGACTCTTGCCATTTCAGAGCAGTGAAAGAAAGCTTGTTCAGGACATGTGACAAGACCAAAAGTGGGGCAAATCACTGCTAAGAGTAAGGTTCGGTGGAGCTGGGAGGATTTACAAACAATAGCTATTCAGACATCCACTTACTTTTGATATATTTATAAGTGTTGCAATAAATCAAACTGAACTCTATCATTTTAAAATGTTTCTATGTTCTTTGAAAATCTGGGTTAAAAGGCACATATACTGTACATAAGCTATGTTACTGAGTTCACTCCCCTGATCTCTCCTGCTATAAACTGGAGGAGTCGTTTTGCAAATTGTCTTCTTTAGCTGCCATGGTATATTCCTCAATGCCCACAAAAATTCTGGCCAAACTGACAATCCAGTGGTGCTCAATACAATAAAAATTTGGTACTAATTGAGATATCATTTCAAGTGAGCAGTTCAGGGTCCTTTAAAAAACAATCACTTATTCTCACCATCAGTTACCGATTTTTTTTTAAAATAGCAAACTAAAGGTATCAAACGTCTTCAAATCCTCTATAGAGATGGAGGGTTTGGCATCTTCACCTCTCTGCACACACATATAGCTTACCTGCAACACACATATTTTGCTACTTTCAGACTCGACATTTTATTTCGAAGTCTTTTTCAAACTTCCCTCAGTTACCCTGGGAAGATCTAGTTTTAGCTCATACAGGAATGAGAGAGATAATTTCAAAAAATTATAGCTCCATTCTGCCAATCAAAAGACATTTACTTTCCAAAATGAAGACAGAATATGAGCAAGAATTAGAAATGGAAATTGAGGAGAAACTTTGGGAAGAGGCTTTTGAGAGAATTCACTCGACCACCTCCTCCGCTCGGTTGGGACTCATTCAGTTTAAGGTGCTGCACAGGGTTCACTTTTCTAAATCCAAACTGTCAGTCACTTATCCAGGAGTAGAAGACAAGTGCAATAGGTCCCTTGCCAAGTCATATTTTATCAGCGCCCCAAAATACATGGGTTCTGGAGCAGTACTTTCGCACATTATCTAAAATATTTACAGTTAATTGGCATCCCTGCCCATCGACTGCAATATTCGGATTCTGACAACTCCATAAACTCTCTACAGAAGGAGATAATAGTGTTTATTCAAATGTCTAGTCTTGTGGCACTGGAAGTCTGAAAGAGTCCCTCTGTTACACAATAGGTTAAGGACATCAGTTTCTTTATTAAACTGGAGAATATCAAATACACATTAAGAAGGTCGATTGCAATGCTTTTTCATAAATGGCAATCCTTTATGCATTAATTCTTTGAATTACAAGTGCTTTCGAAATAAATGACTTTCGTACAATGTAAGCACTATAAATGGTTATATATACTGTTGGCAAAAGTGACAAGGTGGTCATGGAGTGGGGGGCGCTGGATGTGTATATGAATATCTCTGTATATGTGTATTGTTTTTTAATGTAAAAAAAAAAGGGGGGCCCATAACGTACATCTATATAATCTGTATCCTCAAAGACCCCCACCACCAGGCCATGCCCTTTTCATTCTGCCACCATGGGGAAAAAGTTGCAGGAGCCTAAAGACGAGCACTCAGCGGCACTAGGACAGCTTCTTCCCCACTGCCATCCGATTCCTGAATAATCAGTAATTCACTGTCTTATTTCTTGGGCACTGTTATAATAATTATTATTATTATTTTCTTCTTGCACAGATGTAGTATGATGGTATAATATGAACGTACAAGTATGACGCTGCCACAAAACACCGAATTCGTGATTCCATATAACCATATAACTACTTACAGCACAGAACAGGCCAGTTTGGCCCTACTAGTCCATGCCGTAACAAATCCCCATGACAATAGATTCTGATATGAAAAAGTTCTTTTGATGTTCAATAAATATTTTTGGGGGGAAAAATGCACATTTCTAAACTTCAGAATGAAATTTGCAGAAATGCCGGGGTAAGTGATGATGGAAATGCAGCAACAGTCTATTTCTATTGGTGGCGAATCCAATTGTGCAAAAATAATCTGGGAACAATCCTTCTATCCTTCAAGGGACATATTTGAAGGTCTATGAATCAGACCCTTGACTCTTTACTGCTATGTAAAAAGCAATTAGTGGTTAATTGTGAGTCATCAGGCTTGTTTATTTCCCAGTAGAATATAAACTTCAAAGTCAAAGGAGATAACAAATAGGCAGGACACAGGAATGATGCCCTTCCATGGAAAATCAACACATAAAAGTCAAAAAATAAAAATATTGATTCTTTTATTCATTCAAAGAAGAAAATGTTCATTAGCTTATTGTCCCCTTGAGTTGATTTTTTTAAAATCTTTTTGATTAAATAGAATTTAGAAAAGTAAACATTGATAAAAACTAAGTCTAAAGATTCATTTCATGTTTTTATAGTTGCACATTGTTTTCATTAATTGCCCCATTTGAGAGAAGGACATTTTGATCAAAGTTTGCATTTTAACATAAACTGTCGAGACATTGAAATATTGTCCTTAAACAAAGAGCCAAAGGCTCTGTGGATCTCAAATTAGATTGAACAACACTATTAACAGAGGACACTATTAACACTGCCTTCCATATTTCAGTCACCACCTCAGAAAAGTGGGTGGCCCTTGATGCACAGATTCTAGCCTCAAATCCCTGACCCCTGTGAGGACTCAACTAATTACAACCGAGTGCTCCTATGATAAGAGCCTACTCAGAGTTGAGGCAATCACTGGGGTCTTAAAACAGAGTGGGATGCCCAGAAATGTCTGCAACATAGATGAGAATGTTCCAGAAATTGTCGTGCTTCATTATTATCTGCATAGTCTAATTACGTGATTGATTACAAAGAGGATAGGATGTAGAGAGTCAGGAAAGAATGTAGTGTCATGAGGCCCTCTCAGGAAGACACATAATGGCACTGTTAATTTCACTCATCTTCAGTTAAGGAGCACAAGCTCAGAAAATAGAAAACTCCATGACTTTATCTGGAAAGATTGGCAGAAAACTCCAGCATGGGCCAAATTTTTATTTATTAATTTAAAATAATGATTTGCTTTTAGATATGTGTGTTTCTGTGTGTGTACTATTGACTGCATATGTATCACTTGTCTGTATATGTGGTAGGAGTTGAACACAAAAGTTTGCAGACACCATGGTTGAAGTATAAACACAATGCTGGAGAAACTCAGCAAGTCAAACAGTGTATTTTTGGTAATGACAATAAAGATTCATGACCAATGTTTCAGGCTTGAGCCCTACATCAAGGTATGAGCAAAATGGTGGGAGCATAGGGGCAGGGAGAAGAGCAGAGTCCCACAGCCAAAAGGTAATAGGTGGATAAGAATGTCTGGTTGTGTGTCTGGATGATTTTAAATTGATTTTAAATTGAGGACTGGAGGACGCTGTTTCGTCAGGTTGTACTTGTAGAATTGGATGATAATAAACTTGAACATGGAAAGTTGGGAGTCTGATGCTGGAGTAATGGGGAAGTGAGGATTTGATGAAGATTCTACAGACCAGCTCTGACTGGCAAGGGTTCCTCATGCATTGTGATTTCCATCCAAATCTTCTAGTGTGATCAAACTGCAGGTTTAAGATGTCCGTATTTGTTGTTCAAGAAATTGTTTCATATTTGTTATTGAAATGCCCTTGAATTTCAATTTCAATTCAGACAATAGACGCTTTTTGTCTGAATAAATTGTGGCTGACTCAGTGAAGTTATTCATGACAGGTTCAACAAAGCTTTCACAGTCCTTTCAGGAAATGCCTCTGAGAAATTTTAGTTAACATGCTTTAAAATGATAGAAAAACAAACTAGTAGTACACACAAAAATATATATTTTTTAAATCAACCATGCTCTTTTACAGGGGTCTCCAAAGTGGTCAATATCGACCCGTGGGGGTCAATGGGGACTATCCAAGGGGTCAATAAATGCCAGGAGGTTGAAAGGGCTCAATAATGCCAGGGGAGGGGGGAGGAGCAGGGTCAATTGTGGTGGAAAGCAGAGGTGGATCAATGGAAAAAGCATCTATGGCAGTGGTGGCCAACCTCTCTTGAGAGTGGGCCTTGGCTTCGGCCTTGTAATAAATAGAGAGCGAATGTGAGGATAGACTGAGCATGGAAGAAAGACGTATGTGTTCTTTATATCTTTGGTAGCCCCCCCACCCCAGCCAGTGCCACCACCCCCATTCCCCATCCAGCACCACCACTTACCCCCTTCCCCACTCCACCCCCACCTCTGTCCAGTGGTGGGATTCCATGCCTGGGGGTCTATGAAGGATCAAGTATTCCATGAAGAGGTCGATGATCTAAAATGTTTGGGGACCCCCTACTTTATTGTAAAAACCTGAGAAAGTTGAAAGGAATGAACAATTCAGACAGCAGAGGTGGAGACAGTACCAGAATTAACATTTCAGGTCAAGACTCTTTCATCAGTTTGGAAATATTAGATCTGCTTCTCCCAGATATTTCTAGTATTTTCTGTTTTGATTTCAGATTTGCAGCACCTGTATTTTTTTATGCTTTATTTCTTTGACCATTTATGTCCACATAATATGATGAAAAAATATAGGATTTGTATGTTCTTGCACAAGTTTTAATCAGTTAGCAGGTTGAGAGAGAGCAAGCGGTAGGAAGATTTCAGTGACCCTCTAATTAATGTCAAGAGTTTGGAGCATGAAGGGAGATTTTCCCACAATTCTGAAGAACTGCATCAGTTAAATAGAAAACTTTCTCAGAAGCAGCACAACAAAGGATGAGGTGGCTGAACAAAAAGCACGTTAAGTGGAATGGGCTTAAAGTTGCAGAGGTTTAAAAGGATAAATATATTTATTTTCAAATGTATAAAGTTTAGTCTTAACAATGCGGTTGCTGAGAGGCTACTTTTCCTGGATGGGGTGTATGGAAGTAGGGGAAATAACATTCAAAACAGGCGTGGTTATTTGAAACTGAGATAAAAAGAAATGTACTGGCATGATAGGAATTCCCCGAGCAGTCATGGAGTATTTTATAAATGTGGATGTAAATCATAGCTTTCAAGGGTTGTTGGCGAAGTGAGAAAGTGGAACATAGATTTCTTGTGCTCTCTACTCAACTTGTGTTTCCACTGTTCTTAATACAATCCACGTTCACAATGTAGTGCTGTGAAGTTATACTCAATGCGTAAAGTAGCCATTACAGCAACGTTAACAAGGTAACTCTACAAGCAAAAGAATAACTGAATTAAAGGGCAGAAGTTGTAGACTCAGATGCTTCAGTTAAGGTGCCTCTTATCACCACCGGCAACAGTATCAACACTATTTCTTCATCAGTGGGTCTAACTACTGTACCTGTACTCTATACCCAGAAAACAAAATGCAAATATCCATGCAGCAGTTAATGAAGATGGCTCACCTACACTTTCCCAAAAGCAGGTTAAAGAAGGCAACAAGTTTGACCTTGTCAGCAATGTGCACATTCCATAAATAATCAATGGAGCACAGACAGGCATAACATTTAAAAGGCATTGAGTGAACATTGACCCAGTCTTCATCAGTAAATGCACATTATTGTTGTGGCAATACTTTGTATTCAGCTTCTGATAGTTGGTTCCCTGGCATGCAAAGAACTGAATTTTAGAAGTGGTGTACAACAGACAGCTGATACTACATTTAGCATTATTGACAAGACAAATTTCTAGGCAGCTATGTCTTTTTTGTGACTTATGCAGGCTGGTCCGTGACCAATGCAGAGACAATCCTTGCCAGTCCAAATGCTAGAACAGCATTTGTTTCACCATTATGCAGAGAATGGGAGCTGAGGGGTTTGCCCTCCAACAAGGAATCTTTTTTTCCCAATCATGATAATGAAAGCAGTCATCAAACGATCTGAACTGCCATTAACATTCGTTGAATTGCAGAAGTTTTTTTTAAATGAACCTTGAATCAGTTAGACAATTTTATTTGTTCACACAAATGGATAATTTACCAGTGTGGTTTGGAAATAGCATGAGCTTTTATTCCAGGGGTTTAAGATGGGCAGTTGCTTAAATTTATCTTTTTAAAACTGTTGGTAGAACAGAGAAAGATGTGCATCTTATCCCTTGTATTAACATGGGTAACAAGAGTGGAGGTACTGTGGCTCTTCCATTTTGAGGAGAAGCACATGAAATTATAGCATCAGAAACTTCCATTAATATTGCACATCTCCTGCAGCGAAATATTCCAAGCCACTTCACAGGAACGTTGTGAAATAAACATTAGCACAGGCCACATATTGAGATATTAGATTTGGGGGGAAAAAGCTTTAAAAGCATCATAAAGGGTGGAAGAAATAGAAAGCGGTGAAGAGATTCAGAGAGAGAATTCCAGAGCTTAGCATCTCGACTGCTGAACGCAGAGCTACCGGTGGTGGGTTTGGGATGACTTAGATGCTGGAATTTGAGTACCAAACTATCCGAGGATCTTTCAGGATTGAAAGAGAATACTGAACAGCAATTGGATGCTGAGGGATTAAGAATTATAAAATCAAAATATAATTCAGCCAGGAACCAACATGGGTTGACGAGAACAGGGTGATGGATAGACAGACTTGCTAGGATGCAGATAGCAGTGCTTTGGTAACCTAATATTTCTGGAGGTTACCAAGATGAAGTTGATCACAAGTGCATTGCAATTGTCTGGTCTGAAGGTGCAGTATATAGACAAGGTCAAGTAATGCTTCTTGGATGTCTGCAAGTGAAGACAAAGTGTCACACATTTTAATTTGTGATAGATTCTTTTGGAATAGATACTTGTTAGAAGTTTCTTCAGAGGAAGGTAATGGTCTTCCACAAAGTAACATGGGCAAGAATCTTAAACTCAAAATATAGTTAGACAATGGTGAGGAAAACATGACGAGGGTTTCTAAAAGGCTGATATTCGGGCACTGTATTTATCTCATTATCTTGTGGATGACAAATGACGGTGGTAAAAGGGTGCAGAATAATTATCCACTGTTGTGTCTTCCAGTTTTCTGCTTCAGCTCTGAATATGCAAATCTCTAAATCAATTGCTCTATGGCAAGGAGAATTTCCATCTGGATTGAATTTTGACATCTTATCATAAATGATAATTAAGGAAACGGAGGGATGAAAGGATTTGTACAGGAAATATCAAGTATTAATGATAAACTCAAGAGCATTCATCTACTACGCTGATCAACAATCAAAAAGCACATCCTATTGCTGCACCTGTGCTGAGTGGAGCTGATTCCTTTCAAACATCTGCATACATTTGAAATCAATGCCGGAATTAAATTTACACACACACATCAAGTCACCAGGATGATTGAACATATTATGTTCACTTGAACTCACAACTTACCCTGTTATATGTTTTCCCATGTTCATATGAATATCGGTCAATTTATATTTTGGCGCATAACCATCAACAGGAAATTGTGCAACATCTTTCATTTTGCAAAATTCACCAGGTAGAAATGTAATATACGAAGGATCTCTGAGCCGTTGGATTTGTATAATTTTGCATTGGGGAGAATATTTTCAGAATAGAACCATGTAATACTTACGATATTCCCAATGTATTACTCAGCATCTCAAAACAGAAAATAATAAGATCATTAATTAAAAGCACTTACAAGTAGCTGTGGGCCGCTGAACAAGAGATTCAAACAAAGGCTTCTTTCAAATTCATAGTTAAGGAATCGTCTTCACAGATCTTTCTTTTCCAGTATGTAGGCACGCTTTGTACTCTCAGCAATCCTTTGTGAGAGAAGACAGAAGTCCGTCTGAAACAGGTATCCCTGTTTGCATCCCCATGAAGAAGAATAAAGTATTAGCAGCACATTTCACCGTCAGACCAAGTTCAATATCAGAACGTTGACGATTATTCAAAAGTAGCAAATGAATCTGAAATTAGTGGAATGTCTACTTGACGGTGAATCCCACCTGAAAAAAAAAATAAAATCAATGAGAATTAATTAGATTACAATAAATTCTGAGATAATTAAATCTACACCAGGCACAAATAGTTATTTGAACTCTGGGCAGTGAACTTATCAACATCATTAAAACCTCCAACTGAAATATGGACTAAGAGCAGGTGGAATGCACCAACTGATTTCCTGGCAATTCTAATGGAAACGGCCCCTTAAGTTTGAGGGCCCCATTCACACAGGCCTCAGGGCTGAAGGCTGGGAGTGAACACCTCCATCATAAGCTGTAGAGTCCTGTGAAGCATCCAGACTGGAAATGATCTAGGGTGGTACAGCTTGGGATTGTGATGAGGTGAGGTTGGGCAGATGACTCCTCTCCCACCCACCTATCCAGTTCTCTGAAATTGTATCCAAGATCTCTCCATCCTTTCAAACTCTGCGGTGTCCTAGATTAATTCAAAATCCAAGGTCAAAGTTAAAAGCCTCTGGCAAACAACACTCAGAGCACCCTCAATAGAATCAGTGGGATAAGTCCTTGGCTGCAATATTCACGGCTCCAGGCTTTCAGTGAGGCCTAAGTTGCCTTTTGACTCACAAAAAGGAAGCGCCCTTAGTAAATCTGTGCAAAGCCTGACAGCATTTTGTCTGCCAGGGGAAAAAGCAATAAACCTCTAACAGCTGAAAACCAACGTGGGAAAGGCAGAAATATAGCCTGTTTGGAACCTAGATATTCTTAACGGTTTCCATGGTGATGTTGCAGTACGGTGACTGTTATTTTGGTCCTCTCTGCAGTGGTAATGAGATTTCTCAGAAGTGGTGATTTAAAACCTTCATTCACTTCACCAACCAATGTTCTTTGTTCATCTGTAAGTGCATCTTACCACCCACCCCCACCCATTTACATCAAGCACATCAGATTGAGGCCTCAATCTTTGCTTCATTTTACAATTGTCAAACCATGAAGGACTAAATCTAAATTTTGCACTTCACAATTGCCAGGACTATTAATGTAGGAGGGCAACGTATGAAAAAAATACAAAGCAAAAGTATCGGTCCTCCTTCCTCGACATTCACATGCAGTTTGTTGCATTAGATTCTGCTTCGATAAAGAACTCATGGCATTGCAGGAAATTACATGAAAAGGGTAGCCCCTCGCCCTGGAGTGAAATTTATATTTGGTGCGATTTCAAATTGGATTGCAGCCAATTTGTCGTTCTTTACACAGTGTATCTGAGCTTCCTTTCCATTAAAGTCAATAGAATGGTTTACAAGACAAGTCGAAGAAAACTCATCACAAGCTGGTTTTCCAATTAAGATTGTGACATTTTGAGCGGTTTAAAATTACCAATTATCCCTTGCCTTTCAGCATTTCCTTCAATTTGAGGAATGTCGCTTTTTATTGTTTGTCTACCCTTCTCTATTGAAGAGAGTGAGATGTAGTTGGGAATTATATACCTCAGGCAAGAGCACATTCTCCAGCTGTAGGCATGGATGGAGAATATCTGCACTTGTCATGGAGGGCATGTATCACATCTTATGCTGAATCATCATTCAGTCAACACCCAAACATGTGCACTTTGCTGCAATTGGATCACGAGCAAGAGCTGTGGCAATTCAACCAGCTGTTTAAAAATAATATCAAGATGAAGATAAGAAATATCATTGGGAAATATAACAAGCAGGTGCAATGCACAATGTCCTTTGAACCTACATTATCATTCAGCTAGATCAAAAATAATCTGATCTATGCCTTCAACTCCAGTTTATGTCCACTCATTGATCTTCTACTGACCAAAAATTTGAGGACTTACGATTCAGCATTGATACATTTCCAAGTCAAAGAACTTCAAAGATTCACAAATATCTTTGAGAAATGTATGTTCAGCTATCCCCAATTTGATTTTCCCCTTGTTTCTCCACCCCAAGGGGGAAAAAAATGTCTTCACATCATCTTTTTAATCCAACAGCGATCAGTTCTTAAACTTGCGTACACTACCCGAACCCTAACCATAAACTATTCCAGGACCCCCAAAATATCCATCTGCACTAATGAAATGTCACTTGAATATTTATTGATCTCTCCTTTGATATTAAGAAGTAAATCACAAAATTCTGTAGATACTGTGGTTGTAGTAAAAAAAAAACACAAAATGCTGGAGAAACTCAGCAGGTCAAACAGTACCTTTGCTACATAAAGGACAAAGATATAGAACTGACATTCCGGGCTTGAGCCCTTCATCAAAGTATGAGAAAATGACATACTGATGAAGCATATTTTCATCAGAAATAAATATTAAACACTAGCTATGTCGAGTCCCATGAATCTGCTATAATTAACTAAACTGACCTTAGCCTCATAAGTGTGGGGGCCACTCAACCAGTGCAAATCATTGTGAGGCTTTGACAGTGTTGACAGAAAAGTTTCTGGAGCATTCAAGGAATAAGTAGGAACTTTTTTTTTTTAAACCGTTTTTGCAGCTGCAGGAAATTTTAACCAACCACCCTGGTGCGGGAACTACTTTGCGAAGTCAGCAGTTTGGTTCCTCGGCTCAGCATCTGCAGAACGCAACAGCACAGTACAGGCCTTTCAGACCTCAATGTTGAGCCAACCCATATATTCTGAAAAACAAACTAAATCTTCCCTGTAGTCCTTTACTGTTCTTCCCTCCATGTACCTGCCTAAGTTTCTTAAATGTCCTAAAAGTAGGAAAGACTTGCTACAACTATACAGAGCTTTGGTGCAGAGTATTCGCCACAGTTTTAGGGCCCTGGAGAAAGGATATTTTTGATTAGGAGGCAATGAAATTAAAGTTCACCAGATTGATTCTTGAGATGAAGGAGTTGTTTTATCATTCAAAATTATGCTGTTTGAACCAACACTCACAGGTATTTGGACGTACGAAAGATGATCTCATTGCAAAATATATAGTCCAAGAAGGAAGAGAAAGGGTCAATGCTGTGAGAATGTTTTCTAAGGAGGATGGGGGCACAAGGGAAATAAAAGTATGAAATATCATCTCACAATAAACTATTGGCCAGTCAGCCATGTAAGTCTGAGGTGAGAGAAAAATTATTTATCTGAGTTGAATGTGAATCTTTGGAATTTTTGATCTAGATCAGTGGTTCTCAAACATTTTCTTTCCACTCACATACCACTTTAAGTAATCCCTATGCCATAGGTGCTCTGTGATCAGTGCACCTATGGCATGTGGTATGTGGGTGGAAATAAAAAATTTGAAAAACATTGTTTTAATTGTACCCAATTGGCTCATTATGTGCAAGGTTTCATAACTCCAAAGGAAATGGGCCAATGACAATTTTTCCCAAGCAAAATGTTTCAGTAACAATTGGGTCTGGAGCAGTGATTCTCAACCTTCCCTTCCCACTCATATACCACTTTAAGCAATCCCTTACTGATCACAGAGCAACGATGGCATAAGGGAATACTTAAAGTGGTATGTGAGTGGAAAGAAAAGGTTGAGAACCACTAAGCATGTGAAAGATAGATTTTTGGACTGTGGAGGTCATCGTAAATGAGGGGGTGGGAAATAGAGCTGAAGGCACAGATGAAATTAATTTTTTTTATCTCACTGAATGATTATTGGAGACTATACCTTCCTCATACACTTTAATGGTGAAAATCAGGGGGAAATGATTTGGTGAGAAATGGTGAGCTGATCTTAAGCAGGCACTACTTTAGAACAGTGATAGCAATTAGCAGTGCACGTTCAAATGATGTCAAGATACACGGCATTCAGGCAGAGAGGATCTCTCTGTTTGTGCTCTGAGCGAGTGGAGAGGGGATCTTGGGCAAATCATTGTGAGGGGCCACCTGCCTTCCTTTTCTCTCTTCCTCTTCCGGTTACTCAACATGCTCAGCCTCTACAACCACCATGACCAGTTTTCGCAGGATGCAGCAGACAATGGCAGAGAGCAAGATCCCCTTTTCCACGCAGTGCAGATGTCCTTTGGTAGACCACAATACAGAGTTGCACCTTTTGGACATCAGTCGCTTCACATGACTATGGTTATAACTGAGCTCACAGATACAACCACTTGAAAAGTGAAGTCAAGGATAGAAGTGACGAAAATAACAAAAGATAACTCTCCAATTACTTAGAAATCAGGCAACACTTTTGTAAAGAGAAACATGGATTACACTTCAAGTCGACCTTCGATAAAACCTTGCTCCTTTTTATCTTTCCACAGATTCAGCCTGGCTAACTGTTTCTCTTCTGGTTTTATTTAATATATCCACTTATTTGCATCTCCCTTCAAACAACTATCGTTATACCTGCTGTTTTATTAACACCCTTTACCATCCGCTTTGCCTTGCAACATTCAAATATGGAATGTAAAATATTATCAATGGGCTGCAATGTTTACCACTCTTTTGCACGTTTTACCATTTTCCCTTTACATTTGATTGTTCCTGCATTTACCCCATCACATGCCTCTCATACAATATTTTATAATTTCTATAATTTCCATGTATCTTAAAACTTGTGTCAACTAACATTTTATATTTCTGATCAAAGATTTAACTTCAAAACTTGGAAGGTTTCTTTATTTCTATATTATGTAAGGTATTTTATGCTTTTATTTTATTATCTGAGGAACTGTGAACAGAGCTGAAAACAGCAATTATCAATAAAATAATCTTGTTTCAACTTTCTAGAAGGTCCTTGCGATGCAGCTGAAGATGGATACGCCTAGGAGATTTTCCCAAACAAGTCTTGCAGCACAACTTGGGTGCCAAAATAAGTGGCCTCCAGAAACCTCAAGTATGGAAAGGAATTGATGAATTGGATTTAAATGGGGAGGGTTGGCTTCTAAGGTTAGGTCTTTTCTTTGGCTTGGCTTCGCGGACGAAGATTTATGGAGGGGGTAAATGTCCATGTCAGCTGCAGGCTCGTTTGTGGCTGACAAGTCCGATGCGGGACAGGCAGACACGGTTGCAGGGGAAAATTGGTGGGTTGGGGTTGGGTGTTGGGTTTTTCCTCCTTTGCCTTTTGTCAGTGAGGTGGGCTCTGCAGCCTTCTTCAAAGGAGGTTGCTGCCCGCCGAACTGTGAGGCGCCAAGATGCACGGTTTGAGGCGATATCAGCCCACTGGCGGTGGTCAATGGGGCAGGCACCAAGAGATTTCTTTAGGCAGTCCTTGTACCTTTTCTTTGGTGCACCTCTGTCATGGTGGCCAGTGGAGAGCATAAAAGGAACATAAAGTTAGTAACGGATCGTTACAATGAGAATTTATCGTCCTATCCTCACACCCCACTGCTCTATCTCAGCAGACTGCTGTAGTATAAATACATTGGCAATTAAACAATTATCACAGCCAAAAAACAAGTCGGCTTTCTGCCAATCATTGTAGTGGAAACTAAGAATATGGGAAGGGGCTCCATACATCCCTAAAACTAACATGACAGATATAACCTCATCGAAAGCTGAGTCATGCAGGAAATTATTTTACCATGAAAGTAGAACTGATTTACTTTCAAGATTCATCACATTAATTTTCTCCAGCATGAGTAGCTTGCATTTTCCACAGGATTATGTGTAAATTAATACTGCAACTCAAACCATCTGTTATATTTCCCCTGTGATGTTCAAATAAAGAACATTTGACATTTACCTGTAAACTGATGGAAAAACAAATTACACTGGACAGAATAAAATCTTTTATCTTCTCTGCAGGCATGAAAGACTAAATAGCCTACCTTTGCTTCCATCCCTTATGTTATTTTTCAAGTTTCATTTCTTTCTGTGGTTCACTTCCTCAGTCAGATCAGTTGAACAAATTTTAATTTCCCAATATTAGATGTGAATGTTTTCCTGACTTAGTGTTTCCGCATAAGGCAGCCACATAAATACATGCATGCTCATGAATATGGATCAGCTGTCGTTTGTGTGGTATGAATCATTACTGAAAGCAATCTGACTATTTTAAATAAATGACTCCCAGATCCCTCTATCAGCAGTTGTTAACATGGGTCTCCTTAAACGTGGATGAAGCAAACACTAAATCAGGCAAATTGCAAGCTCATTTCTACAATAAACTAACACAGATGAAGTAATGAAGCACAATACATTTCCCTGTATTTGAAGCTCTGAATACCGAAAAGATCCAAAAACCAAACTTTTTTGTAGTGCTGACATGATGTCCCAAGTTCAAAACAAATTAACACCCGACTTGTCCATGTGGAGCTCTGACGTTCTGTGGCACCAGTTTGGTAACAATAGAGCTCAGACCCAGCCAGACACTGAGCAGCTGGATGTCGGCTCAGAGAAGCAGGCTGGAATCGCAAGCCATCAGTGAGCAACTGGAGGCCATCGGTGGGTCAGGCAGCACATGGGGAAAAAAATTAGGTGCAAGGGTCATCCCTTGGGCAAGAACATTGGATCCTCATTTCAGGTTACTCCCTTCCCTCTCTCTTCCCATTTCTTCTTTACCCTCCGCTGTACTTGCTTTACAAACTGTGCGCCGCTGTCTCCCAGCCAAAGCGGTCAGAAGGATCCTTTGTCCCAGCGTCATCAAGGAGAGTGGTCTCTCGGGCAGGAGCAGGGACCTTGGGCTCCCGGACAGGAGCGGGGACCATAGACAGGAACAGTAGCAGTGGGGAGGTATCGGGGACTCGTGGGGAGATGCCAAGGACTGGCGAAGGCTGATGCCATTGTACTGTTTTTGGGTTTTATCAGACAAAAACCGAACAACGTCTGGTCCCAAGCATTTCAGATACGGGGAAATGCACTTTATAATCAATCTATCATTTGCTTTATGTGGAACAACCTGTATTCAACAGTGCTACAAAAGGACAACATGCAGTCCTTGCCAACTCCAACAGACCGTCTCACATAGTTTGATTTTTTTTCCCACATTTATTCTTAATTCATAAAATTTGCAAATATACAAGAGTACATTCACATGCTGCCATTCAGTGGCAATTACCTCCAGGGTTCACATTATATCAGCGTGAGATCCATATTATTTTTCATCAATTTGAGAGGATTCACCATCTCCTTGGCAGGCTCTGACTACATTCTATGAGGGCTACTACTGAATGATGTGAGATCAAATATGCTTCACTGTACAAATTATACTAAGAGGAACAGATAGCACAGCAACTGACTGGGACACTGCAGAAACTTGGCCAGGCATTGCAGCACCATGATCAGATTGACATTCAGCAGGTCTTGCTACTTGCTGCTTTCGACTATCCAAGGTTTGTATTCTCTCTTCGTCTTGCCATTGCTGCACTTCACCCTTCTGCAACTCCTTATTTCACTGTCTGACTAACTGTGAGGCCCTGTTTCCAAGAGGCATAGGGCACAGACACAGCATGAGCTGTCAATTTAAATGACTAAAAATCCAACGTATTATCTCTTGGAACAGATAGGAAAAAAAATTCCCAAATCTCTGCAACTTAAAACTAAATTGTTTTCTTTAATTTCTGATTCAGACAAAGGGCTTTCAACTTGAACTGCAAACTCTGCTTTTATTTCTGCTGATGCCAAATATCTCCAGCATTTTGTTTTTGTTTAAGAATGCCACGCATCTGTAATATTCTGATTTTTATCTGTAGGAAGCATCTTGTTAGGGGTGAATGAAGTGCACACTTTTGTTTAAAGCACCTCTCTAACTGTAACAGTGGGTATGTCCAAGATCCACCCAAGCAGAGGTGTAATTTGGATTCCAGCCAATCACATTGACTCACTTTCTGCACCAGAGAAAACTCTGCCCTTGCAAGCTTGCAGGCATGTTCTGAACTCTTGCTTTGGAATTAACATTCAAAACACCCAAGGTAGTGAGTTGTATGATCTGAAAAACTAAAATAATTGGAGGTGGTTTGAAACAATAGACTGTCAGCACTTTCTACACCTGTAGGTACCTCCCACCAAGATATCTTAATCAGAATTCCTCATGGCTTCTTTGTAACCAATTAGGATGTATTATCAGGCATTCCAGGCTAAAAGTAAAGCATTTGAACTACATTCTCATCGAGCCATCAGGCCAGATGAAGAAGTACTTTACCTTAATTTGTTCTTCCCTTCATTGGGAATTCTCAAGCTATTGGGTTCGTCATGCCTGTTCTCCATTCAGTAAGACAATGTAAGAGCTTTTATCACAGCGATACCTTCTTCCATAATTTTGATCCCCCTAATATATCTAAAAATAATTTTTAAATCTGAATGGTCAGAAAAAGTCTAACCTTATGGTTTGCAATGAGGTAGAATATTTGCATTGAATTAAGTGCAACTTTAGAGTAGTCATTCTCACTTTACCATGTGTTTAATTCCTCAAAAGATATCATATTTTCTGATGAACCAAAACAATTCAGCACAATTTATAGAAGAGAATGGTTAGTGCAGTGGTTAGGCCAATGCTGTTACAGCATCAGTAACCTGGGTCCGAATATGGCGCTGTCTCCAAGGAGTTTGCATGTTCTCCCTTTGTTTATGTGGGTTTTGTCCAAGTGCTCAGGTTTCATCCCACCATTCAAAAAAATGTACCAGGGTTGCAGGTCACTTGGGTGCAATTGGGTGGCACGGGCTCATGGGCCGAAAGGGCCTGCTACCGTGCTGTGCGTGTATGTGTCTAAAACATTACCGCAAAGTCCAAAATTATCAATGGCAACAAAACGCAGGCTCATTTCCCTCAGACCCAATGGTGATGTTCTCAGAGTACTTCCAAGATTTGGACTTAAATCATGTTGAATAGCAAACAATAAATTTAGTATCACTCTTTTCAGTTCAAAGTAGAAATGAAAATATTACCTAAAGTTCCTTAAACTGGATTTTGATTTTTTTTTAATTACTGTTGAGCAGGGAATTGTTTGGGTTGTGCCACTGCAATTTCAACTGCGTATTTACAAAGCCCTTCATTTGGGACCTCTGTGTTATTGTGTACTCAGTAATTCATCTGAGTCAGTTCCCCCCAATCATCAACTTCAAAGACTTCCTGAAGTCTCAGCATGTAGCCGAGACACAATTTTACAATAGGTTAAGAGTTGAAAGATTTAAATGGATTGAAGTCTAAAACTGCAAGTATTCTTTAGGAGATATGATTTCTTATATTGGATCAAAAGATTATAACCTCCACAGATTTCATATTGCCCTGAAGCTGTTCAACTTTATATTTAATAAACTCCAATAAAATTACTTTTAGCCAGGAACACCACAGCTAATTGCTAAATATATTGTTGCAGATTGCCCCAAAACCCATAGTAAATTGCACATCCACACTCTGGCCAAGACAGGTTGGTGCTACAATCTTGTGTAGACACACCTATGCAACACACACACACAAGCACACCCCTTAAATAAGTCAAAGATGTACATGACAATTTGCAACATGCCATGCATCAACTTTTTCTGCCTGACTATAATGCTACATAAATAAATAATGCAAAATATTTGTTGAAGGTGGATATTAGATGACACAGTCATTTCCTGAACTTTAAGATCAAAGATTCCATTTATTGTCATGCCTAAAAAATATACAAATTTTATTTTTGTTAGTTCCTTCCTGAGCCACCCACCCATCCGGACAGATGATGTCATTCCTTGACATAAAGCGAAGTAGGAACTGCATAGTTTAATCATTACCAAGTTAATTTGTAAATTAAAGCTAACCAGGTTATAAATTCTTAGAAATATATTTAATTGCAAAGGCAGACAATCATCTGATGACATGTGGCCACACCTTCAATGGATTTATTAAATCTATTTAAAATTCAGTCCAAAAACATGAACTAACAGTGCTTCAATTCAGGAAATAATCAAATTGATAAAGTTCCAAAGTAAATGTTCTTTCCTGACAGATATCACCAAAGTGAACTTGTCAATTTATATCCTGTGATACACAAATCTAGCAGAGATCAGCTGGATAAAATTTGGGAGATTTGAAATATAACATGTGTTGGTTCATTTGTCAATACCAAAATGACATAATTAGGCCAGAACACTGTACCTATTCTGTCATTCAGTATGGTTATTGTTCACCTTGCACCTAGTATTCTACTTCTTACCTTTTATCCCATCTTCCTTGAACTCATTTTGCCCAGAAACGTCATCTTGTAAACACTGAACAACTGATAATCCACAGGGTTTCTAGATGAGAAGATTGAAAATATTCTGGTTAAATGAATGTCTTCCCATCTTGATACTAGGCCAAATTATGTCTTCTTCTTTCTTCAGCCTGAGAAGATCAACTCTCAGCATCCAGCATTTCTGATTTTTTTGCGTTTCAGAGACCACTCTTCCTTTTTCTAAATGCTGTTCCTAATCTCTCCTCTTTGGCAAGCTGATTCGCCCTAAGAATCTATCTGGGTGCTTCGATTCTCAAAATAAGATCTCAGATTTCAGTTACTTGTCAGATACAACCCTGAGATTCTTTTTCCTGTGGGTGAGGCAGAATTACTACTTATTGATAGTACAAATAAGAAACTGCACTCAACATACACATGTAAACAAATAAAAAAATGTAAACAAACTGTGCAATACTGAAAGAAAAAAGCATCAATAAAGTGCAAATGTAAGATTCCTTAAAAGAGTCTCTGATTGAGTTTGTCGTTGAGGAGTCTGATGGATGAAGGGTAGCAGCTGTTCCTGAACCTTGTGGCACCTCGACCTCTTTCCCGGTAGCAGCAGCAAGAACAGATTGTGTGGGGGGTGGTGGGGGTATTTGATGATCGCTGCTGCTCTCCGATGGCAGTGTTCCCTGCAGATGTTATCAATGGTTGGGAGAGTTTTGCCTGTGAGGTCCTAGGCTATGTCCACTACCTTTTGTGGGGTTTTATGCTCAGGGATCTACCATACCAGATTGGGATGCAATTGGTCAGCATCTGTGGCATCTGTGGAAATGTGCCAGGGTTTCCAATCGTATATCAAACTTCTACAAACTCCTGAGAAAGTAGAGGCGCTGATGTGGTTTCTTCACAAAGCCATGAGAGTGTTGGGTTGAGGAATGATCTTCCAAGACAGTGACACCCAAGAACTTCAATTTTCTCATCCTGTCCACCTTTGAAGCCCCAATAATCACTGGATCTTGTACCTCTGCTTTTCTTCCTGAAGTCAGCAATTGACAGCTTGGTGTTGGTGGCATTGAGTGTAACCTGCTTCAGTATTTGATGTCTTTGCTAAAACAAAAAGAGCCTTGAATATGCAGAAAGATTTCTTCCAAATGATATCCAAGTAAGAGTTGTCAAAAGTTTGAATTTGCTGCACATGCCCATCAACTTCGAATCAAACACTCGTCATACATTTGGATTCAAACTGACAATCGAATTATGCTAGAGCACAAAACCTCTATGAAACGTGGAAGAAATTCTCAGCCAGGGATTTTGTTCACCTTCTCTGATTGATTTAAAGGACCCACGACACTCAGTATCTTGGCGAACATTTATCTTGAATCACCAATGAAAGAAGCAATAATTCGACAATTGCCTTTTGAAACTCATTGCATGCAAATCATTGTATTTTTTGACTATTTTACGACAGCTCTTGCACTTTAGAAGAATTTTGTTGTTTGAGTACATATTTGAGATAATATGAGAAGTGCTATGTACTTGTTTGTCTTTTTCTTTACTTCATGTTGTATTTGTCTCTAACATCTTATTCATTTTAGCCCATTTTAATTTCTACTTGTGGGCCTCACTTCATTGGGAAGCTCATCTTTCTACTCATGGACTTCTCCAACTCCCTTCAACTCTCTTAAGTTACTATATTTTTTTTTTAAAAATCAGGCTTTGTCTGCAGACATTTCCCAATGCAGGTCCGATGCTATCACAACTTGGCAGAAATTCACTGAACTGCAAGTCACTTCCAGAAAGGAAGCAATTAATTAACAATATTTACAAGTTGCAAGTGAATTAAAGGAAGGAAGAGTGTCCTAATTTAGGGAATTTGACCTGTAATTCTTCAATACATCTTTATGTGTAAGCACAAATTGGTCACTGTGGCAGATTGCCCCCACCTGGACATCATTGGGCTATCTACAATGTTTAGCACAGAACACAGCGAGACTTCTGGGCAAGTCGGAGTTATTGACAAGTCACAAAACAGCATAGTATAACCTGTGTTACAGCTTCTGTGCTGACAAAATAGCTTTGAGACCCCACCCCCAGATCCACCAGCTATCAGCTAGACTTTAAAACAAAATAAAAATACATGTCATTAAATAGTCTATCGAATTTCGACAGTGTGCTACCAATCAACCACATTAGATAAGGATCTGTGATTAATAAGCTTTAATCACTTTTAGATGTCAGCACATCTCACATGTTGCTGGCCCAGTTCCAAGGCAGGTACTGAGGGAGGGGTTTGGGCGTAACAGCCTTATGGGGATATCTGGGTGGGAAGAGTCACAGGTTCAGGGGCGGGCCAGCCCATACAGCACATACATACAATACACACAGTGGTAGCACCACAGACTGTGCACTATGGAAAATGTACTGACTGGTTTGGTAATTCAAGCGCTCGAGAATACAGGTTTGAACTTCCCATTCATTGAAAACATTCATGTGAGGCACTGCCTCAAGAAGGCAGCCACACCATAAAGGGCCTCATCACTTGGATCACACCCTTTTTCCACTACTACCTTTGGAAAGAAGGTACAGAAGCCTGAATAACAGTTATTATCTAACTGCTATCAGATTCTTGAACCTCCCCTGACTACCCTAACTGTAAATTATTTTGGAACCACAAAAAAAATACATTCTAGGCTGAGCAGAAAGTTGCACTTCAAACAAATCTGCCCAGTTTGGAGTTTATGTCCTGAAGATCCAGACAGAAGATCTGCCCCATTATTGCTGCAGATGAAGTATTTCCAATCATTATTCCACTGCTCAGTTTCATTTGTTCCCATGTCAGCATATTTAGCAGAGGGTCGTTATCATGGATTGGAGCATTTCATTCCACAGAACACTGAGGGTTTTTTTTTAATTTGGTGATTTAATTGTGGACATCACTGACTGACTTGTACCATTGGAAGAGGAACTCAAAGCCATCTTCACAAAAGCAGAACTGTTTTTTCACAAGAATGCTTCTGTTTCCTAAATTCTGAAAATGGAGCAACGATGCAATCACTTTCGGATAACTGAAGAGGAAATGGTATGCTGGCTGTGACATATGGTTGTAGAGTGTTCTGGACCAAAAATAGAACCATTTTTCTTTACATTCAGTTCCTATTGCAACTTAAGTTAATTGCAAATTCTGGAGTTGAACCACAGCAGATCATTAAAAAATTAACTATGACAGCACCGTAATGTCAAGTATTTACTCTGACAATAAATCTGGAATCTAAATCTAAAATCTATTCATAATTTGCCACCTATCTCATCTTATTTTGTAACACTGGCTAAAATGGTAGCTCTTGTGACATCATTGAGCACATAGAAATGAAAACTCAGATAGAAAGAGAGAGTTTAAACTGATATACTTGCTTTCAAGGTTAAAGTATTCAATAGCAGTAGATAAACAAAGAAAGGCACTTTCCTATAGGATGTTATTCCATGAACATTAACAAGTCACTTTGCATTTTATTTCCTTGGATGGTTTATCCCTTGAATAATGAAGCTAAATTCATCGCTGTTTCAATCTCCATTTTGTTACATTTCAGTTGTGGCAGTAAAAAGGGTGGAGTAATTAGGCAAGATCTTAACATAATGAAGGGAAAAAGTAAGTAGATTTCCTATTTTGAAACCATTGATGTTAAACGCCCAGTTAAAAATAGAAGCAGTATTTATTCTCATGAACAAATAATGACACTTTGTTTTTTGTGGTAGCATCATAGGGCAAACATTCATATTATAACCATCTCACAAAATTACTACTAAAAAAATAGTGGATGAAAAGTAAGGCAGATGTTTCATTGATTATTCAGGAGTCCGATGGCAGTGGGAAGAAGTTGTGTCCTTGTGTAGTAGAGAGAATAAAGAGCACAAAATTCCTGGGAGTTCACTTAACTAGTGACCTATCGTGGACACTCAACATCTCCTCACTTGTCAGCAAGTCACAACAGCAACTGCACTTCCTAAGAAGACTGAATCAGGCAATGCTACTGGCCACCATTACGTCAACCTTCTCTAGGAGCTCTATCGAGAGTGTCCTGACTGGCTGAAACACCATGTGGTATGGCGACTGATGAGAGATCAATCCTAAGGACCATAAGAAAGGCAGAGAGGATAACTGGAGTGTCCCTCCCTCTCATCGAACTGATCTATCGGGATCTTGTCAGAAGAGGGTGGGTAAAATTATTGACGAGCCCTTCCACCCTGCACACAGCTTCTTTCTGCTGAGCCCATCAGGGAAGAGATACAGGAGAATCAGAGCCAGCACCACCAGGCTGAGGAACAGCTTCTTCCCACGGGCAAAAGGAACTATTCACACTAACTATGTGAGACTCTCATTGGTACAAAACAATATTTATTTTTATAGATAAAATACTTGTCCTCCATAGGTATTGTTTATTTGTTTGTTTGTATGTATGTGTGTTATATCTGGTTGTGTGGTTACGTTTTTCCCCGAGAACCAGAGAATTGTATTGTACTTGTACAATAAACTCAACTAATATTAATTCTGGCTCAGGAGACACTTTAACTCAACACCTCATCACAATTTTGCTTTGATTTTAGAAAGGACTCAAAGGATATTTGGGTTCACATGTGACTCTATAATTTTTTTTAACAACTTAAAATTAAGTACATGCCGAGAAGTGAATCGTTAAAGGAACCAGTGTTTAGTTACGTTACAGTGTTTCAATCACCAAAATGTTAAAAATCAGTATTCTGCTGATTAAACTTCTTTGAAGAGAGGAATAAAACAAACTTAACATTAGAGTTCATGATGTGCCATTGTTTTAAGAATGTTCTGCATTAAAGACCACAGTAGTACACCACTCTGCCTTTTATCAAATAGACAATGGTCAATAACTCATAGTTAGCCATAAACAGCCGTGCTTTCTACAGATCCAATGGCTGCTGGTCTTTATGCACCTGGCATGAGCTTAAAATTGAAAAATACCTTCAAGGGATTGCTTCCAATCATGGGAAAAGTGCACCATTGGACCACTGCACATTCCCCATTGGCAGATTTCTGCATTCAAATTTAATTATAAATGTTTCAAGTATATTCACTGAACAAACTGCAAAATGATACATAATGAAGTGATGAAGTATTCAAATTAAAGTCCTAGTGAAAAAAAAACAATGAACTTGAATTTGCTCCAGGTTTGATTTCTGCTTAGAAGCAGCAGAAAGGAATAAACACGCATGGTCATTGATGACATTACTTCTAACAGAAACTGGAAATTTTGGGTCTTGCCCAAAAGAAGGTTGGCAGTGAGATTTCAATACCTTTTGGTTTACAGGAAAAGGTGGGGAGGGGGGTTAAAGAGAAAAGTGGAGAGATGGGGGCTGGGGATGATATCCAAACAAATACACCAACTTTTGACTCACAACCATTCCCATGGAACCAGTCACCTTTCTCTGCTGCTCTGGATTGATGCAGGTATTGGAATCCAACTGGAATCCATTAACTCATGATGATTTGTTTCCTACACTCTCTGACAAGTTTGAGGTGTCACACTCTGATAAGTCAAACCAAGGTTATAACATAGAGTGACCCAGAGGTTCAGGTGCATAGCACCTTTAAAATATCAATTCAGGTGGACAAGGGGTGTAAAAGACGTTTAGCATGCTGGCCTTCATTTGGTGGGACAAAGAGTACAAAAGTTGTGACTTCATGACTCAGCCATACAAAGCCTTGGTGAGACGACACTAAGAAAGGACATCAAAAAATGAGAAGGGAAGCAGAGGAGATTCCCCAGGATATTGCTATGATGGACTAGAGGAGTTGAATTACAGAGGGAGATTTGGATCTTTATTCCTCAGAGCAAAGATGGCTGAGGGGTGATCTTACAGAGGTTTTACAAAATCAGGAGTGGCGTAAACAGAGTGAATTTTCCAAGGATGGTTGAATCTAGAACTAGACAGCATAGGTTAAAAGGGAAAGATCTAGGAAGGATCCGAGAGGCACACAAAGTGTGGTCCAAATCTGGAATGATCTGCCAAAGGAAACTGTAGAAGTGGAAGCAATAACAGTATTCAAAATATATTTGGGCAGATTTATGTAGAGGAAGTTATTGGAGGGATATGAACCAAATTCAGGCAAATGGGATTAAATCTGGAATGATCTGGCAAAGGAAACTGTAGAAGCGGAAGCAATAACAATATTCAAAATATATTTGGGCAGATTTATGTAGAGGAAGTTATTGGAGGGATATGAACCAAATTCAGGCAAATGGGATTCGTCCAAACTACTAAATTAGAAAGCCAAAGGGCCTGGTCCATGCTGATTGACTCTAAGGCACCATTTCATAAAGGGGAATACTGCCCTTGGTCTACCATGCTAAAAGCATGAAGTATTTAAGAAAACTTAATTCACACAGCGAATTGAAAAAGTTGAAATTAAATAATCAGTGAACACAGTGTTATGTTATCAATAGTACAGCTTGTGTCTCCTCACCCACTCCCTCTGGAAAAGCACATATATCTAAATGGGACTCAGCAACTAAGTCAATGCTTCCTTCTATCGCCAACGCATAATGTAGGATTAGCACACAACCATATCTTTGTTTTTACATAAAAGTACCCTTTTCTATGAAAGAATTATTGTTATCAATGCAAAATGTAATGTCTTGAATAATTGTTCCTTTGAAAATATGTTTTTTTTAAATTACATTGTGTTATAGTTTGGAAACATAGCTGGACACTGTCAAAGATATTTTACCTTAAAAGCTTGATAATGGTATAAATGTTGCAGTGTTTAGAACAGGCACACTATTGTCTATTTCAAAGAAAAGAAACATTATTTCAGTCAGCTCACATACACACACACACACACACACACACACACACACACACACACACACACACACACACACACACACACACACACATATGTTATAATATAATAAAAATAAAGTATTTTCCCCCTTCCAAAAGTAGACCTTAGGGAGGAGTGAGGTGCAAGACAAATGACAATATGGAGATTTTATTTTTGTTTTAGCCAGGAGTGAGTGAGAGTGAATAAACAAAACTTTTCTTAAAATTAGACTCTTTATAGCACATAAAATTTTGAAAGCAACTGTTTTCATTAGGACTTTGCCTGGTTAAGGTTAGGATTAGATACAAGAAGGGATAAGAGGGATTCTCTACCAGAGAGTTACACATTAGCATCATTATGTTATGTAAATAGAGACAATTTACCACAAAGAAGAGTTGTCATATTTTGGGTCATCACATTTTTGTTGCATTAGTTTAGTGAAGTATTTACTGGTGAAGCCCTACATTTTGTACTCAATTATACCAAGTGATTGCCTGCTTCAATTATAACACCTATTAATCTATTCTCTGCATTAACACCTTTAATAATAGGGGCTCTGTATTCAGTCACCTCACAAGGGACAAACGTTTGGTTGGCATTCTAACTCCACAGCACTTTTCTTAGAACTATAATTAGAAATGCAAGACCAGTTCTTGTGAAAACTGGCATGTTTTGAAAAGAGATGTTAAGCAAAGGCAAGCAGATCCAGTCCAAAACCAGTCCAAAGGACACTTCATTCTCTTCACCAGCTCAATCAGTAGAAGTATTCAAAAATGGCATAACCAGTCCCTTGGAGGTGTAAAATGGTGCATTCATGAAGGGCAAAGCAGCCTGAATACCACACTAACCTGTGGTATCTGTCAAGGTTCAAGAAGGTAGTTGAGACTGGATCCAGAACATGCCTCTATGGGCAATGAGCAGACACACAGAGAACTGCAGAATGGAGGAAACTGCTATTTTAACTATGCTGCTCTAACAATAATTCCAACTGTTCACCACTAGGCCTGACTCACAATTAACTCAATTTTAAGAATTATTTCAGCTGAAAGAAGGCAAAACAGAATTATCATAATACACTCACTAGATTTATTAATTTCATATGTATATGACAATAAACTTCAAACCTATCTAGGGAGAGATGGGATCTAGACCTGGGTCAGTGGAAGACGTTGAGGGAAAGAGGGTTGGAATGTGATTTTACACACTAATTCTACTGCAGCTGACATCTCCAACTGCCAGCTACAAAGGAAAGCAAAATGTAGAATGTATCATGCAGTTCACCATCAGATGTTATGGTTTCTGCAACTCTGCTATGAACTTCGATGCAATGATGTTAAAAAAAATAATATGACGGACTATTTATTTGAAAAATAAATCACAAATAAATGAACAAGGGAGCAATTTTCTCAAGCTAATTTAGATGCTAATGACCCTGGGGTCTAATATTGAAACTCAGTTTAGCTAGTTATTGTGGTGAAGAAGTCAAAGATTTCACTGGAAATTACTGATTGTTCCTTAAAATGGCCACCTAGAAGGACACTGCATTTTGGTGGTTTGCACTTGTACTAATTCTTGGAAATCATAGTGGCCTGCTGATTAGTAATAAACTTCCTGCCATTGAGGGTCACACCGTTCATCCTTTCCTTGCTGCTAATCGGTTGAAGAGAATAAAATAATTTTTTAATGGACCGAGAAGCTTTTTGGGACACCGTGTCAAACCTTCATCAACACAATCAATGTATTTTGTGACACTTCTGTCAGTCACTCCCCAATCCTTAACAAAAATGTTTAGGTAATCCTACTCTACATTATAGGACACATCACTACCCTTGGCAGATTGCTAAGGGTCAGCAGGAGGAATAGGAGAAGGACATGAAGAGAAAGCAATGCCAGCAGCATCCAAAATTTGATCCGTGTTTAATGAGCCACAGGATTACACTGCAAAACAGAGTGATGTATTAACCAAGAGAACACAAGAATAGATCGTTCCACACAAGAGTCTCAATTACTGAGCAAAGGTTCAAATCCACCTCAAATAGCAAGTCCCTTTCATTTCTTGGTAAAAACAAAATAGGACCATGAAATAGGAGCCTAAATAGGCTATTCAGCCCATCAAGTCTGCCGCTCTATCTAATCCTGAGCTGATCCATTTTCCCATTCAGCCCCACTCCCTGGCCTTCTCCTCATAACCTTTGATGCCCTGGCTAATTAAGAACCTATCAATCTGTCTTAAAAATACCCAATAACCTGGGTTCCACAACCATCTTTGGTAACAAATTCCACTGGATGAAGAAATTCCTACACATCTGTGTTCTAAGTGGGCACCCTTCTATCCTGAAGTTGTACCCTCTTGTCCTTGACTCTCCCACCATGGGAAGCAAGCTTTCTACATCTATTCTGTCTGCATCTTTCAACATTTGAAATGTTTTAATGATACCCCCTCATTCAAGTACAGGCCAAGAGCTGTCAAACTCTCCTTGTATGATAACCCTTTCATTCCTGGAATCATCTTAACAAACATCCTCTGCACCCTCTCCAACATCAGCACATCCTTTCGTAAATGAGGAGCCAAAATGTGCCCACAAATACTCCACGTGAGGTCTCACCAATGCCTTATAAAGCCCAACATCACAGCCTTGTTCTTCTATTCCTCTTGAAATGAATGCCAGCATTGCATTTGCCTTCTGTATCAATGACTCAACCTCCACATTTACGTTCAGAGTATCCTGCACAAGGACTCTCAGGTCCCTTTGCATCTGAGCATTTTCAAGTTTTTCCTCATTTATAAATAGTCTATCCATTTATCTTTTTCTACTAAAGTACATACCATACAATTTGAAACTTTGCCACTTCTCTGCACATTCTTGCAATCAGTCCAAGCCCTTCTGCAGCCTCCCTGTTTCCTCAACATTACCTGCTCCTCCGCCTACCTTCAGATCATCTGCAAACTTGGCCAAAAATCCATTCATTCCATAATCCAAATCATTTATATAAAACATTAAAAAAAAGTGGCCCCAACTTCGACTCCTTGTGGAATACCACCAGCAACTGGCAGCCATTCAGAATATGATCCTGTCTTCCAACTCTCTGCTTACTGCCAATCAGCCGGTGCTCGACCCACGCTAGTTCGTTTCCTGTTATACCATGGGCTCTCATCTTAAGTAGCCTCAAGTGCGACATCTTGTCAAAGGCCTTCCGAAAATCCAAATACACAACATCCACTGCATCTCAGTCCTGCTTGTCACTTCTTCAAAGAATTCCAATAGGTTTGTTAAGTAAGGTTTTCCCTTTAGTAAACCATGCTGGCTTTGGCCTATCTTGTCCTGTGTCTCCAAATACTCTGTAAATTCATCCTTGACAATTGACTCCAACATCTCCTAACACTGACGTGTTAGATCTATCATTTCCTTTCTGCTCCCTCCCTTCCCTCTGGAATAGTGGTGTCATTTGAGATGACCCAGTCCTCACCATGCAGAATCTATTGATGCCTGAAAAATCATATTGTGACACCTTTCAGAACCCAAGGGTGTAACACATCTGATCCAGGAGATTTATCCACCCATCGATCATTCAGCTTTCTGAGCACCAACTCTCTTGAAATAGTAATTGCACTCACTTCCCTTCCCTCATACCCTTCGACATCTGGCACACTGCTAATGTCTTCACAGTAAATACTGATGCAAAATACTCATTTAGTTCCTCTGCCATCTCCTTGTCTCCCATTATTATTTCTTCAGCATCATTTTCTAATGGTCCTATATACATTTTCACCTCTCTTTAACTCTCTAGTTTTTTTATTTAGACATTCAGCATGGTAACAGGCTCTTTTGGCCCATGAGTCCATGCTGCCCAATTACACCCAATTAACCTACACCCCCAGTAGGTTTTGATGGTGGGAGGAAACTGGAGTGTCCGGAGGAAACCCACAAAGACATAGGAAGATCATATCAACTCCTTACAGACAGTGCCGGATTTGAACCCCAGTCCCAATCACTGGTATCACTCTGATACCTTTTTGTATAATCTTTGATAGTATTTGATAGCCCACTTTCATATTTAATTTTTCCCCTCCTTGTTTCCTGTTCTGATCTTCTCTAGCTCATGGCACTGGGTGTAATTCAAAGATTACCACCTTGTAAGTTTTTTTCTTCAACATTTGTCTGACCTCCCTAAGCTTACTTTGCAGGACCTCTACCCAACTCCTGCCTATGTCATTGGTACCAATGTGTATCATGACCTATTGCTGCTCACCCTCCTCTGAGAATATTCTGCACCCACTCAGAGAAATCCTGGACCCAAGCACCTAGAAGGCACCATATTATTTTGGAGTCTCTATTGGAGCCACACAATCTCCTATCTATTCCCCTATCAAGTTCCCCATGAGTATTGCTCCACCTGTCTTCACCCTTTCTGAGGCTCAGAGTTGACCATGGTCCTATTGGGGTATACATGTTGCTGAGGGGAATGGCCATAGGGGTATCCTGCACTTACTGCCTATTCCCTTTTCCTCTCCTGGTTATCACCCAGCTACCTTCCTCCTGCCTCCTAGGCATGATTGCATCCCTGTAACTCCCACCTATCAGCCTTTTAAGCTCCTGAATGACGTGGAGTTCATCCTACTCCAGCTCCAATTCCCTAACACGATCTGTAAGGAGCTACATTTGGGTGCACATATCAAGATGAAGTCATCAAGGAGACTCTGGCTTCCCTGACAATCCACATTCTTCAAGAGGAGCGCATTGCCATCCTTGCTGCTATTCCCACTGTCTATAAAGAAGAGTTAGAAAAACCTGTCCTTACCTTGCCTCAACTCTTACACCTTCACCTCAGCCTCTGCTCACTGACGCCTCTTGAACCAAAGCCTCAACATCCCACTCCTACATAGGGCCACACACACAATGGCTGCAGCCAATTAGCCAATGGAGACATTTAAAAAAAAAGCACCTGCCTCTCTCAATGTTTGCTTCTCCTCCAGTTCATAGTCCCGCTCTCGCAGTCTCTGACAAGACCCACAGAATACTCCTTTTTAAACTCTTTTCCCTGACCTGAGTGTAGCTCTGCAAATTGATTGGCCCTCCATGAATGCACTGAGACCCACGAAACACTTATTTTTAAATTCTACTCCCTGACCTGAGCACAGCTCTCTCACTCTGGAAATCAAATAATCCGTCGCTAATGCTTTATTTCGTACTCATTTAAACTGACAGAGATTAGTGAGGTTTGTTGCAAATAGCTGAAGGCAGAAATCCACTGTCCCCATAGGTTTCAAGGCAGCCATCATCATCCCAGTGCCCAAAAAACCAATAGAGGCACTGGCCTCTATGATCATTAAATGCTTTGAGTGGCTAGTGATGGATCACATCAAGTCGGACCTTCCAGCAACCTGTTCCACTTTGCCTACCATCCAAACTGGTCCACAGATGATGCAATAGCCTTGACTCTCCACTCCATCCTGATCCACATGGAGAATGATGCCTCATAAGCCAGGCTGCTCTTCATTGACCAGCTCAGCATTCAACACAACCATATCTCAGAGGCAGGTGGATAAACTGTTCTTGCTGGGACTCAACACCCCTCTCTGCAACTGGATCCTGGACCTCTTGACAGAAAGACACTGTATGGGTTGGGAGCAAATCCTCAAGCCCCATCACACTGAGCACCGCCACACCTCAGGACTGTATGCTTAGCCCGCTACTGTCTCATAGCTGCGGTGCCATATTCATTTCCAACAAAATCATCAAATTTGCTGATGTCACAACAGTCATTGGGCCTCATCAGGCTGTGAAACTGATGAACAGTATCCTGTAATCATGCAAATCATCCCATATATTTACCATATATATATGATATATAGACACACACATTTATTTTGATTATTTAAGTGATTGGTCTCAATTGCTCAGCAAAGAGGTGTAAAGCACTCCTTCCATCCAATAGTCTACAGGTCATACTTGGGCAAGGTGTGGCACCAGTTTAGCCTCCAAATCAGGATCGTGTGAAGCCATAAATTGCAGATGGTGGATGGTTTTTTTTACAAGCAGATTCTACAAATTGGAATTTATGGTTGTAAAACTAAAAATGCTGGGCAATTGAGTCTGCTGATCAATGGCCAGGGTTTCCCCTCCAGTACAGACACTGCAACTGAAGGCAGCAATGGGAAACCACTTTTTAAAAAATTATTTGTTATTTTTCACACTATGAACCATATCAACCAAAATATGTAAACGTTTCTCATTAAATTTACACAGTGGTCTTTTCTCCCCTTTTTTTTCCCCCCTTTTCTTTCCTCCCCTCTACCCACCCCCCTCTAAAACCCACAAATATTCAACATTTACAATACAATAAAACCAGAAAACAATATCTTCACACAAAGGAAAATAAACAAGAAAAATGCATCATCTATTTATTACACACTGAATCTCGTTGTTTTGTCTTATCATTTTCATTCTCATTTTAGGGGATGGAGGTCTCAGGCAAGCTCTCTCTGATACGTTCCATGTATGGTTCCCAAATTTGTTCAAACATTGTGACTGCAATGGGAAACCACTTCAACATTTTTCCCTTGCATAATCATGAGCTCAACATCATCTATGGTCTCAGCTCAAAGACGAAGGAGAACAGGGGAGGCAACAACTACAATTCGGAGAGTCAGAGATCGTGACGGATGGAGAGACACGATATAATCATGATGAAACGTGTATTGAGAGTTTCTGATGTGTGGATCATGGTCTGGAAAAATACTGTTTCAAAAGCTTGTATGTGTTCAATCATATTATAATAAACTTGAAATAATTTTGCAATATTTATAGTTTTTTTTAAGCTACACTCTTCACATGGAGTAGAAATTGGACCAACAATTAATCCTATGCATCCGAGAAACCCTCAATCATTTACTGATGGATTTTAGTTCTTGAAGCTTGGCAGCATTTGGAGTTTGGAAGCCAATATAGAATACTTGTAACCGAACTTGATGCAGGATTCTGAAACTATTACAAATTTGATGAGCTCATAGCAAAACACCACAGACAACTTACTGAATCCAGGATGTGAGTGAATTGTCAATCGGCAGAGAACCACAGAAAGGAGGAAGCTGGTAGTTTTAGCTCCAACTCTAACACTATCTCCAACATTTAACCATCAGGGTAACTCACAAATAACCAAAGTGTTTTCCAGCAAGACCCATATCGTGAAGGCAAATTAAAATTCCATGCGGAATATTGTTTTTAAATTGAGGAGAATCTCTAACATTTGATTTTGCATTCACACAGTCTCTATGCTAAAATTAAATGGTACCTAATGAACGTGAATAAAAGTTATTGGACAGCTGTGAAAATAATTTATTAGTTTGTTATTCATTTAATGAAAATCTGTGAAATCAAATTCTCAGCAGTTGTTACTGTAATTGAATTTTCTTTTCCACTTATTGCAGGTGATCATGAATGAATTTTGCTCCTTGGTTATATGTTTAAACTTCAATCGATCAAGTTTACTTCCCTCCCACTTTTTAAATATTCAAAAGATTGAGGCCTTAAACTGGCACCATTTGAACACAAAAGCTGAATTAAATAGAAGTATTGTCAAATGAGAAATTAATCTTCAGTGCTCAAAGAATAAACTAATTTGTACAAATATTGTTGTTACTTTTGATAATGAACATTAAAAGTGTTTAAATGACATTGAACAAGCAGTAACACAGCATAATCGGTTTCATTCATATTTACATTTACATAGCAAACACCAAAGCTGTCCCGGTGATTGCAGAATTAAAGAAAAATGATTGAATGAAATGAGTTGATAGATTGAATGACTTCACTTGACACTATACTACCCATCTCTACCAATGCTGCTCAGGGCCTGGAAACATTTATTACCAATTTTCTCAGGGTCAGAAAGTTACCAGTAACAATAAGGATGGCAGCCTCTTATACCAAGATGGATTCACTACTTTAATTGCTTTGGTTTGGTGGTGCATTATCGCTGGACTTGTGCAGAGTCATGTGCTTAAATCCCAATAGGGCAGCATAAGAAATTAAAATGACTCAAATATCAACCAAAATAATATGCTCCCATGAAACAGAAAGAGTTCTATGGTCGATTAAGTCTATGCCGGCTTTCTGAGCAACCCATCAATTCCATTCTCCTGTTTCCCAACATCTCTACACCACCACCACCCCCAAGCCCCCTCCCCAACATAATCCAAATGTTCCTCCTGTATCATCAACCATGCATAATGAAACTACAGGGCTGTTAGCAAATGGAACATTGGCTAGAAAAGGCATTTCACCCTTATTCTGTGTGCTAAATGGGTCCATTTAGCGTCGATGTTCAATCATTGATAGATTGGGAATATTTACCTTAATAAAATCATATTCATAACAATGTGGCTCACTCTTAGCTGCCCTGGAAATGGTTTAGCAAACCAGTCAGTTGCAGTAAAAAAAAAGAAAATTCTAGATTTAGCAAAGTCACATCCAGCTTTGGTGATCTTGCTCTTGAACATGAGGACAGATATTCCACAGGTTAGTCAACAATGGTCTGGGATCATTGCTGTCACATAATCATATAGCTGCCATCCCAGATCCCTCCACCACCATCCCAGACCTGTTCCATTGGCAATAGTGAGCAGTTAATCACATTGCATCAGGACAAATATGCTGATTAGCATCTATTAACATCCAGCACTTAAATGAATCTTTACTCTTCCAAGAAAAACACCTTTGAGAAGATGCAGAGAGGGTAGGTTTGAACTGTATTCTGGATGAGGGACTTAAATGTCTAACATTAAAACTGGGTTGGAAACATAACTTCTGATCAAGGGCTGAAGGTCAAAACTGCTCACCGAAGCTTGGGTCAGCTTGTGGTCGAACAGAAAACTCATCTACAACAATCTGTTTTTGTAAATTCACCCATTCAACACAAGAGTGCAGCTAATACCAGCATCTCAGGAATCATCCTGACTTGAGAAACTATGTGTTTCATGTTCTGCCTGTGATCACATTGGGTGCTCCAGTTTCCTACCACATCCCAAAGATCTTCAGGTTAGTAGGATAATTGGTCATTGGAAATTGACCCTCAAGCATGTTGGTGGGTGGTAGAATGGAATCCGTGGGAATGTTAAATAAATAAAAAAGATTTGTGTGGGATTACTGTACTTGGGTGTTTGATGGTTGACACATTGATCGGTGAGCTGAAGAACATAGGAACAGGAAAAGCCCGATCATTAAGGATGCCAGAACTGTTAGGTCTGCTTTGTTCATGAATGAGTGAGACAAACACCAGGCTGAGTCGAAATCAGGGTTCTTTGTTCTTTATTACCGGATTGTAACACTTGCGACTAACCATGTTAGTCGGAGAATGCATTCTGCCGTTATCAGCAAAATGGTGATTTTTTATACCCTTGGATATGTGCTTAGAACATCATCATATCATTACTTGTCCAATGACTAAAACTGTTGCTATCCTTTCCCTGCTAGCTTCCTGCCTCTCAATCCATCAATGTCTCTCTTATCTTGTAAGTACAAGGATGCATTCACATCTTGTTACAGCCCTGCACATTCCCATCTCATGATGTTTTACCTAACAGGAGTACAAGGACACCTCCCCTTCTTGTTACAGCCCTGTACAGGGTAACTCCTTACACATTCCCATCTCATGATGTTTTACCTTACAGAACCCAGTTTGGAAGACAAAATAGAAGCATTTACGACCACTTCAGGCACATTAATTAGTAGGTGTTCTACCTCATTCTTCTCCTGGCGTCCCTTTATCACAGAAGCTAAATTAGTAAGTTAATTAATTAAATTAGTTAAATAAATAGTGGTTAGTGCAACATCTTTACGGCACCAATGATCAGGACCGGAGCCGGGTTTGAATCCCACGATGTACATAAGGAGTTCGTGCGTTTTCCCTGCGTCTGTGTAGGTTTTCTCTGGGGGCTCCAGTTTCCTCCAAAAAGGTACTGGAGTGTAGGTTAATGGGGTGTAAATTGGGCGCCACGGACTCATGGACTGATTGGCCTGTTACCGTGCTGTAGCTGTATGTTTAAATTTTTCTTTAATTTAAAAATAAATTCCTGCCTATCCAATTCACCATGTGTCCCCAACAAGACACCATTCAATACACTGCATACAGCTTGGCTACAGAGCTGGTGATAAACCCAATTGTAATGCTCAGGAACTAGCTGTCTCCCCAGTCAAATTATTCCAGTCCAGTTACCATTAGAAATTGCAATTTTATCACCGCCACTATGCAAAAATTCTCAAATTCCTTTACCAACACCATTGTACAGGAGGTGGAGGTGGGTGGCTCCCAAACTTCTCAATCACAATTATAGGTAGATAACAAATGCTGGCCTTGTAAGTGAAACCGCACACATCTATCAAACCTCAATCACTTGTCTTTGTTTTCTCTTAACGTTAATGAAGCCTTTTGAAATTTGTTTTTAGTCACCAATAATTAACTTGCATATTGCTAATTGGTTGTACCAATTCATGTATTTATTTCCATTGCCAATATTCTAACACCCATATGGCACAAGTGACCAACCAACAGTTCCCCTCCCCAATATATTGTAAATGCTCACAACAGGTAGGCCTGAACAATGAGTTTATGATATTGACAGATTGAAGTCTCTTGAACAAACACCTTGTAAAGCACAGTAAGTATGATTGCATGGATCCTTGTCATTCCGATAAGCACCTTGATATAGTGTTTGACCGCTGACGTTTTCATAATGAACGTAGTGGCAAGTTTACTAATGAGACAGCCAAATACAGTAGATTTCAAGCTCTCTAATTAAACTACAACTTAGATGGTAAAGATTTCCCGTGTGGTTGATTATGCTAATCTGTGCTCATGACTACAGGTTCAGTCTTTACATAGACTTTTTGATTCAGGAAAATGCCAGTAGTCCTGAAATGACTGGAAGGGAAAGGATATCTTGATCACAGTTTCAAGCGTGGCTGTGAATGAGTTTGGACAAACACTTCGTGAAATCACCAAGTTCAAGTTTTTCTTTAAACACAGGAATTACAGAAGTCTGAGAGCTAAAACAATGTTTGATTTCCTTCAGGATGAACTAATTGCTTGTGTTTGAAAGAATTATTATAAGAGTGATTACAAATATTCTATTAAACTGCCCTCTAAATTTTTTTTTAATGATTTCAAACTCTGGCATCTGTGCCAAAATCCTATGACCTCGATAAGTAATGCCATTGACATTAAATTCCCTTCTTGCATTTTATGGATAGTTTGGAAATGGATGTTGTGCAGAAGAGCAAATCTTTGCCATTCTCCAAATGTATTGTGTTGGGCATAGTCACTTCTAGAATTGTTTTGTCAAAGTATTTACCAATGTTAACGAAATGAGCAATAAGTGATTTTGATGTCATTCATAATGCTGTTTTTTTAAGCTCACTTTTACTTTGAAGGTAACACCTGTTTTTCAGTGCAAAGTAGCACCTAATCATCTAAACATTGCAGACACAACATGAGCTCAATGCAGATGTGCCATTTGCCACAATGATAAAAACAGGGAAACCGATATCCAAGGCCAATACTAGATATGGGCATTAGGCCTCTCAAAGTAGGACAATATAAAGCAAATGCAGATCAAAAAGCCTTGGTTTGAACATGGATTATTCACAAATAAAACGGGGGCCAGATAGTGCACAAAAAGGTGAGCTCTTGAAATAGCACTGGTGTTAACATGAAACTGGCAGCAAAATGATTTAATCTGTTGATAGCCTCTGCTTTGCCTCTTCCTGATCTCAGAGATCCAAGACAGCAATGCCTGTGTTATTGATAATGGATGGGTTTGTGCCAACTTCATGCAACACAGATAATTTTTCCAGATAAGATGGAATCCCAGAAGATACTTTAAATATGCTATGGGCAAAATTATAATCAGGGAGAGAATAAGGCTCCTTAAAGATCACCATGGTCATATTTCAGTGAAGCCACAGGAGATGGGTGTACTCCTAAATGAACATTTCCTGTTTGGATTTATCATGGAGTAAGATATAGATGCAAGGAAACAGAGGATTTAATGTTGTTTTGAAAAGAGACCATGTAACATAAGAGGAGTCTAAAAATGCAATGTAGGCTGGTCTAGGAGGTTAGATCACATGGGATCCAGGGCAAGGAGACCAATTGAATACAGAATTGGTTTGGTGGCGAGAGACAGGATGACGCCATTTAGGATTATTTTTCAGATGAGGAGCCTGTGACAAGTGATGTGCTGCAGGGATTAGGGCTGGTTCTCTGTTGTTTGTCATTTACATCAACGATTTGGTTGAGAATGTAGGCAGCATGGTTGCTACATTTACAAACAGCCCTAACGTTGGTGGTATAGTGGACAATGAAAAGATTTATCCAAGATTATAAATGGATCTTGATCAACTGGGTAATGAATGGCAGCTGGAATTTCATTCTGATAAGTGCAATGTGTTGCATTTTGGTAAGTCAAACTGAGGCAGGTCAAAGACAGTAAATGGTAGGGTCCAGGAAAGAACAAGGAGACTTAGGGTCTTAGAGACATTATTCCCTAAAAGTAATGGCACAGATGGATTGCATGGTTAGGAAGGTATTTATCATGCTTGCCTTCATCATTCAGAACACACTATTCAGGAGTTGGCACATCCTGTTAAAGCTGTACAAGATGTTGGTAACTCCACATTTGGAATACTGTAGTTTCGGTCACCCTACTTTGAGAAGGATCACATTAATTTGGAAAGAGTGCAAAAAATTTCATATTACCAGGACTAGAGTGCTGGAGTTCCAAGGAGAGACTGGGTAAGTGAGGACTTTTTGCCCTGGGGTGCAAGAGGCTGAGAGGTAATCTTATCAAGGAATGTAAAATCATAATGGGCATTTGTTAGGTGGATAGTCACAGTCATTTGCCTCAGGGTAGGGGACACTAAAACCTGAGGTTTAACGTGCATGGGGAAATATTTAAAAGGGATTCAAGGGGGGATTTTTTCCCACACAGATGGGTAATGCACATATGGGACAAGCTGCCAGAGGAAGTGTAGAAATGGGTGCATTTACAACTTAGGAAAGACATTGGAACAGCTACGTGGATAGGATATAGAGGGGCAACTTGATCAGCACAGACTGGTTTGGCCGGAAAGCCCGTTTCCATGCTATGATCCCACCACTCAATGGCACAGGAAACAGGAAACTTTCCCTGCGTGTGGTTTTAGAACCCAAGTCTGAATCAAATTCTAGCTACAGCTCGGTCTTTGATATGGTGCCCACTCTGAAGCACTTCAGCTTTCTCTTCCTCTGCTCCCTCCCCGCCTTCCACCCCAACACCTCCCCCCACCCCACCTACCACCACACCTCCCTGGTGCTAACTCAATAAACTAAGTCAATCTCATCTGCTCCAGAATAAGACCACCTGTGCTAATGACTTTGTGAGGTGCTGGAGAGGAGAGGTGGAGTGAAGTCGAGATAAAAGAAGTGAATAATATCAAAACACGGGCAAGAAAGATTAAGATTTAATATGAGGCAGTCCAGATAAAAAGAATTAATTCAGTCCCTCAAGACAAGAGGAAACAAAGATTTGTTGTTCTGTTGCCACAGATTGCAAGAACCAACAAGTATATTCCACTTCCATTCGTGCTATGAGAGCAGTGTCTTTTTTTTGTGTTTCAGGCTAAATCTTACACACATTGAAACAGTCACAAATCATTTAAAATGCCGGCAACTGCAGAACTCTTTTCTTGTAACACACTGTGCCAAAACATTCAAAATCAGAAATATTTGCTGGTGAGCTGCCTCAGGTCAATGTGCGGCCACGCCAGTGAACTTGTCTTCCCTCACACAGACATAGCTGGTATTCATTAGCCCAGTTCAAACAGCACGGCATTGTAACCAAATACAGAGGCGGAGTTTACTCTTGTGATCTTGGTGTTCCAAGAATTGTGCAATCCCAACATTGCAGAATCCTGAGGTAACACCACTTGCGTTAAGTCCTTGCAGAGACTATATAGATCCGTTCAGAAAGTAACGGCATACATTGGCTGTACCACATAACATCAAATGGGAAATCCTCTGTTTCAAAGAAGCTGTGGAAAACAGGTTTATGGGTTACATTGATGTTTGTGTGGAAATTGGCAACTATATTTCTTTATATTATCGCATTAACTATTATTCTAAAGTACTTTATCGGCTGATTTTCCCAACGTTGGGCCCAGGCCTACAACTTGCAGTCAATGAATCTCCTGAAGCTTGCTCCTGCTCTTCTATTCCCACATGCCATCCTGTGCCGAATGCAGACCTAAATCCAACATTTTATGCTTGCTTTCGGCTGCTGGGTTTCCTGAAGACAACTAATAATATTTATCCTAATACAACAAAACCCCAGATTCTGGCACCTATGGGGATTGTATTTTCCAGTTGCTTGAGACATACTCTTACAATCCTTAACTAATTCACCTGCATCAAGAACAAACAATTTAAATGACAAACGACAAAAACATCTGTACTTACACTGGACAAACTTCACTTGCATCAATAGATAAAGCATTACTTTATTTTCAGTCACATTCTTTGAAAGCATTTAACTGTCGCTGCACCTGCAGGTTGCTCCCCTTCCACAGAGCCGCCCGAAAGATGCAAAATAACATTATAGATAATTCACTCCCCTTCCCCCATTTATAAAGCCTCTGACCGAGGAGACTCTTGCTGAGCAGGGATAAGGAGACATTTTAAGAAAGTCACCCCAAAGGCAAGTGGCATCAACCAGCTCTTCATCCTGGAAGACACCATTGCTGTTTCACACAACTTTATTTATTCAGCTGCTACGAGCAAAGCCCAACCAAGGCCCTCCACTGGCTGAATATTTGCTCCCATCTTCTCCAAAAGTTTGTGTTATTTCAGAGAACATTTACTTTTACCATTTTAAATTTGCCTATTTTACCTATTCTTTTATTCTCATCTATTTTAATTTTAAAAATGTATTTCCCTTGATTTTTTTTTTTGCCAGTTGCTTGAGGCTACTGCTTTCTTCAATTCCAGATACCAGGGGTTTTATTGTAGATTTAAAATTAGCATGAGAAGCCAGGGTCCACTGGAATATTAGAAAAAGGAACAGTAATGGCCCATCAGTCTACTCTATTGCTCAATAATATAGCTGAACTGGCCGTGGACTCAGTTCCACCTACCCACTTGTGTCCCGATGTGGTCAGTCGAAACCTAGCTAACAAAGATCGAATCCTAGTCCCGCAGCGGGTGACTCCTCAACAGAATTACACATGCCCCACAGATAGATTTGTTCCTCAAAACCAGGCAATGGGGGTGAAACTCTCAGCAGGGTTCACGCTGATCTCTTCAAACCTCCAGCATTCTGGCCAAAATTCTGAGGCAAACTCTGCAAAGCAGATGTGAAGGGAATATGCCACACTCATTTTATCAATAAAGAAATCCAAAGGTGGAAGGTTATGTAGAAAATTGCATTTAATAATGATAACATGAATATTTAAGTGAACTTTAACAATTTTTCTACTGTTTCCGATTGCTCAGGGTAATTTAAAAGCATTTACCAGTAGTTACTTGACAGTTTTCATAGCTGGCTTTGCTGACTCTCGAAAGTCTTTACAGATGTTTCCTGACCAGGGCTTATTCTTGTGATAATATTATATCCTTCAAGGCTCTGACGACCTCGGAGTAATTCTCACTGGAGGTTATATTCCTCCTGATACCAATTACAAACTCGTGGAGCCTGCATGATGTGGTTTGCAAACAATAAATGGCCCTGAGCCGACACATAGTTGGAGACTTCAATCAGGCACATCAGAATAAAAAAAACCCTGCCCAATTATCCCCAGCACATAACCTGCTATACCAGAGGTCCCAGCGCACTTGATCACTACGACAAGGAATGCCTATCATTCTTTCCCAAGACCGCATTTTGGCAAGTCAGATCACTTGGTGGTTCTCCTGCTACCTGCATACAGAGAGAGCCTAAAAAGCTAAGCTAGAGATTGAAAACTTGGCAGAAAGATGCACCACCCTCACATTCAATGTCACCAAAACTAAGGAGCTGATTATTGACTTCAGGAAAGGATAGCCAGAAGTGTACAATCCAGTGATCATTAGGGGATCAGAGTGGGAGAGGGTGAGCAAATTTAAGTTCTTGGGAGTCACTATCTTGGAGGATCTTTCCTAGACCCAACACATCAATGGAATCTTGAAGAAAGCATGTCAGTGCCTCTACTTCCTCAGGAGTTTGCAGAGATTTTGTATGGCATCAGAAACCACGGCAAATTTCTTCAGAGGTGTGGTGGAAACTGTGCTGACTGGCTGCATCACAGTCTGGTATGGGAACACCAATACCCCTGAGTGTAAAGTCCTCCAAAAGGTAGTGGACAGAGCCCAGGACATTACAGCAAAACCCTCCACTATTGAGTACATCAACAGGGAACGCAGTAACAATCATCAAGGTCCCACATCACCCAGCACAAGCTCTGTTCTCGTTGCTGCCATCAGGGAAAAGGTCTAGGTGTCACAAGACTCACACCAGCAGGTTTAGGAACAGCTGCTATCCCTCCACCATCAGACTCTAAACATCAAACTCAATCAGGGACTCATTTAAGGACTTTTGCTTGTGCACTTTATTGCTTTTCTTTTTGTTCTCTCTGTATTGCAGTTTGTTTACATTCATTATCTGCTTACAGTTTTTTTTCACTACCAATTAGTGCAGGAGAAAAGAATCTCGGGGTTGTATGTGATGTCATGTATGTACTCTGACAATAAATCTGAAATCTGGAAAATCAGAGATCAAGACAGTGAGGAGGAAGTCAAAGGAGGCTGAGGAATAATTACAGGATTGCCTTGAGTCAGTGGATAGGGCTGTGTTCAAGCACTCAAGGAGAGGACCTGAATGATTACACCAAGGGCATTACAGACATTACTAAAATACCTGTAGATGAGCGTCTCCCCACCAATTTCCACAACTGGAAGCTCTAGATTAAAAATGAAATCAGGAACTTGCTGAAAGCCAGATCAGAGGCATTTAAGTCTGGAGATTAAGAACATGACAAAAGGTCAATGGAAAGCCATCTCCCTGGCGAAGTGGAGATTCCAGAATAGATAGAAAACAAAGACTACTGACAGCGGTGACATGATTTAAATGACATAACCTGGTATAATTCTGTGCAATAGGGGACAGCAAAGCTTCACTCCCAGATGAACTCAATGCCTTTTCTGCCAAAACTGTCCACCAGAATGAGCAAGAACTACTGCACATCCCCATATCTCCTGATGATCTTCTACTGTCAGTATCTGAAAATGACGTGCGGGCTGCCTTTAGGAGAATCAATCCAAGGAATGTACCTGGTTCAGTTGGAGTACCTGGCAAGTACTAAAAACCTGTGCTGGCCAATAGGTTAGCATATTCACAGACTATACAACCTCTCATACCGACAAGGCATGGTTCCCACCTGTTTCAAACAGGCCTCAATCGTAACCTGCTTAAATAAGGCCAACCCCCAATTCACAACTTTCCTTCTTCAGCAATGAAGTGTTTTAAGAAGCTGGTATTCAAGCTTCTCAGCTCCTGATTGAGCGGTATGTGGATCTTTTCCAATTTGCCTATCACAGCAACAGATCTACAGTGGATGCCATCTCACTGGCTCTACACAAAGCCCTGAAACACCAAGGCAGAAAGGACACAGACATCAGAATGCTCTTTATTGATTACAGTTCAACCATTCAACACCATCACCCCCTCAAAATTAATCAGTAAATATCAACACCTGGCCCTCAATACCCCACTGTGCAATTGGATCCAAGATTTCCTCAACTCCAGACCCCAGTCAGTTCAGATTTGCAGAAAACATCTCCACAATCCCCATCTGCTCTGAAGCAAGACAGGGTGCATAGTTAACCTTTGCTCTACTCGCTTTTTACCTATGACTGTGTGGCAAAGCACAACAACACCACCGCACACAGGTTTGTTGATGATACCACTGTAGTGAGAAGTAGAACAGGGTGCAAAACGTCAACATACAGGATAGAGGTTAGATTGGAGAACTAGCAAAAACCTCTCACTCATTGTAACCAAGACCAATGAACTGACTGTGGACGTTAGAAAAGGAAAACTGGACAATCCTGTAATAACTGGGGGATCAGAGGTGGAGAGGGTTAGCAACTTTAAATTCCTGGGAGTCACCATCTCAGAGGACCTGGCCTGGACCCATCACAATAATGTCATCGTGAAGAAAGCAGGACAGACCCTCTAATTCCTCCAGAGTTTGTAGAGGTTTAATATGTCATCGGAAATTTGCCAAACATTCGCAGATGTGTAGTGGACAGTGTGCTGACCAGTTACATCACGGCCTGGTACAGGGTCACCAATGCCTCAGAGCAAAAAATCCTGCAAAATCAGAATGTCACCAGCAAAACTCTCCCCACTATCGACATGCAAAAGCTGCGGTCAGATAGCAGTATCAATTATCAAGTATCTGCACTACCCAAGACATACTCTGTTTTTGCTGCTGGCATCAGGGAGGAGGTACAGTGTTGCCACCACCTGGACGCCAAGATGTATACATCAACATGCCCTTTATTAACTATATTTCAGCATTAAACACGATTATTTTCTCAAAACTGATCAGCAAACTCTAAAGACCTGGGTCTCAATACCCCACTGTATAATTGGATTGTAGACTTCCTCATCTCCAGACCCCATTCAGTGCAGATGGACAAGAAAATCTCCTCCTCAATCTCCATCAGCACCACAGCATCCTTAACTCCCTGCCCTACTTCCTTTACACCTATGACTTTATGACTCAGTATGACAACAGCATCATTTACAAATTTGCTAAAGGTTCAAGATTCTCTAATTGTCATGTAATAAAAGAGAAATGTGATATTACATGAAATTTTCTTTAGCTAACCAGAAGGCAGACAAAGATTGGCCATCAGCAGAAATTGCCCAGCACCCCTTACAGTCAGAGAAAGAGAAGCAAAAGAGAGTCCCTTCAGATTCACTGAGTGTCCATGGATTCACCTCTGGCACTCCCACAGCCTCCACAGCCACAGAGCCTCCAGGCAAAACCAGTGGCAACCCAAGCTCCAAATCCAACCTCTGACATGATCAAGAAGCCTTCTGTGTCCTCAGCACCCTCCCTCATCCTGGCACCCAAGCCAGTCTCCAGCAGTCCACATGCTGGTGTGAGTCCCTTGAACACAGTCGCCAGCAACACGCAGCCTGCATGGGTTCCTCGACTCAAGTCAGCACAGCCCGCTGCCTGTGTGTTCTTTATCCTCAGAGCACTTCACTGGTCCTCCATGGGTCATCTCTGCTTCTTCTCAAATGGGAACTCTGCTTCCCCTAAGTCTGCAACCCCCGAACATAGGCGCTGTCCTCTTGAGTCCAGAACCAACAGTCACAGAATTTTAGCATAAACCCTGTACGGAGCCAGCATCTGGAAGATTGGGTGGAAGAACCCTGCGGAGGAGCGCTGAGCTTCCACGGGTCTGCAGCAGCGGCAGTGCTGCCATTGCAGCAACTCTAGCAACACCACCATTTTATTTTGATACCACAGCAGTGGGTTGAATAAAAGGGGGAGATGAGGGAGATTGAAAATTTGGCTGAATGGTGTACTAATTACAACCTCTCATTCAATGTCACCAAAACCAAGGAGCTGATTGTAGACTTTAGCAAGGAAGGCAAAACCAGAGATGTACAATTCTGTGACCATTAGGGGATCAGAGATGGAGAGGGTGCACAAATATAAATTCCTGGTACTCACTATCTCGGAGGACCTTTCCTGGATCCAACATACTGATATCAACATGAAGAAAGCATGCCTGTGCCTCGACTTCCTCAGAAGTTTGCAGAAATCAGGTATGACATCAGAAACCTTGGCAAACTTCGACATATGTTTAATGGAAAATGTGCTGACTGGCTGCATCACGGCCTGGTTTGGGGGTGGGGGGGGCAGAGAGCCCAGTACATCATAGGCAAAATCCTTTCCACCAAGAAAATCTACATGGAGTCAGAGAGCAGCAGCAATCATCAGGATCCGCACTACCCAGGACATTCTCCGTTCTCGCTGCTGCCATCAGGAAAGAGGTATCGGTGCCACAAGACTCACACTACCAGGTTTAGGAACAGTTGCTACCCCTCCTCAACAACAAATTCAATCAGAGACTTATTGAAAGACTTTTATTTTGCATGTTATTTATTACAGATTTTTTTCTGTATTGCAGTTTGCTTACATTTCTTTTATTATTTACATTTTTCCTTCTGTACACTTATCTTTTTTCTTGAGTACAGTTTAGAGTTATTGATATGTAGAAATTCTGTCTGCCCTGCAGGGAAAAGAATCTCATGTTTGTATAAGAAATCACTGTGTACAATGATGCACTTCGTTGATTTTTAAAGGTACAGGTGCCACAGGATTCACACCACCAGGTTCAGGAATAGTTGCTACCCCTCAACTGTTGGACTGGTGAACAATAGCTCATTCAGAGATTTTTGAAGGACTCATATTTTGATCATTATTTATAACTGCTTATTTATACATCTGCATTTGCACAGTTTATTTACAGTTCTTTTTTTGAGTACAGTTTAGATTTACTGGTTATTAAAATTCTGCTTGGCCCACAGGTTAAAGAATCTCAGGGTTGAATGCAATGCCATGTATGTAATCTGACAATAAATTTGAACTCTGAATGATGCAACCTTGCCATTTACTTATCAGTTTGTCAACATCAGGGAAAACAGGAAAGGTCTGTCCTTTTTCTGTGTGCTGGTGGCACCAAGATATTAGAGGGACACTACTTCACAAAACTCAATAGTCCTCATCTCAACACTATTCTGTTTAGCAGTTGACCTGTTCAAACAAGTCAGGAACCAATATACACATTCTAACTTGTCTCAAGAGAACAATGACCTGCTGGGTGAACTCAGCATGGTAGAAATGACCAGTCGATATTTCAGGTCACGATCCTTTATAACCATATAACAATTACAGCACAGAAGCAGGCCAATTTGGCCCTTTTAGTCCATGTCGAATACTTTCTCGCACCTAATCCCACTTACCTACACTCAACCCATAACCTTCCATTCTTTTCCCATCCATTATTGTTTGCTCCTGCTTTTGTATTACAATATAAACCTCCAGTATCTGGCACCTATGGGAATTGGCAGATGCTGGATAAGTGTATTTTCGGGTTGATGGAGATTGTATGTTCCGTAATTGACATACTGACCGTGAAGGAGCGCTAATTTTAATATTCTGTACTTTTTAATCTTTATTTTCTGCAATTTGTTTTGCCGGTTGCTTGAATTCTAAATAACAGGGATTTTACTGTAATCCAATTTATCTATTGAACCTTTGGTATTTATAGTTCCGAAATACGTACTAGAGAAAAAGGAACACACCAGGAAATAAAACATAAGCCAAAAAGGACTCTGTCATAGCACAAAATCTGTTTTTGGAGCTAATTTACTCCTTGAGCTTTTAGCTGACCACAGAATGATCTTTAAATGGACTAAGTTTGGTCATTCTATCAAATCCACTTGCATTTGTTACAAGTAGCAATAGTGCTTTGTCTATGAGGTGTTCAAGGCCACTGATATCAAAGGTGAGAATAATACAGTATTAAAAAGTCTAGTAAAAATGGATTAATACAAGAATTACCATTCTTTTCTAATTGGACAAAATTCAGGACACCTATTGCAGTGCAGCCCAACATAAATCTTGTTCAGTGTCTCTGGGTTCACTCTCCACCCCTGCAAAGTGGTAGCTGTCTAATAATGCTGTGCCAACTCCAATCCTACGTGCCAGGAAAATATAATGTGATGAAATGTATGGTACATATTGATACCCTGTCAATAATACCAAAAGATTGGAGTTGCAGGATGACAAGCTTTTAATATCATAACACTTGCTCCTGTTCTGGCCCATTCCCAGGACTCACACTGAGGGAGGGATATGGCTTACTGCCTTTATTAGGGGATTCCCAGGGAGTGAAGTCATCGAGGGAAGGCAGGCCAGGCATACACATGAATCAAAAATATACATAGTGCCAGTAACCAAGAAACAGTACACAGTGGTTATCACCACACACATAGCATAATTATGGTACATTGAATCTTTGATGTCCTTAGTTTTCGTTGCAAGAATGATAGAACCTTTCTGTTGAGAAGATTTATTGTGCACTACAATTTCATATTATTCTTGAAAAATATGACCCTACAGATTCAATTCAGCCCATTGTGTCTCTACCAATCAAAAGAAGTTGTCAGACTACTCCCATCTTTCATCACTTGGCCCATCTTTCATCACTTAGCCCATACCATGCAGCTCACAGAGCTTCAGGTACATTTTTTAATTGGCTCTTTGGGCAGAGAAGACAACAGATATTTTTTTTCTCTCTGGGAAAAGCAGTTCTCCCATATCTCGGTCTCAGATTTAGTCCCCCAAATCTTGATGCGCTGCCCTCTCATTCTCAACTCACCTATCAGTCTAAACAATCTCCCTGCTTTCATTATATCTACCATACTCCTTTCATTAGCTAGTGAACTCTACATCTCTGCCAGCCATTTTTCTTCATGTCTTTTCTAATTTTTTTTTTAAACCTATTACTATAATTTCATGCCCACTGTTTTTCCTCTTTCTATTCACTCTGGGCTCCTCATAATTTTAAACGCCTCAAGTAAACTTCCACGCCACACCTCCATTCACAATTCTCAAGTTGTTGCCTGACAACCATATAACACATCCAGCACCTACTGGATGCTTTCAGGTTTATGTTTAACTCCACTGTTTACAAGCTGGTCTCCAATGTACGGTCATAGGGCATATGAAGCTGATGAAATACATGGTGAAAGGCACTAACAATATCTCAGCTACAGTCCTCGAGCTGAGCCACAAAAGTAATTATTGGCCAAGTTAATCAATTGTAATGATAACTGGTACATCGACTCATTTTTGAGAAATATGGTTTTAGCACAAATCTAAACAAACCCATCACTGACACATTAACCTTTCTCCCAAACATCAGTGGAAAGAATCATCAATAATATAATTGATCAGCAATTCGCCAATGCCTGCTTTTTGTTTTTCTTTGACTGTAAACTTAGTTCCTTGCCACCTTAAGATGCTCACTTCTGATCTTACACCTTCACTATGTTGAGAGAGAAAATCCTTGAATTACTTTGAACAGATCATACAAGCATTTAAAAACAAGAATAGTTTAAGGAAACCAGTAGTTTTTTTGCCTTGCCAATATGAGAAAATGATTGATATGGTCTCATTGTCTTTTCAAAAATCAAAGTGAAATGCATCACAAAGAGTGGAAATAGATTGTTGTAGGCAATACAATTTTAATTTCAGATGACTTAACAATATTTATCACAATTATCCTGGTACAGCAAAACGCTTGGTATCCAGCAACTGAAGATTGATAGATGCCGGTTAAGTGTATTTTCCAGTTGCTTGAGACTTATTCTAACAATGCCTAAATAATACACCTGCATTAAGAATAAAACGTTTAAAAGACAAAAATGCTATACCGTGTTTACACTGAACAAATTTCACTTGCGTGAATACTGTTATGGGCCCAGAGGACCCCAAAACCCAGCAGCAATAGAAATTCACCAAGACAAATGGTTACTTAAACAAAAGTTGCTTTTAATTATCTATAAACATAGTTTATTAACTTAATGCCCTTCTAATTCTAAGCGCACGTGTATGTCATGTGTGTTTAAGTTCAAAAAAGTTATTTCCTTCACAGTCCAATCTCACTTCTCACTCCTCCAAGTTCACTGGTTGCAGGCAATTCTTATACTGTGCACAGAATTTAACATTTATGAATTTCACCAGGCTTTGGTGCTTGAAAGGTGAATGGTTACTGCTCAGGAAGTTTCTTGTCAGTTTTCAGAGAGGGATTTCTTGTTCCCAGACATCCACAACGAATGTACTTCCATCAGCCACTTAGGGTCTTGCCGACGAAACTTGCCTCATCAGGGTTTTCCAGATGATAACCTCTTTCTTTCAAGACACCACAGAGTTCCTTTTGTTTCCTTTATTTCGAGTGCCACATTATACAGCCAGCCACCTCCTTTTGTATGAACCACAAGGGCTTTGAACAGGCTGAACTAAGAACTCACAACCCATCTTCAAAATGGGGTATTTCCACAAGCTTGCCAGCTTGTCCTGTTCCAGTGCCAGCTGCTGAACTGTAAAACTGTAGAACTGTATTTTCTCTCTCACACACACACTCAGAGAAAACCATATGACCCTCTTAGAACAGCAACCTTCCTTCAGATTGCAGCAATAAATCTGAAATCTGAATAGATGATTGTTCCTCTGGCAGCATTCATTACGGTATGTGACATAATAGAAATGTCTGGCCTCTCAAAGTATCAGGGACTGGAGGCAAGGGGCAAATATTGTCTATTCAATAGGTGATGAAAAGATTATGGTCTCATGCTTGGACTGCTCTCTCTGTGGAGGTCAAGGTCATATTGGCTCCCACCTTACTCTCCAGAAGAGCATCACAAGCTTGTATTGCAGATCTCTGCCGCATCCCCATTTTATGCTCAAAGCATGATCAAAGTTACCCAGTCGTTGAATCATGAAAAGATGATTTAATCTACCAAGAACTTCAATTTCAGTGAAGAGGAAATGACATCAAGGACACCAGTATTGATTTAGCCCATGAGGTCATGCTGTCATTGACTAGATTCATATCTCATAACCATTAATACAGTGCGCTGTTGTTCAGAGCAACCTGTAAATGTTTGTACATGAATCACAATAAGTTAGATTGCAGGTGCAGCAGGTAATCAAGAAGACGAATGGGATGTTGGCCTGCTATGCTAGAGGATTTAATTCAAAATCAGGTAGGGTTTGCTGTAATTGGACATTCTGCACCTGGAGAATAGTGTGCAGTTCTGACCTCCTTAATTTGGAAAAGATTTCCTGGCTTTGGAAGTGATGCAGAGATATTTACCAGGTTGATTCTGGAAATGGGCGGGTAGAGTATTGGCTTATGAGGAGAGATTGACTATCCAGGACCACACTCAGTGTCTGACAACATGCCAATGCTTGAAAATGCCTGGTCCTACTTCCTGTGGGGCACATCTTCACCTGGAAATCCTTGTTAGGGTTCACTGGAGCTACTTCACACGAGTTCTATTCACACAAATCGAGCACGAAACAAAAAAAAACTTCGGCCATGTGACACAAATTTAGAATATATGTAAACATACACATTTCTTTTAAATAGAGGATGCAGTTTCTGAAATTCAACTGCTTGCCAACAAGAGATCATAATTTGCCACACGAGAATAAATTTAAAATTTCTCCAGCGCGATAGTCTTTAAAATAATATCTAAAAATTATTTAAACTTCAGCAACTATTCAATTTTTAACTTTTCCAAGTGGATTTTGATGACATTATAGGAAGCGAGACAGAGCAATGGTTATAAGAACCAATATCCAGAGACCAGGAATAATGAGTTTCAAATCCCATCAAGCTGCCTGAGGTATTTAAAATTAGTTAATTAAATATATCTGAATAAATAGCTGTGACCAACAATGGTGCAAAAAAAAAAAACAGTAAACTATTATTAAAATTTAATTTGGTTTGTAATACATCATCTGACTCCAGGCACTGAGCAATGCGCTTAACTCTGCCCAGTTGTATGATAAACTGTTATTTTAAAACAGTGAAAATAAAACCCAACAGTTCTTGGCACAAACCTTGGGATTAGACATGGCAAAGGTATTTGCAGACCAGTCCACCTTTATAAATTCCTCCTCACGTTGGGAGAGCTGTTCCACATTCTGGTCACACAATAGCCTGACACAGCCACACTCACAGAATCATACCTTTCAGCCATTCATCAGGGGCCAGAGGTAGTAGCACAGGTTAAAGTGACTAGACTTGTATTCTCTGGAATTTAGAAGACTAAGGGGGGTCTTATAGAAACATATAAAATTCTTAAGGGTTTAGACAAACTAGACACAGGTAGGTTGTTTCCAATGCTGGGTAAAACCAGAACCAGGGGTCACAGTTTAAGCATAAGGGGGAAGTTTTTTAGGACTGAGATGAGGAAAAATTTCTTCTCTCAGAGGATGGTGGATGTGTGGAATTCTTTGCCACAGAAAGTAGTTGAGGCAGGTTTCTTGTCAATATTTAAGAGTAGGTTAGATTTGGCCCTTGTGACTAAGGGGATCAAGGGGTATGGGGAGAAGGCAGGAACCGGGTACTGATCAGCCATGATCTTACCGAATGGCAGTGTAGGCTTGAAGGGCCAAATAGCCTACACCTGCACCTATTTTTCAATGATTCTATGACTCTGGATCTCATGCTGTAGCTCTGAGAACTGGGTCAAATACAAACAAGAAATTACCACCTATCATCATGAACTTAAATTTCCACTCATGTTGACTCCAACCTTACTCACCAGAAGAGCATCACAAGCATGTATTGCAGATCTCTACCACATCCCCATTTTATGCTCAAAGCATCGTTACGGATTGGGTTAATAAAATTATGATTAAAATAGGTTTTTAAAAAGGTATAGATTGTGGGGATTTAGTTTAGGTATTAGTTTAAGTACATTTCACATATAGACATTAACATTTCACAAAAGTCATCTCATTTGAAAGGCAAGAGCTGTGCATAAGCAGAGACTTCATGTCCACAGTGACTTTACAGAAACTTTGAAGAGTGCCTCTGGAGACTTCACAAGTAGGTGTTAATTGGACAGATGGTGTGCAAAAAAATCCACTTTTGTCTTTTAAAGACAGATGTCCAGGCTCAGAAACCAACTCTAGTGCCAGTGATTCAAGTCTGGCTGAAAGTTGCTATAAACAAACAGGTAATTTCTCTGGGGTGGGGGGGGGGGGGGGGGTACGAGAGAGAGAGAGAGAGAGAGAGAGAGAGAGAGAGTCAGTTTACAGCAGGAGTTGAGTTGGAGACTGCAAGCTTTGCACTCCTGCTATCAGGCCCCATTTGAAGATGGGTTTTCAGTTCTCAGTTCAGGCAATTCTCAACCCTTATAGTCAATTACAAGAGGATGTGCCTGGTTAATGTATTTCTCCTGGAATAGGGAAAAAAGAAGAACTAGAAGAAGAGGTTATCTTTTGGAAAACCCACGAGGGGACAAGTTTTCTTCGGCAATACACTGAAGTGGCTGATGGAAGGAGATCAGTTTGTATGTATGTCTCTCTCTCTGAAACCAACAAAGTCCTTCTTTTGTAATAACAAAATAAATTAAAGCACCAGAGCCTGGTGAAGATCATAAATGTTACATTCTGTGCACAGTATAGAAATTGCCTGATCGCAGTGAACTTGGAGAATGATTGGACAGTGAAACAAATAACTTTCCTGAACACACACATTGCTTACAATTAGAACAGGCTTGTTAGGTTATGTTAATAGTAATAAGTTAAAGATTGATCTTATTGTGTTTAAAGAAAATTAAAAGCAACTTTTGTTTAATTAACCATTGTCTTGGAGAATTTCTGTGGCTGCTGGGTTTTGGAATCCTCTGGGCTCGTAACAGCATCAGAGTTACCCAGATATTGCATCATTAAGAGACGATTTCCTCTACTTCAATTTCAGTGAAGGTGACGACATCACAGGCGCCAGTATTGTGCTAGCGCATGAGGTCAGACTGTCATTGACTGGATTCCTATGCCATGTAACCATTAACGACAGAGGCTGAATGAACAAATGAAAGTTTATGTTCCCTAAATGTACAGGGCTGATTATGGATCAACACAAAATTTTCTTGATGATGAATGAATGTATCTGGGAAGCATGTGCGATGGAAGACGAAGCTCTCCATACATTCTCTATGGTCAGCACTTTCTGGAGAGAGAGAGATTCCAGTGGGTGGGGACAGAAAGAAAAATAGTAGATTAGACTATTATTTAAATGGTGAAAAATTGTAGTGCGCTGTTGTGCAGCGACCTGCGAGTGTTTGCACATGAATCACAAAAAAGTTAGTTTGCGGGTATAGCAGGTAATCAACAAGGAAAATGGGATGTGGGCTTTCATTGCTAGAGGATTGAATTCAAGACCAGGCAGGCTTTGCAGCAATTATACCGGATACTCGTGAGGCTGCAACTTCAGCAGTGTGTGCAGTTCCTTAATTTGGAAATGATTTACTGGCTTTGGAAACGAGGCAGGGTATTTACCAGATTGATTCTAGAAATGCTGGAGGATTGACTGATGAGGAGAGACTGACGAGCCGGGACCATACTCATTGGAGTTTAGAAGGATAAGTGGGAAGTGTGGAAGCAAGGGGAACTTCCTGAGGGGAAATCTCAGCTCAATACGAAGCAACAACAGCTGAAATGGTTGAGTTCTGAAGGATGTCGCCATTAACTTGGCAGGTGGAGACGGAACTAATGAGAAATAAAACATTTAGTCCTCTTCCTTGAAGGATATAAAACCATCTATCCCAGTCTTTATTGGAAAGATGACCATCATTTTGTCCTTTGCAGAAAAAAAAATTCCAAGCTGCATTAAGGACATTCTTTTGTAATGCTGTGTGTCATCGTCATTGCATTGCATGTGTGATGGATGAAATCAAAAACTGGGCGTCTATGATGGGTCAACAACAGCCACAAAGTTATAAACAGTCATCATCTGGAACCTCATGGCCTAGTTTTTCCACATTCTACCCTTGCAGTCAAGCTGGCTTGATGAGAGGTCCACAACGGCATATCATGAGCAGCACCAGACACATGAGATAGCAACCTGGTCAGGCTGTATGGATTATTCCAGTCATGAATGATGATGGATAACTGTGCAACAAACAGTTAGAAGGTGGCTCTAAGGTCACTCCTAGCTTTAACATTGGTGGAGCCCACCATGTCAGCCCCAAGGACAAGGCTGGAGACACAACAGACAGTATTCTATATTTTCAGTTACACTTTTGACTTGAGTTAGTCTATCTTAGATTCCATAGAATTACCTCTTCATTTTGCTTGAAATATAGGATACATTGAAGATGCAATAGTCTTTAATCAAACACCTTTATCTTTTTTTAATGGCATTAGATTGGATACAGATGCTTTCCTGTGTCTTAAACTTTTAAAATCATATTTCTGTGGGTTAGAATCTAAAGTTTTGACCTTTCAGGTCACAAATGTGATCTTGAAGCACAAGAATCAATTTAATTTGTCATTCATAACATTCTCATTTCATGATAAACAATAATGACCAAATATCTTGGATACATATTGCAGATTATTTCACCATTGTCAGGCTTATCTGCAGAATTGGACAGTCTTTAACTCACAGGGTGAATAGAGAAAGAATTTGTTTTGGCTTGTGAAAGCGTGCCCAATATTATCCCTTCACTAGAAACTCATATGTGAGTTAGTACAGTAGCACAGAGGATAGTGTTGCTCCTTCACCGCTCCAGTCACCCAGGATCAATTTGGACTTCAGGTACTGTCTATGTGGAGTCTGCATGTTCTCCCTCTTGATGTGGGATTCTTGTCAAGTTATTCAGATTCCTCACATTTCCCAAAGACTTGCTAGTCCACAGGTTAATTATTAACTGTAAATTACCCAATGGAAATTTTTTTTAAAGTCAGTACAGCGAAATTAGTGAGATAATGGGACTGATTCCAAAAACTGACATGGACCTGATGGGACAAATAGCCAGCTTCTATGTTATCAGGAAATATGATTAGATGGTATATTTTTCTCATAATTATGAGCACCCTGTGCTTTGGAATTAAGTGCCACATTTATACATCAATTTAATTTTGGTTAGACTGAACCTATTACAATATCTGCTTCACAACAGATGGTTGGTTAATCTTCCACTTTGATGGGAATCTGTTAAGCTGAGGAACACGAGGACATGTGTAACGCCACAGCACAGTCCTCACTGTGGGGTGAGCAGTGGAGAGGGCCATGAACTTCAACTTCCTGAGTATCAATATCTATGAGAATCTGTCCTGGACCCTCCATGTCAATGCAATCTCCATGTCAATGCAACCAGTGGCTATACTTTGTGAGGAGTTTTAGGAGGTTCAGTATGTCACCAAAGACTCTTGAAAATTTCTACAGGTGTACCGTGGAGAAAATACTGTCTGGTATGGAGAGGGCCTACGCTCAGGACAAGATAAAAAACTACACAGGGTTGTTAACTCGGCCTGCAACATCACAAGCACCAGACTTCATTCCATCAAGGACATCTTCAAGAGGCAGTGTTTTAAAAAAGCAGCCTCCATCCTCAAAGACCCCCATACCCAGACCATGTCCTTTTCACTCTGCCACCATTGGCAAAAAGGTACAAGAGCCTGAAGACGAGCCCTCAGCGGCACGAGGGCAGCTTCTTCCCCTCCGCCATCAGATTCCTGAATAATCAATGAACCATTCTTCACTTCATCTTTTTCTTTTTTCTTGCACTATTTTTATTTATTTTGTGATGTGGTTTATATAAATATTTGGACTGTGATACTGTCACAAAACAATGAATTTCATGACATGTTCATGGCGATATATTCTGATTCCGAAATATTTCTGATATACTCAAAATATATTAATGATGTTCTTTGAACACAAAGAAATACAATAAAACCCCTGTTATCCGGAATTCAAACAACCAGCAGCCTCAAACAACCATCAAAAAAAAAGGAAAATAAATAGATAAAATGTACGCAAGTTTAAAATCGATGCGCCTCGCTGTTAGTTTGCCAATCACGCCACACGCAATATCAAGCAACCAGAAAATACAATTATCCGGCATCTGCTAATCCCCATAGGTGTCGGATACCTGGGGTTTAAGACTTTTTTTTAATAAACGTTATTCTTGAGAATATATGATCTCCAACTCTGTACTGCTTGCATCAGGTTTTTCGGGGATTAAAAGCATCAATTAAATCAAATTTCAGAACCTTGACAGGAACAAACTCCAGATTCAATCAGATTGAATTTTCACAGAGTGAAAATGCAACAATTCATTTCATTTGGCTCTGTTTTATGAATAATATATACAGGTAAGTTAAAGATATGGGAAGGAAAGAAAAAGTCTTGAAGATTATAATAGCCAGTGAGGATCAGTCACACAACCTCCAACATGTCAAAGAGACCATAGTGGCATGTGACCTGCACAGCTGAACTTGAACGGAGGTTAGCAAGGTCTTAGATTACAATCATAGCTGAAGGGAATGGAGGAGACTCACCCATTGTCAAAGCTGGGCACCTTACTATAAGACCCATGACCTTTCTGCAACAGCTGCATAAATGTCAACAAGAATGTCAGTCTGGTTATTCTATGGCAAACATTTCATCTGCTGCTGCCCCAAATATCTTTTCAAGCATCTGCAAGGTGCAAATGAAGAGTGTGAAGAAATTCTTTCCTCTTACCTGGATTTATTTCACTTAAAAAAAAAGCTTAGCAATATTCAGGCTTAAGCAGCCCACTGGACAAATTTGGAAGGACAAAGACCAAATACAGATCATTGGGAAAACAGCAGAATGCCAACTATTTGGAAGGAATTAACTTGTTCCTTTTGCAAATTCCACGCTACATGACTCTATAGTTAGTGCCCCAACTCACATTTTAAACTTTCACTGAAACCAAACAGTTACCTGCCAAGATCAATTCTGCAGTCCCTCCCAAACCCATAATCTCTGCCTGAAGAGAGGCACAGGAAGCTGGTACACTGGAACATCACCAGCGATAAGAGTTCCTTCCAAGTCAGCCACCACATGGGCATGGAGATATAATCACTGTTCCTTCAGTGTTGATGGATTGTCTCTCCAATAAAGGAGTTGGACAGAAGCAGTTCACGAAAGCAGCTCCCCAAGACTAATTCAGCTGAGTGGTCGTTTGAGTCATACCAACATTAGACAAATCAATAAAATATCATTTCTTCATCTTTCTAAAGCATATCTATCAATAAGGGTAATGTCAGCCTACAAACTTTTACAGCCCTGATTTTAACAAGGCTACTTTTGAAAATAAAAGCTAGCAATACTGTTTCACTACAGAACTCATTTAACTGCCATCTTTCCTTATCTTTTAGATGTGTGGGGTACATATTCACTTAGCAGGTAAGTCCGTAGATTTAGCTTCTGCTTTGATCCATGGAGATCCCTCAATTAGGTTTGGGGATGAGAGTGCAGCAGATGAAGTTTCAGATTTTCTCAGAAGCCTGGAATGTCCCTCAAGGATATTTTGTTTTATTAGTTAAAATCTGTCCTCTCCAAACCTGGATTAAAAGGGCCCAGAATTTCTAATGAAGAAAGTTTTCAAGAAGGCCATCATAAAATTGAACAAAGCATCTATAATGAACAATACTCACTGACAGGAGGTCAACCGCTGGCATGTATTTTCTTGTAAATAATAAGGGTGTCTTGTCTTCCAGAATCACCGTGAATTCACAATTAAATACAAATAGCTCTGCTGTGTTTGTTTCAGATTCAGATAAATGAAATAAGGTAAAACTATTGTAAATAAAAGCCAAATCCTCATGTGGACATTTGCAGAAATAAATCTGCATTTCTTGTAAAATGATGTGTAAAGTAAATCTTTGCAGGCATTATCAATATTAATCTATTTTATAGACAGCACTTCAGCTGTCTGTACAGAAATGCTAAATTTAAAAGCAAGTTGCTTGGCAATCTTTATTCTTCATCTACAAATGACAATTGAATTCATATAATTTGATACACATTATTGGTTTGCACGGACAAAAATAACATTTTAATTTTGCTTTCCTTAGCAATTCTGAAAATATAAATATAATTTAAGGTAGCGCTGTTACAATGCACAAGTTCATAAATGAAGAAGCAAAAATCAATCCCATTTATGCCCTTTCTTATTGCAAACTCAAGTTTTGTATACAAGAAGAATAAACATACTGTTGGTTCTTATCTAGAATGGGCAGGAAGTCTACATATCAAGTGAGTCATACAGTATTTTTAGATTCAAATTAAGACTCCTTTTGTTGACAAAATCAGGAGTGGGCGAGTTTGCATCACGGAATGAGTGCTATTGTCTTTGGTGGAAGAGCTGACAACAAGTATAAAATATTGGGGAACAAAATTATGAGGAATTTAAGGATTTTTTTGTAGCAGATTTTGAAATCTGAATGCATTCCTTGCAGATGTAGTGAAGGTAGATTCCACCATCAGTACTCCTGCGCACTGTAAGCATCAAGAGGGAAGTGGCTAAAAATTGGTGGAGAAAAAAATTGTAAGGCTATGGATAAAGGGTGCAGGGTGCAACTCTAGACTTACTCCAGTGGAGAGTCAACAGCAACCAGATGGGCTGAATGGTCTTCTTTGTGTAATCAATCTATGGTTCTATATAACTGAAATGGTATCTTTTATAAATCACCCAGCAAACATTATTTGGAATTATTCCTGTAAAATGTAAATAGATCTTCATCTGTAGGCAGCACGGTTAGTATAGCGGTTAGCGACTTGAATTCGAATCTGGTGCTGTCAGTAAGGAGTTTATATGTTCTCCCCGTGTCTGCATGGCTTTCTTCCAGGTTCTCCAGTTTCCTCCCACCATTCAAAATGTACCTGGGGTTGTAGGTTAATTGGATGCAATTGGGCGGCACGAGCCCATGCACCAAAAGAGCCCATTACATCATAGACCAGCAACAATAGAAATTCACCAAGTGTTTTTTTTAATCTATTTATTAATAACTATTAATAATATAATAACAACTTAAATCTAAACTTAACCCCCAACTATGTGCAAATTTACCTGTCTGTTTGTATTACCCAAACCATTACAACTTAGGCACAATTCTGGAAAGTCAATTCCCAAAGTTCAGTCTTAGAAATCCTGTTGAAACACAGACATTTAAACTGATGTTCAGAAGTAATTATGAAGTAGGCGAGACACTAAGACATCAGACTGCTTTTAACTCATGAATCCTTGTCAATTTGCTTCCAGGAAAATGTCCTTTCATATGAATTATTGTCACAACTCCCCTCTTCCTTGTGTAGGGGAAAAGAAAGTTGTGACTTCCACAATGCTTTCAAAATCCCAGACAAGGGTCAGATAAAATGACCATCAGAATGGTCATGATCCAACAAAGCAATTCTCCTGCTCCTTTTACCCAGATATGGATACATCAAAAATGACCATTACAATGGTCACAACAGATCACTGTTTTCTCCTGACAAAGAGAAGCAGGAGAAGTGTCCATTTCACACAAAAACTTCACTTCATTTCTGCCTCTTGCAGATCTCGGATTACTTATTAATAAATCTTGCTTCTTTAAGTGTCTCAATCACATGACTTGCTCATCAATGCAAACATAGAGTGAACATACAAACTCCTCAGAGACAACGTCAGATTCAAACCTGGGTTGCTGGCACTGTAATAGCACTGTGCTGACTGCTTTGCTAACCGTGTCACCCATAACTAGGTTTGTAACGATATTTCAAATTTGTTTTGACTGACATAATGCTCCATCATGAATGCTTCAAGGTACATGCATTTATGAGCGTCTTTCATGCAATCATCATGAGTCACTTTTTTTTTCCCTAGAGTTTTCTGCCACTCTCCTACTTTAACAGGGTTATCCTTTGCAGATGTTTTTCTGCTTCCATGTACATTTCAGAGCACTGGGGTAAACTGGACAAAGTATCTTGGCAATATTACCTCATATTGGAATACAAATTGTGCACATCAAGGACCAGACTTGGTGCTGTATTTCTTACAACAATTATTTTCAGCTTGTTCAGATAATTAAATCTGATTATGAGCAATCTCCAATCTTTGAGCAGGTTGGATTTAAACATCAATGTCAAAGAGTGGGATGCAATCAGCTTGGAATAAGTCCTTTAAAATTGTGAAATGTGACTGAATTTCCAGTTCATACATTTCTCCTGCTTGTTACCCATTACATCTAGGCCGTGCTGCGTACGTTCATAGGATGCATGAGAGAATTTGACAAGCAGCACGCACTTATTGAGAGCATGCATGCACTTCTTACTGCTGGAATTTCCTGTGACATGCTTGAGGGAGGTTGGAGAATGTTGAAAAGATAGAATTGGTAGAGTTGTATAAATATTGCTGATCATTTCTTTCTGTTAGAATGATTGTCAAATGCAATCCCAGTTTAACATTCATGCTGATATTGGAGATGCTGCTAAAGTGTTTTTTTTTTCCTTTTCGTTGCAGTGGGCCAAGGAGTCTGGAATAATTTCTCATGATTAATTTAAGAAGGGCTTGTGACATTTCTTCACATGACATTATGTTCCACATTGATGAGGTGGAGAAATTTTGAGCCTCTTTTCCATTTTAATTCTCTGGAAGGAACATCAGGGTTGTTTCGCTGTCAAACATCCTTAATATTGAGATCCTGATTGCACTCAGCCAGCTTCATTGGGCAGCCAATTTTGTTTTGTGCCCAACACCAGACTCCTGAAACAGGCAAGCTATTCCAAGCTCTGTCAGAGAATGAGATCACAAGACAGACAAAGGAAACTGTTCAAAACATATGCTATTGGAGAAACATGGTGTCCCTCCTGACTCCTGAGAATCTCCGGCCCATGACAACTCAAGTGGAAAAGAATTATTTGGATGAATATTGAGAGTTCCCTGCACTGGGAGTTTACAGAAGCCTCAAGGAAACAATGGAAGAAACAGACCCCCTACAGGCCACCTGCCCGTTTCTCCTTCAGATGCTTTCTACTCAATTTGTGGAAGGATCTTCAGTTCCCCTATCTTCTTCATCGCCCATGTCATAACACATAGACCTGTAGAAGAAGTGTCAAGGTCGTGTACTTGCCTTCGTCAGGAGCAGTGCCGGCTGCTGCAGATGACGAAAGTGGTGCAAGGGAGGAATAGCACTCATGCATGGGTGTGCTGAGCGTCAGTGATGAATCTCAGATGCAGGAGGAGGAGAGTGAGAGCATCAAGATCACCCTGTAGCAGTGAGCCAATGAAAAGGTGAGAGGAGTTTAGCTGGGAGGTGTTTGGGGAGTCGAAGAATGCAATGCTGTGTCGAGAGCAGGGGTGTCAAACTCTAATTCAAAGAGGGCCAAAATTAAAAACTTGGACTAAGTCGTGGGCCAAACTAAATATTTATTGAAAATTTTCAACAACATCTGCATGTTTTCTCTTCTTTCAACATGTAATGTTAAACTTTTTCTTATTAAAATAAATGTTTAATAATAGCTTTGGTTAAACTCTTTCCAGAAGAAGCATTAACAAATGAGAAATAAAATATTCAATAAATAATATTTCTCTGTAGCCTTTAAGCTCCTTTTAAATGTATTTTTTTTTCACAAGCCAACAAGTCAAAAAAATAACAACTTGCTTCAATGAAAATCCAATCTTTCAACTAGGAACAGTCCAAAGTGAACCCAAGAAAATATGAATCCAAGCTTAGCTTGCTCCACTGTGATTTACTCTGATGCACCTGGGTCTAAACCAGATACTTGACATCTCTTCTTAGATGCAAGTTCATCAAACTCTGGGGTCAGAGTTTGCCTCCCACCTGTCTTGAAAGATCCTGTTTTCTGCCTTTCGTTTGGCCATTTTTCGTAAGGGGTTTATTACATGCGAGTTAGGCGACAGGTTGCAGATGCTAATAAAAGTTAAGAGGAGGTGGGGGCGATTAGCGGGTTGACGGGGCGGCGCCAACGCATTTGCAAAGCATTCTGGGATTTGTAGTATTAGCTGTGCATGCGCTCTACTGGCGTGGCGGCCAGCGGGCCAGCTCTAATACATATTTGATATGATCTTGCGGGCCAAATTTGGCCCGCGGGCCTGAGTTTGACATGTGTGGTCTAGGGCATCATGAAGAAAGTTGATTTCATGGTGCGCTGAAAGAAACAAGTGAGTGCATTCTTTGTTTGTAAGCTGTGGTAAATCAGTGGTGTTAAGGAAGCAAGTTATCTTCACTCGCCACACTCTGCCTTAGAAGGGGGTAACAGCCTTTATAATGGCAAATCTGCAAGACTCCCTGACCACAGGAAAGCAGGAAACCTCAAATGCCATTTTCCGTGGTCTGTTTGTCATGTCAATGTTGCATTTGGGTGCCGCAGTTAGCATAGAGATTTGCTATTACAGTTCCAGTGACTGGGTTCGAATCACAGTCGTCTGTAAGGAATATGTACATTCTCCCTGAGTCCACATGGGTTTCCTCTGGGTCCTCTCATTTCCTCCTACGTTCCAAAGACATACAGGTTAATAGGTAAGTAGGTTAACTGGTCACATGGGTGTATTTGGGCAGCATGGCTTCTGGGCTGGAAAGGCCTGTTACTGTGCTGTGGCCATAAATTATATTAAAAAACAGTAACACTAATGTAATGATATTGGCACTGAGTGCCGCAGCTGGCTGTTGAAAATTTTTGCTTTTTCACTTACTTTGGTGTCCAAGCATTAAACTATATACGTACAAGGCTCCATTCAACTCCCAGCTGCCAGTGAAAGATTGATCGAAAACATAGTAGTCTTTTGCAGTTCTACAAACTCAAAAAGCATTCAAACTGACTCTTTGCACTTTCCAGGCAGCACTATTTCTCAGGAGCGACAGAGCCAAACTTGGCAACATCGTAGCATCCCCAAAAAATGCTGTTATGAAGATTTACTATACATTTGTGCACAGATACACAATAAGATTGACATTAAATCTTAACATATAAAGTGAAGGCTTTAGGAAGTTTCATCTGCTAGCACAACCCACACGATATCAACCCAAATAGTCTGCCAAATGTCAATACAGCGACACAAGTTAAATCCCCAAAAAGCACAAGTTAGTCCCTGCAAGGTTGGAAAACAATGATCAACTTGCATATTGAATGCTGTATACAGTTTTCAACAAGTTATATGGATTTTGACCAAATGTAATCCTCTGAGTGTGCAATTTCAATTTCTATTATTTAAACAGCTTGACATGACCACATTAATTGTCCTTATTTTAAATTTCTAGTTACCAAAGACAGTGATGAAAGGCAGAATTTGTTGAAAGAGGTATGCGGGGATTCTGTAATATTGGGATTTCAGGGATTGTTGTCCATTTTGGATGATGGAGCTCTGACATGTCCATTAAACGGGACAAAAAGAAGTAATGCTGTTCCCATTATACTATTATTCTCCATCTTGTTAACAGTAAAGGACATAAGGCTTGGAGATATGGTATGAAAGCATAATTATTAGCTACTGCTGGTAATGCCACAAATGGCTCACAGCACATTATGGAGCATGGCTCGGAGCTGTACGATCTGTTCTTTGTCTATTTTAAGCATGAACGATTCCTCTGTGAAGGTATAACTTTGTTCTTGCAAGAACCACTCAATGTCAAGATGAATAGAAATGAAATAGTTTGCTGATATGGTCAGTTTGTGACCTTGATACCACATAAAAACTGATTAAATATTTTTACACTTTACCAGTCATTATCTTCCTCTCCTACAGGGAGAGTTACTGGTATAATTAATCATACCGTGCTGATGTTGCTTTCACAGCACCAGTGTGTTTTGCATTGGGAAATTAATTGGGCAAGCAGCATCTAAGAAATTCACCAGTGATTTTAATACAGTAACATGACTTTGCAGTGAAAATGCTAAACGTAAACCATCTTTTATACAAAGTTATACGGAATTCGAGCCACAATGGAAATATTTTATTAATTCATCAGAAATACAATTCAGCGCACTAAAACATCTTTTTTTTTTCGAAAAGCAATTCTTTTAGCTTGTTTTGTTGACATCATGACTGTTTACACTCTCACCCCAAATCTTGTATTTCGATGGAACGTCTGGTTAGAAATGGCGTTGAAAATTTTTAAAAATCAAAACCCTCAGTGGTACATTTAAAAAAAAAAGACAAATAAACCAGAGGAAAACCAATTCCAAAGGAGTAATAAAAGCCCATTGATTTTCCTGCATTAAAACACCTCAATAATATTTCCATTCTATTTCTGTAGAGTTGTTATTGGTCAAGAAAGAATTACATTTTATTTAAATTAATTCCCTAGGCCAGCTTAGGTTTTAATTTAGGAGATCTGTTTGTATGCACCTTTCTATCCTTGACTCCTTGCCCTGTCTTCCCTTCCCCAACAATGCCCTGCAGCCAAGTTCCTGAGATGTCATTTGAGGATGTCTCTATTCTTCATAACATTGAAACTAACCATGAAATGCAAAATAGAACATAATTACTGGGAAATTATGTAATATAAAGTTTTTAAAAATTGCATTTTTTTATTAATTATCGGGTATTAATTCTGTCATCCTTAGAAGACTATTGGGAGCAGGAGCACGAGTCGAGCTATTCAGCAAAGTAATGAATAACGATGTAATATATATATATTTATTAAAGCTTTTGGTTATAGCTACACATCAGTGAGGCTGGGGGGATAATGACAAGAAATGATTCATCTAAATGAGTAAATATAGCAAAGAAAACATTTTTTAAAGCGAGAAATGAGATAATTAAGCTTTGTTCAAGAGATGGTTAATGTGCATCAAATGTGCAATTGCATGTACCAGTATCAAAGTGACTTACTCAAAGCAATAAAATGCTTTATTTACTTTTAACACATCAGATTTCATGGATGAATATTTCCAATCCCAATTTGTTATTACCTTTGTTATCCTAATTTGTCATTCATATCCTTATACTTAAATAAGGATAACTCAGGAATTCAGAAAGGCCATATCTTCCCTTTTATGTTACATTATTTGCAGGAATGTTTACTCAACAAATGAGAGATGATTTAAGGAAAGTCTTTAAATCCTTTAGTGGGTGCCATATCCGCAGAAGTGAGTATTTGATCATGGGAGCACCATTAATAAGTGGCACCCCTTTTATAAGTATTATTCTCATCAAAAACCATTCTGAGGGAAAGACAATTAACATATCACCACCTCCACTGAGTACATTGCACAGCAAGTCAAAGCAGAAATTATGAAGTAGCTGTAACATTTCCACTCCATGCATTTTCTCATAAGAGTTGGCAACTGAATTACATGGAAGGTACGAAGTTGAAGAACTTACCCAGTGGATATCATGTTAAACGCAGCAGGAAAACGGTTGGAGCTTGTTTGTTCAAAGATGCATGAATTTTCAATGGCTTGATTAGTCATGATTGCCAAGTAAACTCATCGGCATTGAAATTAGCTTTTCATTATTTGGAGTTTCATTCCGACCTGATGTTAATTATTGTTAGAGATATTTAAAAGAAATTGCATATTCTCCCTTTTAATTTCACAACCAACTTGCTCTTCCCCCATCCCTTAGTTTATTTCTGTATACGATTTACATGGAATTGGCTTTCAACCGGTTTAGACACTGTACAAATATTTTGGAATTCCAAAATAATGGTTAAGAATCACAACACATTCAGGCAAATAGATTACAATGCGGGTAGAAGGTCAAGTTCACACTGCCTTCTTATAGGAATAGTTGTTGACTGCAAAAATGCTAACCCAACTCTCACATGGTTGGGGAGAGGGGTTAAAATTTGTGAGGTTGTTCAATAGCATAATTTGCTACCATCAATTAAATCTACCCAGCATTATGTTTTAAGAAAATACAGAATATAGGACTCAATTAACATAATAGCAATACACAATGAATATAAAATCATAGAAAAACATTCACAAGGTCCGAAAAAAAAGTCCCTCTTCTCCCCCTCCCCAGATTCGAAATAAAAATAGAAAAGAAAAAGCAACAGGAGCGAGGTTCAACATCTCAGAGTCACATCATTTTAAAAGTATTACATTTCTAATAAGGAGTATGTATACTAATAGACAAATATCAAAATAAATTATACAGTCTGGGCATTTAAGTAATCTAAATAAGGTTGCCAAATTTTGACGAACATACTTTATCTATTCCTAAGACTATTAGTAATCTTCTCTCAAGGGGGAATACAAAGTCCATGTTCCAATGATCCATATGAAGTAGGGAATCAGATTCCCATATAACCACTATACATTTCCTGGCTATGACAACACAATTTTAATAAATTTAGATTTACTTCTGGAGAAATTAACTTTTATAACTGCCAAATTCCCCAGAAGAAACAATACTGGTCTTGACGGAAGTTCACACCCACAATTTTAGTCAACACTTCTACCAATTCTATCCAAAAGGGTCTTGATTTTGTGCATAACCAGGTGTAATGTAAAAAGGTACCAACATTTATACCAAACCTAAAACACCAATCAGAAATAGAAATAATGCCAACGGATCACTGGTCAGATGGTATCTGATCGTCTTCGACCCTCCAACTTTCATTCTTGATTAATGAAACCATTCTTGGCAAATGCTTTTGCTTTTCTCCATCTTGTGCCGGTCCCAGAATTTCACCTCTTGCAGTACAATATGAATCCACCTGACCCACTCCCCCCACCATCCCTTTTAATCATGGGCCTCAGTTCCAAAAACCAACAAAATAGAACCGTGATCTTATTCCATTATTCCTAGCTGCAGTATTCAGACAGTCTGGCTTGCTTTGAACACTATTTTTTTCCCCCCAAAGTAAATACAAGACACTCAGTCAAGAGCATCAAGGGAATGTCATGAGGCAGGGGCTGGGACAAGCAGTAGCTCACCTCTTGGCAGAACGCCAGCCCGATCCCAAGATCCAACTTCGAGCTTTTAAACTGCAGTAGCTTTAATATACACTACAGGAGCTGGAATTATAGCAGCTGTTGGCACCAGACTTGCCCTCCAATGGATACTCTGTAAAGGATTTAAAGTGTACCCATTCCAATTACAGGGCCTCAAACAAGTCCTGTATTGTTATTTTTCATCACTACCTCCCCGAGTCTGGAGTGGGTAAGTTTCGTGCCTGCTGCCTTCCTTGGATGTGGAAGCTGTTTCTCAGGCTCCCTCTCCAGGAATGAACCCTGATTCCCTGTTTCCTGTGGTAATCAGGGTGGACACGAGTCAGACCATCGACAGGGCAGACACCTGAATGTGCTGTCATTAACTCAGGGACAAACAATGGACTCTGTGTTATCTAGAGTCACCAAAGCTGCTGGGAGGGCCCGCATTGGTTTTGGTCTTTATTTTTCTACCCAGCATGTGTTAATATTTGCTTGCATTTCATAAATGGGAAGCATTCCAACTGTTTCAGATGCTGATAGCTGCTTAGGATGTTATACAGATGAATCATTAAAGTATTACATTGTAGAACATAGAACATGCTCTGTATCCACAGGAGCCAGGACGTCCTCAATAGAAGAGCTCAGAAACACAGACTGGCAACTTCACACAGTACTCAAAAATGCTAGAGAAATTCAGCAGGTCACAAGGGCTCAGGCCTGAAACGTCAACTGACTTTTACTTTCTATGGATCTCCTGAGCTTCTCCAGCTCTTTTGTGTACTGCAGTAGACCCCAGCATCTGCAGATTTTGTTTACCTCCAGGTACATTCATAACTCTCGTTTACCGTGTTCAATGAACTTTGAATGGTGTCACAACAGTCTAGCAAGGTGAAATCACGGGGGTCTCAGCAATAGCCCATGAGCGCACCAATCTGATGTACATCACAGAGTGAAGGCCCTCAACCCCCCCCCCACCAAAACCGCCACCCTGTGTGTACTGTTCTTATCATTAGTCAGCATGTTGTAAATCTACTTTCTATGTTCCTTCCACCAATTACGTTGTAGCCTCTGGTGCAGAATTGGGTAGGAGAACTAGAACAGGCAATGGAACACAGAAAACAAGCAATATGGCACCATTTAGTTTGTATATTTGGCTTATTTTGTGTCGGTCTTTGTTTTAACCATATAACCATGTACAGAGCGGAAACAGGCCATATTGGCCTTTCGAGTCCGCACCGGTTCACTGATTTTGTGCGCCCTCTTCAGGCATTGGTCACGGTAGATCTTCATTTAGCTCTGTGAATGCATGATATTCAGTCTTGGAGGGTAAATGTTTTAAATTTTACTTTTTATTTTTAAATTTTTAATTTAGACATGCAGCATGGTAACTGGACATTTCAGCCCACGAGTCTGTGCCACCCAATTAACCTATTCCCCTGATATCTTTTAAATGGTGGGAGGAAACCAAAGCCCATGGGGAAAACCCACACAGACATGGGAAGAAAGTATAAACTCCTTACAGACAGCACGGGATTTGAACCAGGTCCCGATCGCCAGTGCTGTAAAGACGTTGTGATAACGGCTACACCAACCGTGAGTAACTGCTGGTAAATGGAGACATATCACTGTGCTCATCAAGCTCAATTTTGCTCTTTATAAATAGCTTGTGCAGGAAGGGGTTATCCAAGTTGTTTGCTCCCTCCTCCTCATGCTCCTGTTCTGCTTCCACTGGGTCTGTAACCACTCCCATACAATAGTTGCTACCGCCTCGAAATTCAGGCCCTCTTTGCCTCAATAAAGATTTCCCAATCCCATTTGTCCATTCCCCATCTAAAGCGCCAAGTGTTGTACCAGACACTTACTGACTGGAGGGGGCTGTTGAAAATTCCATAGTCGATGGGAAGCTGAAACTTAATGAATGAAGACTGGCTTTAAATCACCAGTGAAACAAAATGCAGTCGTTGCTTTTTTGTCTCCTTGAAGGTGGATTAAGAGGGATGGAGTTCCTATTTCACTTCAGATTTGTGACGTTCAATTGAAAGTGCAGAATCACCACAGCTTTTGTGCAGCAAAACATTTTTGCAAAGGCTGACATGTCAAAAAAGAGAATGTTTTCTACTATCCATAAGCCTCTTGGATATACAAGTACATACAAAGCTGACACGCCAACACACATGATAGAGTTCAAAAGAAACAACGTCATTGTTATCACTAACCCTCTCAGATTACAGGCAGTTTTGCACAAGTGTACATTTTGTAAATGAATATTCCATTATGCACTTTGTGAAATCCTAGAGGGATATAAACACCTGGGTTAAAGTTAGGGCAAGTAAAATACATAGACTGCATTCTAATAGCACTCAAATTGTCTAACAGTAATATCTGAATGTGTTCCATCTGCATTCAACAAGGTTAAAAAAAAAAGGCAGTCCAAAATGTTCTGCCTGGAAAAGGTGAACCACCACCAGTAGTGCCTAGGGACATGTCGAGTGCATGAACCAATTCCGAGGGGAATAAATTTAATGCAGCAGTATCCAGATGTGTGTTGCGCAGTTCAGTGCACAAGTACCCTATGCACAGGAAAGACCCCAAAACCTTCACAAAACAGAGAAAGCACTCAAATGGTCTTGCATTTCAATTCAATTGCACAGCTGACAAAGTCCTTGAGCTGCGCAATACAAACTCCTAGGCCTCCTATTTCAATGCACTCGATTAGATCCTTGAAACTATATTGTCAGTACCACTTCACACACAGACAGAACAGCTGATACAAGTACAATTACATTGCCTCCATTATCTTGCTGATTTTCACTGACAGAAATTAACAGCGCTCACACTAAATTTTCCAGCTTGCAATGGTTACACCAAAAGTTGTACTAGAATGACTGGACTTTAGATAATTTAACATGGTATTTACTGTTCTTTACTTAATCCTCCAGATGTCACATACTTCATTTAAATTATTCACCTATAGGAGGGTGTAAAATTTGGTATCTTATTCCTTAATGCAAAAATGTAAGTATGCAAGTAATTAGCAATATAAGATTTTTAAAAATCTTTATTTCCATCAGTTTGTTAGATTCAAATTCAAGATTTCTTTATTGTCATGTCTTTATTATATAAAACTTGCTTTAGTCTGCCATAAGGTAGACTGATTCTTCATCAGCAGAAATTGCTGAGTCAAGGAGAGAAAAGCAAGAATGTTCATGGGTTCGCCTCCAGTGATCGTGCAGCCACAGAGACTCCAGACCAAACTATAAGCAACTCGAGCTCCAGATCTGAACCTCCCACACAATCAGGAAACCTTCAGCACCCTCTCGCATCCCAGCTCCGAAACCTCCTACCCCTTCCAGTCTCGAGTCAGTCTCCAGCAATCTGCAGCCTGGTGTGAGTCCATTGACTGCCATCAGCCCCTAGCCTGCTTGGGTTCCTCTCCTCGAGGTGCCAACAACAACAGAACCCATCACTGGTTCACCGCCATGGGTCATTTCCTCTGCTTCTCCTTCTGAAATGGGTGGGGGGGGGGGGGTGTTGGTCTCCCTGTTTTCTGGGGCCCTGCACTAGTCCTCCAACTCACCTAGATTCTGTAACCTGAACGTGTACTCAAGGCTGCTTCCAAACACAGATGCGACCATCTTGGGTCCAGACCCCACAGTCACAGGATTTTAAAATAAACTACTGTCGACACCTTTAACAAGCCATTTAAAGCCTGTATAGAGCTGTCAGTAGAGGGACTGGGTGGTAGAAACCTGCAGAGGAGCGCTGTATATCCTCACTCTCCATGGGTCCACACTAGAGGCAGTGTTGCCATTACAGCACTGCCTTTTTTTTCCCTCCCACTGACCTTAAAGCATCAATACAGAGACCTCAAAATCAAAATCCCTGTTGAAATTGCAACTGAGGTGCATTTTCTGCAATATCTTGAATAGAGTTCCTATTCCATTCACTTGATGTTTCTGGGTCTGTCATATGTATTCCACATTGTCTTCACTGTGCCTGTTCCATTTTCTAGATTTCTACTCTCATTCCCTCTCTGTCCATCCAGTGCAAAGAATGGATTTCCCTTGCCCTTACCTTCTACCCCACCCCACATTCAACAGATTTTGGTGAATTCTGTCATTTCTGCCTCAATTCCGTATCCCACTACAACTCTCATCTCTCTGCTGCAGGCCTCTCACACTGTCCCAATGAAACCAGTGTAAGGTTGATGAACACCATCTCTTGAGATAGCACATTACAGCCTTCAGGACTTATCAATAAATCTAACAATTTCCAATAATCAGTCTTTCTCATCTGTAACTGACCGGGCGAGTTCCAATGAAAGGTCATCAATTTGAAATGTTGTCTCTCCTCACCACCTGGTGAGAAATTGATCTGTAGTTTTTGATTTTCTTGAGTGCAACTTTCTGGGTTTTTTTTAATCCTTTTTTTTTTCTCTCCTCCTCTGCTCTCTTTCATACTTTATTTGAATTTCTTCCCTTCTCTCTCCCTCAGCCAGCACCAACACCACCTGTGTCCTTCTGTCTCTTCCCAGTCAGACAGTGCTTTTCCCTCTCTCTGTTCAGACAAATAAATTACTTGTTGAATATCTAAGTTTTCTCAGTTATGATGAAAGGTCTTAGACTTGAAGCATTGACTTTGTTTCTCATTCCACAGATGCTGCCCTCCTCTGCTGAATGTTTCCAGCATGGTCTCTTTCTACGTCAACCATGTAGGCGGGACACAAACAGAATCAGGGGATGCAAATATCTTCACCAGACTCCAGCCCTGGTCCTTTGACCTTTTTTTTTGAGAAGGAATGTCTGTAAATAGACGCTGATCATTCTTGAATTAGTTATGGATTTGGTCTGACTGAATGAAAATATAATTAGCACGTGAAGATCAAAATCTTTAAGTGGATAATTTCTATTTTGTTTTCCATGACAAAGTCTCAGCATTCAACTGATGGAAATATCACTTCTATTTACAACCTGCAGAGAAAGCCTGTTGTAAGGGCAGCCTAAAGCAGTGGAAACAATCCATTAAATATAACGAGTAAGGGCTGTTCCATTTAAATTTCAAACTTCTAATATCACCAATATGTAGTTGGGTTCTACCTTTATGTCCAGTGCTGCATACGTCACAAGTATACATCAACAGAATATGTGAGGCCTTGTGATTTTCAATTTGTTAATGGTATGTGCATCAGCTCCTTTTAATGGATTAGTACAAGTGTGAAGGTAATTCAGATCTGTCAAATAAACATGAAAACTTCTGAGAATTCAAGCAACAACATTTCTCTCTCTAGTGCACTCTTTTATTTGTGAAACTATCCTTTAACTATTCTTCAGATCCAAAATCTTGAACTACAAATTATTAAGCAATGTTTAAAAGAGATTTTTTTTCTTTGCTTAAAGATTTGACAAATTAAAATCCAATTAAGAGAGTACAAGCAACAATTCTAATTAGAAACATCCTCGTGCCGTTGTGTCCCAGGATAATATGGCAAGTCTGGTATTTTGCACAAATTATAAATTGACAAATAAATTCAAAGATTTTTTTTAAATGAATGCTTGATGGAAGTTTTTTGGAGTTTGCAAAACCATAATAGCCATGGGGATAAGATGCACCTGGTCAATGAATGAATAGAAAACATCATGAACTTGAGAAGTCCTACAAGAGTTAAAGAGGCAGCAGAAGTACAGTCATCAATGACATTGAAATGGAGTTGAGGGAACTGGTCTGGGTAGCATTGAAACAAAGATTTCCATTACAGACTCTCCACCTGACTTATGGATACCCCTGCATACTAACGAGCACCCATATTATTATATTCAAAGTTCTGATATACATGACACTTTTAGTTTTTTTTCCTCACCTAATTTGTCTTATGTGCTTTCAATGCGGTCAAGTTATGAGGATGGACAAAAATTGGCTTACAGACATCTGTTAAGAACAACACCTGTTTGTTACCTGAACACAACCTGTATCCCACAATAAGACATGCTTAACTTGGGCTCAAATGAGTTCCATTGGCACATCTTTGATCTGTAAAAAGTGAGTGGAGTTGAGGGAGAATCAAATTGCGGCAAAGCAATGAAAATTTAAGGGCACTTTTCACAGAAAATAAAATGAGGTTGATTCTGAAAATCTATTACATTATAATCAAGATTCAAGATTCAATTTATTGTCTTAGTAATAAAACAGTTTCATATCACATGAAATTCCTTTTTGCCTGCTGGCAAGGCAGACAGATTCACCACTGGCAGGAATTATCTAAGTGCCTCTTACAGTCAGACTTAAGAGAGAAAAGCAAAAGAGTTGTTCCCCCCCCCCCCCCCCGCCACCTGAGTCAAGTGGCCATTAATTTGCCTCCAGTGCTTCCGCTGTGCCCAGCAACCACGCAGAGTCCATTGGCAACCCAAGTTCCAGATCCGAACCTCCGATACGGTCAGGAACCCTTCAGCGCCCTCAGCGCCTCTTCGCATCCCGGTTCCGATACCTGGTACCCCTCCAGCTAGTTCAAGCCAATCTCCAGCAGCCAACAGCCTGGCACAAGTCTCCTGACAGCAGTCTCCAGCAGCCCACAGCTTACACTGGTTCCTCGCCTCGAGTCGCCAGCAGCCCGCCGTGTGCCTCAGCCACAGACCCCCTCACTGGTCGAAGCATGGACCATCAGAGTGTGTATTTCCAAGAAAATTCAAAGAAGCCTCTGATATTGTGACCACAGTATTTTTATAGACATAGGAAATAATTTCCCATTTAATAGTCCGTTCATAACTAGGGATTTGAAAATCCCTTTTCCAATATGAAGGTGTTTTGAAAGAAGATAGAAAAGCCAACATACACAAGGAATGAAATGCATAGAAAACCAAGGTTTTGAGATGGGAGGGAATAGACACAAAATCATTTAAATAGGGGAAGCAAAGTAAACATGAAAAGGATGCCAGTATGAATGCAAATGAATATAATGATATTTTATATATTTTAGCTTGTTATCTTGGTGCCTCACAATCTTAAACTATCCCATTTTCTGGTTTTGACACAGCAACGTGTATGTCCCTCAAAAGGGATTTGATTTTAATCTCTTTTTTAAAAAAAGGAACAAAATGACTTTCAACAACTTTTTTGTAGAAAATACCTCCAATCGATGATAGTGTGTGGACTGAGTTTTCCCAGTCTGGTCAACTTTACTGCCTGCTGCCATTTAGTTGGCCTTAACACAGCCAAATGTCCCTGGGCAATTATTGCATCACTCCTTAAGTCATGAATTCCTGCCTGATGATGGAATGAGACACACTGCGTGGAGTAAGCAAGTCTTTGGGATATAACCATAAATCAAGCCTATTTAGGTAATGTTTGTGGGAGATCACTTAATTTACAGTGACATTCCAGAATACTAAGCATTCCAAGGACATTTCCATGGTTACAGTTAGCATTTGAAAATAGGTAGTGTTTCCGTTTTAAACTTTCAGTCACTACGAAATAAATATTGATTGGGTCAGTTTGCATATGTTGAATAATTTCAATATGCCAGTGTAATAAATGTTCAACACCTTGTGGTCTTTATTTAATCCAAATTTTAACTGATAAATACCCAAACAAAATTCATCCAAGAAGGCCAACCTGGAAAATAGCTCAATGTGAACAATAAATAATACCTATACAGAATTTACATTTTCGTTCAGTTTACTGTAAGAATAACTTTTACCACTAACTAATCCCATTTGTTAGTGACATGCACCAGTCAGTGGTTTGACCATGATGATGTCTGCAGGTAGAAAATTATAGTGATAAACAAAAGAAATTTGAGATTACATGCAAAAAAATGAAGCTTTAAGCAGTGAAATAATAGAGAAAACCTGAACCGTCCTAATCATTTGCTCATTCCTATTACTAACTTTCTTTTAGCTGCACCTTTTGACAAGTGAAAAAGTTTGATTTCACCACTTCTAAACTCTGTCCTGAACTAAACCAAAAATAAAACCTAAAAAAAAGCCTCTCAGAAATAACATTCCCAATCATTCTCTTAATGGAGATGTTTATCACATGATCAAATGCAAATTTAGGTTAAAATCTCAATGAAAATTTTGCAAAGCAGGAGGATGGATTAATGAGTCAAACAAATAAATTACTATCAATATTTGTGGCACCTTCTGCTTTCTTATCAGGTCCTCAGACTTTCATATGGGTTTGAGATGTGTAATTTTCCACTTCAGAATATTGCTTCTTGCATGAATAGAGGGGAAGTTCAGTGACCCTCGGCTTGCCAGGCAGAGTCTTATTTGTTGACCACATGGACTTGACCTGCTGAGTTTCTCCAGCTTTGTGTTTTTACCACATGAAAACCACATCACTTTCCCCGGGTTTCTGGCGATAGCCCGGGAACGTCTGACTACTTACTATGCAGTGCCACGGAGTGTGGTACTTGCTCGACATCACTTGCTGACTAGACCCCAGAAACCCGGGGAAAGTGATGCTCCCTGTGCACTGGCTCTCAACTCACTGGCAAATGAATGTGATGTCAGGGCAGTCAATGTGCAACAACACCGCAATGCCTTGAAGCTGGATGCTTTAGTCAATGGAATTGACTCCAGTTACTACGAAATAAATATTGAAAATAGTGGTAGCTCCTTGCGTTACGGCGAAAGGGACCTCACCCAGCAGAGAGTTCGGGTGGCTCCACTGTATCGCCTCATCGACCACATTGTTTCGAACCATGTAGTAATTGAAACAAGCAGTGCAGTGGTTGAAAATTTCTCTGGCCTTCGGGGCAGACTGGTCAATTTTCAGCCGCTCTGACTTGAGGGCTGCATCCATTTCTGCTAATAAAATTAACATATTTCCTTTTACAAGTTATGGCCAAAAACACGTTTCAAAGCCAATTTGAATCACTTTACATTTTTGCATCTGTCCCAAATTGACAAAGCTCTACTTCCAGAATTTGAAAGCAAACATATTTTGTCAGTAGCCTTTGGACAGGCAAGTTAGAGATAAATGGAACGGTAGATAAATGTCCAAATTAAGCCACTAGCAGTGACCTTCCCTCTCAGGTATCAGCATAGCTCTGCACTTGGGGCTTGAAACAAAATTACACATCTTTTGCTCTATCTTGCCATCTCTTCCCAACAAAGGAGACCATTTGGCCCAGCAAGTCTATTTCACCTCACAAGGCAACCCCATTACCTTCAAATTTTCCCTGTATCATCTTTTCCCAACATTCCCACCAATCGTTCAACACACAAGGCTAAAAGCAATTTGCATTGGCCAATTAACCAAGCAAGCTACTGGGGGAAAACCCTATACTTAAGGGAGCATATGTGATTGGTTGGGTACATTTTTGTAATGCAGGTCTGGTTTTTCATAGCTGACTTGTTTTGATGGGGTCGTTAAACCTTCTTTGCACTGGCAGATCACTAAATATGGGCATTGACACAGAGACCTTTCGTCATCTGCTTCTATATCTCAGAGACCACTTCTACTTTCCTCTTATCCACACCAAGAAGGATCTTGACACAATCTCACCTGAAACATTCAGTTGGGCAATCGGATATTGTATAACCCACTTAATGAACAAAAGTACCATGGTGGGTATAATAAAGTAATCTTGTGTTCTACAGCAGTCGCCTCTAACATTTGCAGATAGATTCATCTGTCATCTATATACAAATAGGAACGTTTGATATGTGGCTCTTTTATGCAGCTGCATACATTCAAATGACACAGTAATTTCCCAACTTTGCAAACTTAAAACTATGAAAGGTCAATTCTTAAACCACTTCACTAAAATCTCTCAGCTTCTTGGTCATGAACTGGGAAGAAGCAATAAAAATAAAACTGAAAGTCACAACAAATGCAACATAAATAAATAAAACATATATTCTAAACTGTTCCAAAGTAATTGTAGGCGGGCTTTATGTGCTAATCACATGCCCAACGAATCCTTTTTCATTTTTTTTAAGCCAAGAATCAATTAACCAGCATGAGTGAAAAGCAGAACACCCACTGGAAGTCCACACTGTCACAAGAGCCGCTTTCAGGTGCTCGGACGCAGATACTGCGCTGGCAGACTCGGCTGGGGAGTGCAGTTGGGACGTTCAGGTGGCCATGGAGAAGACGCATTTCTGTCACCTGAATGTGCCGGCTAAAGGAGAGCCGCATCCAAGCAAACACCGGTTCCTGCGGACTGTGGCCGTAGTCCCACTGCTGCTTTCAGGTGCAACGGGGGATTTTCTGAGCTGGAGATTATACCTACAGGAGGAGGGTTAGGTAAGTGCTCCTCCTGGCCGGGTTCTCCACTTTCAGATGGCCTCCCGACGGTCACATAGGGGTAGAAAATGCAGCTTTACATCAGGGTATTTTGGCCATCTGAAAGTGCCTAAGGAGAATGCACAGATTCTACCCAGAGCAAACCTCAGTTCTGTTTCAACCCCAGGTACCTAGAGCTGGAAGGCAAGGGCACCAGGTTCTGCACCATCACATAAAAGATTAGTCAAAGACCTAAGTTCATGAAGAAAAGAGGCCAAGGCGAACATTGAGAGGGGGAATTCCAGGTTTGTGAATAGCTGACTGACAAGACAAAAATGCTTAAGTTTGGAGAAAAAGAAAAGGCCAAAAGTGAATGTACAATGAAGGTAGTGGACAAAGATAAGAAGGAATGAGGAATTTTAAAATGAGGGTGTGATATATTATCCAGGAGCCTATAAGGGCCAACATGTAGTCAAAATTCAGACATTGTCAGAATACATAAATAATATTCCATATCAGTACTACAAAAACTGTACATTTTTCTCCTTTGTTTTCTTGAGTAAACAAAGAAAGAAATGCAAACAAATTGACTGTGCATTACAGAAAAAAAATAATGTGCAAAGTCTTTCATTGAGTCCCTGATTCAATTTGTTGTTTAGGAATCTGATGGTGGAGGGGTAGCAACTGTTCCTGAACCACAATAAGTGAACATGACTTGGTGAAAGTTCAGCAGAATTAAGGATAAACATGACAGATTCAATATGTTTTAAAACTGTTATAGAACAGTGTGGTCAACGGTGTCAATGTTGCAGGCATTCACCATCCAAATTCAAGTTTATTGTCAACTGATTGTGCAAGTACAACTTGATGAAACAGCGTTCTCCAGTTCTCAGTGCAAAACATGCAGACACTCAACCAGATTTTACACACATTCAGACAAACAATACATATGCAGGACAAGTTTTTCATCTATATAAATAAACAGATACTGTTTTGTACATATGAGAATTCCGGATGGTTAGATAGTTAATGTGAGCAGTTCTTTTGGTCGTTCAGCATTCTCATTGCCTGTCCCTCAGCCTGGGGGTGCTAGCTCTGATCCTCCTGTATCTCTTCCCTGATGTGAGCAGCTGAAAGAAGCTGTGAGCAGGGAGGAAGGGGTCCTCAATATCTTGAACACCCTCTTCAGACAACAATCCTGATAGATCACGTCAAAAGTGTTGGGGCATGGGGGTGGAGGGAGAAGAGAGATTCCAGTGATCCTTGCTGCCCCTCTTTATGTCCTGTAGATTGACCTCCAAGCCATTTCTCTGCAGCAACTGTACCACATAGTGATGCAGCCAGCCAGGATGCTCTCAATAGAGCTCCTATAGAAGGTTGACATTATGGTGGCCGGTAGCCTTGTCTGTTTCAGTCTTCTCAGGAAGTGCAGTCACTGTTGCACCTTCCTGACAAGTGAGGACATGTGGAGTGTCCACGATAGATCTCTAGTTAAGTGAACTCCATTCTCCCTCTTCTACAGAGTTGTTGATGTGTAGTGGTCCTCCTGAAGTCCACGATCATCTCCTTAATCTTGTCCACATTGAGATTCAGGTTGTCACTCTCGCACCATTTCACCAGATTTTCCACCTCTTTAGTGCAACTCATCATTGTTACTGAAGAGGCCAACTACTGTAGTGTCATCTCCAAACTTGATGACTCTGTTGGAGCTGCATCTGTCAATGCAGTCATGGGCCAGTAGCATTAACATGAGCACACAGCCCTGAGGTGTGCCAGTGCTCAATAAGATGATGCTCAATGTTCTGCTACCAATCTAGACAAGACTGTGGTCTTTCTGTGTGGAAGTCCAAGATCCAGTTACAGAGAGGTGGACTGAGTACCAACAAGGACAGTTTCTCCACCAGCCTCGTATTAACACCGAGCTGATGTCAATGAACAGCCGCCTGGTGAATGAGACATCATTTTCTATGAGGGTCAGGACAAAGTGAAGGGACAGGCTACAGCATCATCTGTGGAATGGTTTCTTCTTATAGACAAAATGAAATGGTTCCAGAATCTCTGGGAGATGTGCATGGATGTGTTTCATCACCAGATGCTCAAAGCATTTCATAATGATGGAGGTCAGTGCCACAGGGTGGAAGTCATTGAGACCTGTTATTGTTGCCCTCTTGGTACTGGAATAATGGTGGCAGTCTTGAACCTTGCAGGAATGATCGGACTGCTGCAGTGAGGTGTTGAAGTTGTCTGTGCAGACCTCAGTCAATTGGTCTGCTCAGTCCTTCAGTACCCGAACAGGTGTGTTGTCTGGTCCCACTGTCTTGTGTGAGTTCACTTGGAGAGGGGTCTTCTCACCTCAGCTGCAGCTATACAGGGGGCCTATTCAGCAGTAAGACATAGAGCTTTCTTTGGCATCAGTCTGTTCTTCTCATCAAACCATGCATTGAAAGTGTCCAGAAGGGAGGCACCATTGTCGTTAACTAGCAACGTTGACTTGTGATCTGTTATACTCTTGTTCTCTTGCCACATGCACCTTGTGTTGCCCTTGTCACACAACCCCACCCACCCCCAACCCTATCCTCTGTCTTCCAGATTGCATGGGAGAGTTCACCCCAGACTAATCTTACTGCCATCCTAAACCCTGTCCTCAAGGCAGCATCACATGCTCTGAGAAGGGCCCAAACCTCCGTATCTAACCATGGTTTCTGGTTAGCCCGGTTTATGAAGCATTTGATCTCGGTGACATCTTCATTCCAAATTGTGGTCTCTGTTGTCCTGTAGCATTCCTCCATTTATCCTATTCAGCAGTCATTGAAAGGATAGGAAAAGCTCGAAGAAAGCTAATATGTTCATTTTTCCCAGGCGTTCGATATTCACTAGTTATACATCACCCCATCAAAACCCTGAAAAATAATCACATAGTTTCTTCTTGTAATCAAGGTGAGGCAATGCTGAAGTGGCCAATTCATGAGAACAAACTCAATGTGATTTCAAGATTCACAAGAGCTTCAGAATAAATAAATTTAGATTTAGAAATAACACAGCGGATCTATCAACATCTTAAGAGAAAAAAAATCATTTTATTTTGAGTAGTGTTCAATAGTTCTGTGGCATGAAACACCCTTTAAAATGCTAACAGCTCTATTATGTTTTTCCAAGACACCACTTATTATTTTAGATCACTGACAACTCCCCAGTTTCCTTTTGCAACTGAAATTGCAAGTGTGCAGAATGTGATACGGGTATGCCCAATGCGCACCCCTTGTTGAGCTATGCCAGTGTGATTTCTCTTTGAACTATAACTTGTCTCATGTATTACTGTGTACTTTTGCAGCTGATAAAAACCTACCAGTGAAGAACATCTAGTAGTGCTGTTCCAATCAAATAATTAAACTCATTGATTCATTTTTTTTTAAAGCAGGTTAAATTGTCAAATAAATGTCTGCCTGCACATTTCACCATGCAAATTAGGAGAGATGCCTCCCCCCCACCCCTAAAAAAATGGTGCAGTATAGGTGTAACTCTAGTTCTATAAACAAGGGATGTAATAATAATTCTGGGAATGATAAGTCAGTGAAACAGGCAGTTATATTAATTTAGAAGCTCACCCAAGTGGGTTTAAAGTTATAACTGGAGAAGTGTAAAATAATGAGGGAATTCCATTACTTTGTAGAACTGGCACCGTCTGCAACCAGGAAACTACAATCAGCCTGAAAGATTTACCCTAAATAGTCATTGAATGGCTGTCTGAAAAGTGCAAGTGCACAAAAAAAAACCCAGGATCAATGCAAGGGTCTGAAGATAGGCAAGAATAAGTGGAATTGCAAATGGGCATAACTTGGATGGGGAAAACCCAAAATTTGTAATTAGGGGGGATCGTAGCTAAAGATGGAAGAATGCAAAGTGGGGATGGGGAGCTGAGGGGTAGTGCAAATAGATGCATTAAATTACCAAAAAAAAATTAAATTAAGCAAATAGCTAAGTGGGAAAATTCATTTAAATGCAAGTAACTATGAGCTCACTCACTTTGGACCAAGAAACAATGGAACCGAATGCATAAAAGCTAAATTTATCAGAGATCCAACAAGTACAGAGAAAATTTCAGCTCCAAAGATAAAATTGTCATGGATATCAGTGAGGACTGGTAGGAACTTCTCCACAATCTCTATCAGTACCAGAGCACCACAGGGCTGTGTTCTTAGCCCCCTGCTCTACTCACTTTACACCTATGACTGCATAGCTCGGTATGAGAGTTACACCATCTACAAATTTGCAGACAATACCATGGTAGTGGGTTGAATAAGGAAGGGGATGAGTCACCATACAGGATAGAGATTGAAAACTTGACTGAATGATACACCATCAACAACCTTGCACTCAATGTCACCAAAACTAAGGAGAAAATTGTTGACATCATGAAAGGAAAGCCAGAGGTATACAATCCAGGGATCATTGGGGGATCAGAGGTGAAGAGGGTGAGCAAACTTATGTTCTGGGAGTTACTATTTCGGAGGATTTTTCCTGGACCAACACACCAATAGCATCGTGAAGAAAGCATGTCTGTGCCTATACTTCCTCAGGAGTTTGCAGAGGTTTGGTATGACAACAGAAACCCTGGCAAATTTCTACAGAGATGTGGGGGAAAGTGTGCTGACTGGCTGCTTCATCGTCTGGTATGGGGATACCAATACCCCTCCAAAAGGTAGTGGACATCACAGTCAAATCTATTGAGTACATCTCCAGGGAACGCTGCCATTGGCGAGCAGCAGCATCATCGAAGACCCACACCACCCAGCACAGACTCTGTTCTCGCTGCTACCATTAGGAAAGATGCTACCATTAGGTGCCACAAGACTCACACCACCAGGTTCAGGAACAGCTTCTACCCCTCCACCATCAGACTCCTCAATGACAAACTCAATCAGAGACTCATTTAAGGACTCTTACTTGTGCGCTGTATTAATTTTCTTTTTGTTCTCTCTGTATTGAGCAGACAGTTGGTTTACATTCATTAATTTGTTTGTTTACACATTTTACGCTGTGTACTGTTTATTTTTGCACTACCAATTAGCAGTAATTCTACCATGCCCGCAGGGAAAAGGAATCTCGGGGTTGTGTGATGTCATGTATGTATTCTGGCAATAAATCTGAAATCTGAATCTGAAATCTGAGGTACAGAAAATGATGAAAGAGATTAACAGAATGCCGACTTTTATACCTAATAGAGAATTGTTTTCCTTGGTATTAAGAAGATGAAAGTGTTCAACATATTAAGGAAAGAAAAAGAGAAGATGGAAAGGAATTATTTAGGCAGATTGATGACTAGTTCCAGTGAGCATAGTCCAGAAATTAAAACGAGGGGTGTAGAATTTTTTTTTTAATTTAAATTTAGACATCCAGCACGGTAACAGGCCATTTCAACCCATGAGTCAGTGCCGCCCAATTACACCCAATCTATAATCCCCGGGTACATTTTGAACAGTGGGAGGAAACCGGAGTCCCCGTGGAAAACCCATGCAGACATGGGGAGAACATACAAATTCCTTACAGACAGAACAGGACTCGAACCCTATCCAGTGCATTGTAAAGGTGTTAATGTGCCACCAGAAGATGAGAGGAGTTTAGAATCTTCTTCCATAAACATTCTGAGACTCTTAGATACTGGTGAGCCTTTTAAGGTGTACACAAGGACTCACTTTTCCAAAGTCCAATTGGCTAAATTCTTTTCTAATTTTTCTTCTAAATGTGATAAATGTATAAGTGAAGAAGGTTCACTATATCATATGTTCTGGTTATGTCCTTCTCTTCCAATTTTTAGGAAGGGGTATTTTGTAGTTTGTCTTTAGTTATTAACCTTACTTTCACTCCAAACCCTTTTCTTGCTCTTTTTGGAATAAGTGGGCCAATGGGTCTGAAATTGACTGCTTCACAATCCCATGTCATTGCCCTCGCCTCCCTTATCGCTGGGAGGGTTATATTAATGAGATGGGAAGATGCTGTCTCTCCCATTCATGCTCAACGGATGTCCGATATGATGGTACATCTGACTTTGGATAAAATTAGATGTTCCACGACTGAATTGAATCTTAATTTTGTTTCTTTATGGGGTTCTTAATTATTTTCAAAATTTGAGGTGAGTTAACTTTTTAGTTTTTTGACCTTCCTTTTTATCAACAGGGAGTGGACTGCTTATGTTTAGCCAGTAGCCTCTGAAGGGAGGGGGTTGATCATTAGTACAGTGGGTTTATTTAGGTTTCATTTCTTTACTTTTTTCTCAATGTAACACCATTTTTATTATTATATGGGACTTGTTAATAGTTTATTATAATGTTCCTATGTTACATTTACTTGATGAAACCAATCAAAACATTGAAAAGAGTCACTGGTGAACCAAAGGCATTGATAGATATGGAAAAAAGGCAGGTGTCTGGAGTGGAGTCAAAGATCAGGCATAACTTCAACAAATGGTGGAATAAGCTAAATGATATACTCTTGCTCTTACCATCCTAGGTTGGTGTGCCTGCAGCTTATTGGCCCAGATCTTGTGTAAAGAGTAATGGTGAGACGAATAATTATTATGGAGTGTAATTGCGTGCATCCTCTGGCACCCTTCGACATAATTAAACATAGAAATTCAGAAACTACTGTCAGAAATAACCCACTCCAGAATGTACTGTAGCTGCCCTCACAGACACTTTTGTCAGATAACAATACAATCAAGTCAATTTAATACAATTCCTCTCAAAAGATATCAAAACAGCCAAGTGGGTCCACAAAAGTGGACAATCTGTATGGTCCTCGTACAAATCCTCAATCCTTCAAGGTTAATGTTGTACCGATAATTTTTTTTTTTAAACTTGTCATGCTTTCTGTCGATTTCTCTCATAATCCCATCTAGCCTTATTTCAATCCCTTGACATGATTTTAATCCATTTTTTCTGACACAGTGATCATTCTTCAAATTGGTGTGTTGAAAGGCCTTGCTCTTTCTTGCATGGCTGACAGATCCCATAACACACTAGATTAGGTGCAGGATTGATGCAAGAGCTCGAAAGGCTGCAGAATTCTGTAGATAACATCAACTAGACAAATAGCAAGCATTAAGCGAAACGGGAAAGTCTGCAGACACCATGGTTGATGTAAAAACACGACGCTGGAGAAACTCAACTGGTCAGGGTACTTCATGTAACCGCCATAAAGATACATAACCAACCTTTCGGGCTTGAGCCCTTCAAGGTATGAGCAGGACATGGGCATTGCGTTTTTACAAAGAGCAAACATTTTTTTTTGCAGCTGACCCTTGCAATCCTGATGTGCATATTTTAATATTTGATCTTCAGAAGGCTGGCCACAAATCACACTTAAAGTGAAATATATCCTTCAGATCAATAAAGCATCGACGTTTCAGCGGAATAATTAATACCCCACACCACATACAATTTCTCTCCAGGTCAACTAAAATTTATTTTGTGGCTGTTCATATTTTTGTATGCCACTTATTCTCCTTACAAGAGGGGTCAAAGTAAAAGAGAGCAGGGAGATCAGGAAAAGATTTTCATCCAAAGTTCAGTATAAATAAGCAATTCACTGTCTTAAGAGGGAGGGAGAGACCACCCCTCACTACATTTATAGTGAACTCCTGGAGCCCATATCTTGGAACTGGGATTCATCTGGGTCAAGTCTTCACACCCCCCCCCCCCCCCCCAGGGTCAACTTTCTGCATTCCTTGGTTAACTCACTGCCACCTCCTTGCTTCCTCTGTCGCTTTCCAGGTCAGTGCAGACTTGCCCCCCTCCCTCATGCCTCGGGTATTTTCCTCCCTCCAGAAACAATGACACTTCCTTCCCCTTCCACCCGAGAACTTTGTTGCTGCCTTACCTTTGTTGAGTTTCCCCTTGTCATTGTTAGGTCGAATGCAATGGCATCCAGTTCCTATCCCTGTCGGCTCTCGTGCCCTGGATGCTGGAACCCGGTGAAGGACAGAAGCCCAACAGGTAAGACGGGGAAGGCGGAGAGTCGCCAATAATATTGATGGTGGATGCAAACGGGCCAATGGGCTCCTGCGGAGGGAGCGGACGCGCGCTCGCGGCGGCGTCAGGGTGGAGGAGAGTCGGCGGACGCGCGCCTGCGGCCAGCTGCAGCGCAACTCACATCCAGGCATGAAGTGGTACAGTAGATGGGGGTCATGTCGTGGGGACTGATCATGCGAACCAGATGGGTCAAGACACTGCGGGGGGAGCACATTCCAAACTATCCGGGGATAGAACTTTTCATCTGCGAAGAGTAAAGTTCCCCACTCGGCTGCACAAGATGCAGGGCGACCCCCTCGGTCCGAGACCCTGTCGCTGGACATCTCTGGGTTGTTCTGCAGCCCCCCAACACCCCAGTCTTGGTGGTCCGATGCGTTTTATTTCGGGTTTTCAGCATCTGCAGCCCCCAACCCCCCTTCTCAGCCCCGGTTCATGCTCAGAACTCTGGTCGTGACCAGTGAGCGCAGGGGACGGAGCCCAGGCTCCTGGCTGGACCCAGGGTCAGTGAGCCCAGGGAGGAGGGAACCCGGAGCAGCGGGAAGTCCGGCTCTCGGCCTCGCCTGAGAAACGAGCCCATTCAAAACAACTCGGCGGTGATTGAAGCCGATCGATCAGCGAGGAACCTCTGCTGGTCTCGGGTCCCTCCTTTGATCAGAGCCTGGCTGTTGTCAACCCTTCTGTCACGGCGCCGGGTTCCACCCTGCCGTCACTGGCCAGGTAGATCACAAATGGGGGGGGGGGGGGGGGGGATATAAAAGGTGCCCGGGATTGGGAAACTCACCGATAGGAAGCGGGTGTTTTCCTCCGGCGAAGCCACGATCAAAGTGCTGGTGAACGGGGGAAGCCTGCCCGCTGTCCACCTTCCTTCCCCCTTGCGCTCAGACAGCCGCCTGCTGCGGAGACTGGGAATTACCGCTGGCAGCGCCACCAGGAACACTCCGGGTTCGATCCCGACCGCGGGCGCTCTCGGTGTGGAGTTCGCATGCTCGCCTCCCTCACCACACGTGCAGTCCCATTCCACATCCACCAGCATCGTGCGGATTGGTACTGGCAATCGCCCCTAATGTGTAAGTGAGAGGATGAACCTGGGGTGGGGAATTGATAAAAATGTAGCATTAGTGGGGTTTCTTTTTAAAAAAATGTGGTGAGCATGTTGGGTGAGGCAAAGGGCTGGACCCCTGCTGCATTCCTGACAATCCACACTCCCCCCCCCCACCTCCTTCAGGGACTTTGGGGCAATGATCAAACATATAATTTACAAAAGATTTCATTTGCATTTTGGCAGGGACGGGAGTTATAGTTTTGTGATTTGGACACTAATTGGTCCTCCAAACTGTTCCGTTTGGAATTTAAACTGGAGGTGGGGGAGTGTGGGCTTAAGGAAGAGATTTTTGAGGAAGAGCTGCCTTAAATTTAATTGGACTGGTTGAGTGAGGATGGTCAGTGAAGATTATTCCATGCTTTAATTGTAGGGCGGGGGGGGAGAATGAATTGCTGTACCCACCTGTCTTGGAAGATGGCACTAAATTGGGTTGTCTGCCCTCATCAGCTCCAAGCAGGCTTGGGTTCGGTGTAGGATTGGCCGTCCATATCGAGCTGGCAGTTTAGCATTTTGTAAAAACAGGTCAGGCGGTGCGCTTCACGTCTGAGTTGGAGAGAGCTCCACTTTAATGAATCCAAGAGCTTTGCAACACTCGCTTCTATTCCCTATGTATCTGCCCGTCTCTGGACTCGTTCGATGGGTGTAGTGTTTTTGTTTGTGTCTGGGTCCCATGCAGCTACTGCGTATTCCAAATGTGGTCTGATGAGGGGGAGCTCCAACTTCCCCCATCCCAACTATTGTTTCACCCAAGAACTCTCATTTCTGCCAATCACTGATTAGTTGAGTAGGTCATAAGTAAAAGTTAATGTGTAAAGTGGATTGTTGTTCCCTTCTGAAAACAAATGCTGAAATATTCAAGAGTCAGGCAACATCTGTGGGAGAGAGAGGAGCAGAGATGGCATTTCAGGTCTTTTATCAGAACTTTTGTACTTTTAGAAATTGTCAACAAGAGTACGTTTAAACAAAATTGCTGGAGAAACTCAGGTCGCGCACCATTCTTTATGTAAAGATACATAAGCAAAGTTTTGTGCTTGAACCCCTTGTCAAGGTATGAGCAAAATGCAGGCAAGCACCTAAAAAAAAATGAGAGGGGAAGGAGCATAGGCCCTTAGGCAAGAGGTCATAGGTGAATAAGGGAGGGGAGAGGAGAAAAAAGCTGAGGAGAGGAGGGGAGGGGCTAGCTCTCTAAAGGGAAAGGAGTGGCGAACAGGAGGAAAGGAGACAAAGGTGGAGAGGGAGAACGGGGAGTGGCCTAATGGGCACTGGATGTTAACTCGACCCAGTTGGAGAGGGCTCAGATGGAATATTAGATGTTGCTCCTTCAATTTACAGCTGGCCTTGGTTTGGCAGTGCAGGAGAGGGAAACCGATTTGAAATGGTTCGCCCTTGGGAGATCCCCGTTATTGCTGCAGACAGACCAAAGGTGTTCAGCAAAGTGATCTCCCAATATTCCTGGAATTGTACATGTGAACTTCTTTATTATATACCCTACATTTAAATTGTTAATATCTGTTACCTAAACAAGGATGAATCTGTGCCCTGTGGAGCCCCATTAATAACAGCTGCCAATCACAAAAATATCTGGCCATCATGACCCTTCTTGCCACTGGGGCAACATTGGCTTCAATTTGTCACTCTCCCTTGAACCCAGTGCCCAGTGTGTTTTATCTACAAGATGCACTCTAGCTACTTTCCTCATTAACTCCAACTGACCTCCCAAAACTTTGCCATCTGCCACCAAGGTCAATGGCAACAGGCACTTTAGAACAAAGCCTCACTAGAAGGACTGCAGTGGTTCATAAAGGTGGCGGCTCACCACCAACTTCACAAGGGCAACAAATGCTGGTCATGCCAGTGATGAGCACATCTTAACACTGAATAAAATGTTACTTTCATGAGAAGAATTGAACCCTATTCTCTTCCCACCCTGCCCCTCCCCATACCTAGGGAGCTTCCCTTTAAAAAATGTTTTTACTGTCCTCCATTTCTCTGCATTTAATAATTAGGTTACCTTTCTTTTTTTTTTCCCTTTTTGAAAGATGAAACTGGCCTGTATATTTTATCCCAAAAGCTACAATCTGTAGTTCTGCAATAAATGTAAATATTCTTGACACATTTTTCAATGCCTATGGAAATTTTTCTTCTAAAATGGCAGTTAATTGGAAAATTCTGAAGCAATAGGAAAGGCTTCTCTGCAATAACATGCCCACTTACAACTTGATGACCAAAGTTCACTCACATTTCTCTTAAAAGATGAAGCAATAGACACTTATAATACATAAACAATCATGAGTCTGAAGATATATTTCATTGGTCCATGACATCAGTGCTTTCCAAAGTATTTCTGAATTGATATGTGAACTTAAATGTTTTTTTTTATTGCTTGGAGACAAATATAACAGCTGTGGATGGTAACATCAAACCAAAAATAATGCAGATGCTGGAAATATGAAACAAAAATAGAAAATGGTAGAAAAACTTAATGTCAGGCAGAATCTGTGGAAAGAATAGTTAACACTTCAGTAGAACTGAGAGAGAAACGACTTTAATCTCGACAGAGAAGGTTGGGCAAGAGCAATAAGTTAACAAGGGGAATTTCTCCAGTAGGGCCAAATAAGGTGAGTGTTTAAGTGTGATTAAAGCTCCTTTGTCTGGGTAACGTATTCTCAAATAAGTGTACTGTTGTACAGTCTGGCTTGCGAGGACACACACAGCAAGACAGAATATATAAATGAAGGAAAGAGGAAGAGAAAGATGGCAGGCCATCCTGATACAAACAAAAAAAAAGCAAGTTATCCAAAGCTGGATCGTAATTGGTTTTGAGTTGCTGAGGTATGTGGGTTTGAGTTGTAATTGCTTGTCTCACACCCACCCGCGTCTCCTGCACTGACCCTGTCAGAGTGTGTGGCATCAGGGGAAAAGTAGTACATTTCAAAAAAGCTTCCCCATTGGCCATTGACTTTATCCCTATTTTTTGCTGCTGGCTCAACTACAGGATTGGGAGACAGACCACATTTACCAGGGACACCCATCTTTAAATGATGTCCCATCATTCTCCTGTGTAAGGGGAAAGTTCAATGTCATTTTAATATTACTGCCCTTTGATTCAAATCAAGTTAATTATCATCTGGTTGTGCAACGATGAAACAGCGTTCTCCTGTCCTTGGTTCAGAATAAGCAGACACACAACTAGACATAGCACACATAGAAAATAGGTGCAGGAGCAGGCCATTTGGCCCTTCAAGCCAACACTGCCATTCATTTTGATCATCGCTGATCATCTGCTCAGTACCCAGTAGCTGTCTTCTCCCTAACAACCCTGATCCCTTTAGCCACAAGGGCCAAATCTAACTTCCTCTTAAATATGGATAAAGAACTGGCTTCAATCACTTCCTGTGGCAAAGAATTCCACAGTTTCACCACTCTCTGAGAGAAAAACAAATTCTCATCTCAGTCCTAAAAGACATTCCCCTTAACCGTAAATTGTGACCCCTAGTTCTGGTTTTCCCCAACAACAGGAACAACCTTCCTGCTTGTCCAATCCCTTATGAATTTTATATGTTTCTATAAGATCCCCCTCAATCTTCTAAATTCCAGTGAGTACAAGCCTAGTCGATCCAGCCTTTCTTCATATGCAAGTCCTGCCATCCCTGGTATCAATCTAGTGAACCTTCCTTGCACTCCCTCCATGGCAAGGATGTCTTTCCTCAGACCAAAGCTGTACACAATACTCCAGGTGTGGTCTCATCAAGGCCCTGTACAGCTGCAGTAGAACCTCTCTACTCCTATACTCGAATCCTCTTGCCATGAATGCCAACATACCATTTGTACCTGAATGCCCACTTTCAATGACTGGTGCACAGCGACACCCAGGTCTCGTTGCATCTCTCCTTTTCCTAATCGGACTCCATTTAGGGAATAATTTTCTCTCCTGTTCCTGCCTCCACATTATAATGTATCTCCCATGCATTGACCCACTCACCTAGCTTGCCTAAGTCACCCTGCATCCTCCACACAGCGAACCCTGCCACCCAGTTTCGTGTCATTTGCAAACTTGGAGATGCTGCTTTCTACTCCCTCATCTAAGTTATTGATATATATTGTAAATAACTGTGGTCCCAGCACTGACTAGACAGTGCAAGCAAGTATTCATATATATCTAAATAAATATGAGAGTCTCGGATAGTTAGTGTGAGTAGTTTTTTTTTATTTAGACTACAGCACAGTAACAAGCCCTTTCAGCCTACAAGCCCGTGCCACTCAATTACACCCAAATGACCTCCAACCCCCGGTACTTTTGAACAGTGGGAGGAAACTGGAGCATCTGGAGGAAACCCAAGCAGAACATAGTCTCCTTACAGACAGTGCAGGATTCAATCGGCGGTCCTGATTGCTGATATCATAACAGCATTGCACGAACTACTATGTTAACCGTACTACCCTAAAACACTATGCCTGCACATCAGGGAGGTGGGACATGCAGAGGCTCAGTAGAACCCTTGAAGGGGAGTAATAGGAGAAAGAGAGTTTACATTTTTTTTCCAGCACTTGCTCCAGATTCCAGTGTCCGTTGTCTCTTATGTCCATCTCTTCTTTTCAACTTACTTTTCTTTCAGGCAGAGAGAGGGCACGATTGATAAGCTCCTTGAATCTGATCCGTGCATTTAAAGAGAGATGGGATCAGTTCAAAGCAGGTGCCCTGCTCATCTGATCAAAAGAGCAGGTTAACATTCAAGAGAGCAAAATAATTGTAGGACAAATGTACATTAGTATTTGAATCAATTTTAATTGTTTTTACCAGAAGAAAAAAGTACGCTCCTGGAGTTCAATCCCTTTTTCAAATTGCAGTCATCAATATCTTCCTGGTTGCATATGTGTATTATTTTTCATTTGCCACACAAGTGGAATTGACAATTTTGTGCCAATTAACGCCATGAAGTGGAAGTCTACTTAGAAAACACTACATTTGAATTTATATAGATAATCTGTTAAGAGGAAAAACAACACATCTGACTGCAGTGATTTTGAATTCAGGCCCCAGAAATCAAGAGTTGTATACATTTAAAACATATTTAGTGTTGAAAGTGATATACATCAAAATTGATTGATTGCACATTTCCAGCATCAGTATGAACTTTAAGCATTTGTCCTTTAGCTTTTGAAAAGGAGTGACATTTAATGTGGCCATTTTTCATGTGAATATGTCAGTTTAATGTCCATATAAGAATATCATCCAACTCATGACAGTTAATTATGATCAGGCTGGAATGAAATTTCCGGAGACTTTGCTTTAAAGGTAGAAAAGTAGCATTAAATTTGCCCAACTCACATTTTTTGGCAGAAACACAGTGAGAACTTCAAATTCCTGGGTGTCAGCATCTCCGAGGATCTGTCCTGGAGCCTCCATGTTAATGCAATCATGAAGAAGGCTTGCCACCAGCTATACTTTATGAGGTGTCTGATGAGATTCGGTACGTCACCAAAGACTCGTAAAATTCTACAGGTGTATCGTGGAGAGCATTCTGGCTGGTTGCATCACTGTCTGGTATGGAGGCGCCAACTGTCAAGACAAGATAAAACTCCAGAGAGTTGTTAACTTGGCCTGCAACATCACAGGCACCAGACTTCACTCCATCAAGGCATCTACATGCCTCTATCCTCAAAGACCTCCACCCCCACCCAGGCCATGCCCGCTTCACTCTGCTACCAATGTGAAAAAGATACAGGAGCCTTAAAACGAGCCCTCAGTGGTACAAAGACAGCTTCTTCCCCGCTGCCATCAGATTCCTGGATAATCAATGAAACAAGGTCACTGCCTTACTTTTCATGCACTATTTTTATTTATATTTACTGTATTAAGATGTTCTATAATATAAATGTTTGCTCTCTGATGCTACTGGAAATCACCAAATTTCATGACTTGCTCATGACAATCAATAAATTCTGATTCTGACATGACAGGCTAACTGGTTAAATATATTTAAAACCCAGCTAGAATGACTTTTGCTCAGTAGGAGAATTAATGGTTATGGGACAAAGGGAGGTAGATGGAGCTGAGCCCATGGCCATATCAACCATGATGTTACTGAATGGCAGAGCAGGCAGGCTCGATGGGCCAAATGGTCTTCTTTTGCTCCTATTCCTTAGATTTCTTTGTAAATTGGCACTACGTTTTCTAAAATAAGCACAGTGAGTTCTCATTCCTGTTGGTAATGGAAGTCATTTCCCGTCCATTATCAAAGGTTTTTCCTGCCCATTAGTTTTGTTCATAATTCTGAATAATGCTGGTTTGGGAGTTTTATTTTGGTGTCATGACACTTGCTTTTCATTTGTGGGTCTCCTTTTTCATTTGTGAGCACATTTTCTTTGTTTTATTTTACTATTATCCTCTCATTCCTACTCCAATAACCTGGGAGCAAGAGGAATGGGCAACCCAATAACTTAGGATACTTAGAATACATCTTCAACTCCTTTAAATATTCAATTTGAAACAAAACCATATAAATATTAAATAAACATAACCCTTGTCACCTGTCTCATAAAGATATGGATACACAAAATCGCAAATCAAAAGCAACAAGTTTTGATGAGCGGTTGACAAAACCAAGCAGCAACTATTAGTATTGCCAGGTCGCCTTCTATATTCACACTCCTTAACATGAATTAATGTCTGCATTTATTGTTCATTCTTCCATATAGTATTGAGTCTTGGTCACTTGGTTATTCCCAGACACCTGCACATAGAATCACACACTATTTAGTGTGCACTCATTTTATGGTTCATCTCATTAGTTGATTAACTTCTTCTTTACCCCACTTTAAATCTTGGCGAGTACATAGTTTCCTGAAAATGGAAACACAGGCAGACAGGCTAGTGAAGAAGGCGTATGATATACTTCCAGTCATCAGCTAAGTCATTGTGTGTAAGAGCTGTACAAATCATTGATAGGCCGGACTTGGAGAATTCTGTTCAGTTCTGGTCTTCCAATAGGAAGGATGTGATTAAGCTAAAGAGGTGCCAAAAATTCACAAGGACATTGCCTGGATTGGTGGAGAGATTGGAGAGGCTTGGAGCAAAGGTGGCTGAGAGGTGATAGAGGTGAATTTTTTTTCCCCAAAATAGACTTTATTCACAATAAATGATTTACAAAAAAGACAACAGTTCAAAATTCTCCTCACATCCTTAGAAATGGGAGTGAAAGGATGGATCAGCTCATGATTAAATGGTGGAGAAGACTTAATGGGCCAATGGGCCTACTTCTGCTTCTATATCTTGTGATAATGAACCTCACTTTTCTTTCTCTATTTTTTAGTGTAAAGTATAGAAATTTTGGACATGAAATGCTACTGCAAAACAACAGATTCCATGACATATGGTCAAGAAATAAATTCTGATTCTGATTTTCAATGCAACGAAATGGGATTAGTATAGATAGGTGTGGTGGTCAGCATCAATTTGATGGGCTGAATGGCCTATTTCTATGCTGTACAACTCTATGATTCCATAAAACCTGGCTAATGTTTTAAAAATTGTGGTATCAATCAAAATGTCTATAGACAATTATTTAAATGGTCCTGAGTGCAGAAAAGTATGGGAGTTTCGTACCAGCAACCGAGGAGGTTGATTGACTTTGAGCCACTGTTGCAATAGACAGACCATGCAGCTACCAAGTTTACAGGAGCTCTGGAGGCTTTGGCATCAGAGGAGCTGGTGGAATCCACAGATACTGATGTCTCTGAAGGGACTCCCTTTTGCTTCTCTTTCTCTTCTTGATAGCTGTGCCAGACAAATGACACCTCTATGTGCCTTTACAGCAAACAAATTTAGACTCAGCAGATCAGTCGGCATCTGTAGGAAGAGAAACAGTTAATGTTTCACATATAGGCTTCTTTATCAGAACTGGACTGTAACTGCCCACATCCATTATATTCAGCAAAGAACTGAAGGCCCAGGATAGATCTTCAAAGATGTTGACGCCCAGAAATGTTGAAGTTCTTTACCCTCTCCACTGCTGGCCCCCTGATGAGGACTGATTTGTGTTCTCCTGGTTTCCCTATTTTCACCTATGCAGGTCATTTAGCTTTTGGTCCAGCTCAGAGGGATATATGGCAACATATTACACAAAACTGCATTCCATTACGTGCCATTCCCTATGTTTGGATGCCTCTAATACAGTGTTTCTCAACCTTTTTCTTTCCACTCACACACCACTTTAAATATTCCCTTTGCCATAGGTGCTCTGTGATTGGTAAGGGATAGCTTAAGGTAGTAGGTGGGTGGAAAGAAAGAGTTTGAAAACCACTGTTTTAATTGTTATGTGCACGGATTCATAATTCCAAAGGAAATGGGCCAATAACAATTTTTCTCAAGCAAAATATTTCAATAACAATTGAGTCTAGAGCAGTGATTCTCAACCTTCCCTTCCCACCCACATCCCACCTTAAGCAATCCCTTACTAATCACAGAGCACCGATGGCATAGGGATCACTTAAAGTGGGACGTGAGTGGAAAGAAAAAGGTTGAGTACCACTGTGTGAAAAGAAGGCATTAAGGTTCTCCCAAAAAATTACCAGCATAGTTAGGTGAACATTGCAACCACTAAAGATTGGTTGAATCATTTAAATGAAACATCCAATAAGATTCCATGATGTTTATTGCTTAATCTGAATTGAAACAATTTAATATAAGACAGTAAAGTTTGTATTCAAAATCAGAATAATATTTTCAGTAACAGTTGGGAAAAGGTACATAACACAAAATGAGAGAAGAATGGGATATGGGGAGAAGGCAGGTAGGTGGAGTTAGGTCATAAATTAGATCAGCCATGATCGTATTGAATGGCAGAGCAGGCTCGATGGGCCATTTTTGGCTGACTCCTGTTCCTGCTTCCTATGTTCCTATGTAAGTTATCTGTGCTTTAATATTGTCAAGTAAAATTATGGTAACAGTTTGCTGCCAGGCAAGGTTCAGTCGTCATAGCCACTTTATTGCTATTACTGTTGATCCAAAGTCCATTTTTTCTAGCACTTCCTTTATATCGATGGACATGTAGTTCCCAGCTGGAACAGGTAACCAGAGGCCTATTATATTTTTATGTTGAAAATTGCAACAGAAACATTTCAATTTGATTTTTTTTCTCTCTAATGTTACCTTGTACATAACAAAGAGAAAGAATAGCTAAGGAAAATGCCATCACAAAGGAAGAAACTCATCTTTATGGCTGGATTTTCCGTCAGTCTGGGAACTTGCATGTTAATATCTGCAATAATGGCTACAAATTCATGGGTTGACAGCACCGTGGACTGTACAAACAAAAGTGGTGTCACGCACGGAGGGATGAAACTTCAATATGGGCTGTTTGATGGTATACGTACTAAAGCTGGTTGTCCAATCTTAATTGATGATGGGAACATCAAAGGTAATTTTACTTTTTTGATGTTGAAGGAGGACATTTTTGCATTTGTGTTGATTTCGTTGACAGTTATTCAATATGTTCCACTCCCGTGATGTCTCCAGCATTCCATCCCCCACCCCCAAGCCTGCTTTCTTTTGTCCTAAAGCGCATTTATGAAAAGTACTCATTTGGGACCTCTGCAGTTTTTCTGTTTTCACTAATGGGCTCTAACTTTTCTTTAGTTATTCTTTTGCCCTTAATATTAGAATGCCTTTGGATGTACCTTAATCCTGTCTGCCACTGATTTCTCCTGACACCTCTAAGCCCAGTGATCCCCAACCTTTTATTTCCACTCATTTACCGCCTTAAGTAATTCCTTACTAACCACAGAGCACCTATGGCATAGGATTCTCTATGGTTAGTAAGGGATTACTTAAGGTGGTATGTGAGTGGGGGGGGGGGGGGAGTTGAGACCCATTGTCTTAGCCTTTCTAATTTCCTTTTCAAACACCTCACTGTACTATTTATACTCATGCCAGGCCTCTCAGTCATTAGTTCCCAATACCTATCATATCCTTCCGATATCTCTTTATTCATTGCTTAATTTCCCTGACATTTATGGTACTCTATATGTTATCCCTGGTTTTTACACAGAAGAAAATATTTTTACTTTATTTATTTAGACATACAGCACAGTAACAGACCATTTCAACCATCAAGTCTATGACGTAATTTACCCCCAATTAACCTATACTCCCAGAATGTTTTTATTTTGAAGGGTGGGACAAAACCGGAGCTCCTGAAGAAAACCCACACATACATGGGGAGAACATACAAACTCCTCACAGACAGCGTGGGATTCGAACCCTGGTCCGGTCCCAATCGTTGGCACTGTAAAAGGCTTTGCGCTAAGCGCTACACCAACTGTGCCACACTTCAATCTTGAGCTTTTGTTACTTTTCCTCTGACAGCTTCCCACTGTGCAATCAACGACGCACATGCAAATAGATGCACCCAATCTCTGTTTGCCACATCCTCCCTTACAGTAACAAAAATGGCTTTGCCCTCACTGAAGACCTTTATTACTGGTCCATTCCTATTCTGTTCAAAACACCTCACTAATGTGTTTCCAACTTGACCAGCTGCATTCCCAAAGATAAGGTCCAGTAATGCTCCTTCCCTCTTTGGTCCATCATTAATAAACCTCTCCTGGATACACCTCAAAATGTCAGTCCCTCTTTAATGGTCAGGAAATCCCAATTAATATTTGGGAAGTTGAAATTCCCCAGCACAATAAACCTATTTTAATTGCTAATCTACTGCAAGTCTGTTCACCTTATCTCGTGTTGATTGTTGGAAGATCTGGAATACAGCCTCAGCAGTTACAACACCCTCTTTATTTCTAATCTTGATTCTTATGACCTCATTTGAAGAACCTTATGGAATAGCCTCCCCCACTAGTAATGTAATTCAATCCTTGATTCATGGTGCAATACCTCCTCCCCTTCTACTCCTCGCTCTGTCCTGTCTGAAAATTCAAAACCACGAGATACTGAGTTGCAAGTCTGCCCATTCTACAACCAATGATTTTCACAATATTGTAGAGCCCATGTTAATTAAAAGTTTGTGTTCATCAGGTTAACTTTACTAGTTATACTCATTGCATTAAAATAGAGGCATTTTAGATCTGAATTTCCTCCATGTGATTAAGACTAGATTAATGAAATTTGAAATTACCAAAAGAGAATGAAATATCAGACTAGAACCGCTGATGATATAAACATTGAGTTCATTGCTGAGCATGGGAGCCAAATACAAATCAAACTCTATATTCCACCTGTATGATCTACACGCAGAGGTATGAACTTTGAATTTTCCAATTTCAGATACCTCTTGCCTCCGGTTTTTCTTTCTCCCTTCCCCGCCGGCCCCCCCCCCCCCCGCCCCCACCGATCTACTCCAGTTCTCCCATTTTCATTCCCTACCCCACTTTCTTCAGCTTCCAGCTACCTACCACGCACACATTTCACTCATTGGATCTCCTCCACCATCTAGTTCCATCTCCCCTTCATGTCTCCAGGAATGGTTCCCATAATCAGCTTATCTGATTACAACAGTGTGCCCGCTTATCACCCTCTAAAAGCTGACTACACCTTCATCCCATATCTGATCACAACTGCTTTTTTTCTTTTTTCTTGTCTGCTTCACCCACCTGCCTCGGTCTCCCAACCTTTTCTCCCCCACCTCAGCCTGGCTCATCTCACACCCATCCCCATTCCTCAATTACCTACTGGCCTTGCTGAAGGCCTTCCTCTCTCTTTATGTTGGCTCTCTTCCCCCTCCGTTCTCAGTTCCGATGAAGAGTCTTGACCTGAAATATCAACAATCCTCCCCCCCCACCCACCCACCACCACGAACTACTCGACATGGAGAGTTCCTCCTTCAGTTTGGTTTTTATTCCCTCTGTTCTCTCAACCTCTTCCATTCTCTGTAATTTAAATCGCATTTGTTTTCTGACCTTTTTCATTTCTGATGAACTCATTGTCTCTGTTTCTCTCCCAACTAAGGTTACTTGGCCTTTTGGTTGCTTCCAAAATTTTTTGAATTTGCAACATCTGTAATTTTTTTGATCCAATCTTAACCCTTACTGTTTGCCTTTTCCTTTCAGTTTTGGAATGTCTTGAAAATGCAGGAGCTGCAAGAATTCTTCACATTTTAGTTATACTCTTCCTTGTGTTTGGACTATTGACTTCACTGCTAAGTGCCATTGTGACCTTCTACAACGGCGTCAGCAATCCATATGAGAACATCTGTGGACCAACCAGTATTTATGTCTGCAGCTCCATTAGCTGTAAGTAAAAATGAACGGATCAGTATTTGAATGAATTCAGAAATTGTAGTAATGACATTATCTACCACTTTTTCCCAAGGAGCTTTCGTAAATCATGTATCAGTGCCATCACTATTTTGTTTCAACAAAAGACGAAAAGATAGCATGTTATGCTGACTGGTTGAATCTTAAAATCTTCTGCTTCTTTCTTTAATTATTAACTTCTTTTTCAGTTAAGAGTGGACCATGCTAGAATTACATTAGATTTTCCAGTCACTCGCTTCAATTATATTTAGCTGACATTCTAATGAATTTTTTAAGGCACACTTTAATTCCTGTTAAACAATCTTTCTGCCCATTAAAAATAGTTTCACATATTCCCCGGGAATAATATTGATAAATGTTGTTCCAAATGCAATGAAGTTAACTTGAAAAGAAGACCAAAAACTGCTAATACATAAAATCTTCAATAAAAAATTGAAATATAGAAATATTTAACAGGTTGGACAGAACCTGAGGAAAGAGTCAAAGTTAATGTTTCAGATTTCAATGGAGTCAACATTTCATCTTTTTCCCTGCATGCTCCCAGACTTTCTGATGTCTTACATTTTCTAATGTCCAAATTTAAAATGTTTTAAATTTCTGTTTTCAGATATATTAGCTTTAACATTAATCGTATGTGTATAATCCAAACTCTATTTTACTTTTTAAAAAATGATTAAACTCTGAGACAAAGCTGGAATCAAACACAATAAAAGGTACAGGAACTAGCCCTGAGGCCCAAGTATCTGTGACAAACATGATGCCCTAATTAAAGTCTGACTTTGCCCCTTGCACATGATTAACTCTGTTGTTTGCTGTTTGCAGTTTGATTGCCTAGCTGGCTTTCTGAACAAGTTCCCTTTTGAAATAGGTCAAGGAGCTCTTGCAGAAGGAGCTTGAGCCAAATTTTTGTAAGAAAAGAAAATCCATTCCACAGAGAACAAATTCAACTTTGTGGGCAGATTCCTTGTTGGTCCTCTATAACAATAACTATAGCTGGTTGGAAAATATAGCTCATCAAATATTGTATATAAACAGAAAGAGAAAGGAAGAAAAAGGAAGCAAGGCAATTTGTTTTTACTTTAAGTACACTTTCTTTCAAAGTATCACAGGATCGAACTAAATTTATGATTTTTCTTTTATATATTAATAGTATTATCAGTCTGAGGATATACAAAATTCTTTAAATATACTATACTGAGAGAATACTTATTTCTTTTAGGTGTTTCGACATTTTTGGCGATGGTTCTGTTTGCAGCAAACACAGCAGCGTACAATTTATCCACTATACTGGTGAGGAATTCCATTCAAGACAGCCTGATTACATTCAAACACAAAGCTAACAGCTATGACTACTCATTTTGGCTTATCTTGCTCTCACTAGCACTTAGTGTCATCACGATTGGAATTACCTATGCATATCAACATTCAAATTATGGAATCAAAAGAGAACAAAAGAAAACAACTCAAAATGCATCCACTGATGTTCTCATGTATTAGTTTCTGTGGACCATGAAATTTCAAATTCTTGTGATAAAGATTATGAAAGTGACAGACCCTGCTGCCCAGGGTCTAGGACATTTTGGCCTCCTCAATTTGACACTGGACATTTTGGTGCTAACAGTTAGGAAGTAGTTAGTGGATGGACAAACTCCCCACGCGGACTGTATCCACCTGCCCCACTCGCCATCTGCTGGCCGACTCCGTCCCACCACGTTGACTGCCAGGAGACCAAACCACTGGTGTTGCAGAACTGCTCCCCTGGCAATCAAGGGTTTTTGGTAGCATTTCCCCCTTCCCCCCTTTTACTGAGATTATGACCTCCAGTAACACCCCCTCCCTAGGTCAATACTATCCTTCTCCCAGGGCAAGGAGGCATGAAGCTGTGAGGTTTACAAAGATACTGGAATCAATCAGCAGGTCAGTCTGCATCTGTGGGGAGAGAAAAACAATATTTTGGGATTTATTGTCTCATAAGTATTTTAGACTGGGATTATACAGGTAATCACAAATACTTATTATACAAATAACCACAGGTTCATGGAATTTATTTTTGAGGCCTTACCATAATTCTGACTTAATTAATGTTTTCAATTAACAATTTATAATAACTTAATTAATTTTATATTCCATAATATTTTATTAAAATTATAATAAATTAAATGCCATGTCCGTCGCCAAACGTTTGCACCAAAATATCTGGCGCCAAACTGCTGATGCCAAAATGTCCGATCCGTGCTGCCCATGCGATCGTCATAAAGTAAACCTGCAGAGACAAAGCCAAATTGTTCCTATTTAGTTTCACTTTAACATCTTGTCCCGGCAGAGCAGAATGTGGTTCAGCCTGATGCTCTCAGGTGACAAAACAAAAGTCAAAATGGAATGAAATATCCCACAAAACGTCACATTACATTAAATATAAACCTATTCCTGAGGGTAACATCCAGATTTTTGAAGTAGAGATAATGATTATAAACTTCTCAGGCCATGTTTTCAAGATTTGTGGAGGCTTATTTTTCATGCCAGTGATCAGTGGTTCTCAACCTTTTGCTTTCCACTCACCTACCACGTTAGGTAATCCCTAGGCCATTGATGCTCTGTGATTAATAAGAGATTGCTTAAGGTGGTATGCGAGTGGGAAGGGAAAGTTGAGAATCACTGCTCTAGACCCAAATGTGACTGAAATATTTTGCTTGAGAACAATTGTCATTGGCCCATTTCCTTTGGAGTTATGAAACCATGCACATAATGAGTCAATTAGGTACAATTAAAACAGGGCTTTTCAAACCCACCTACCACCTTGAGCAATTCCTTACTAATCACAGAGCACCAATGACATAGGGATTACTTAAAGTGGTATGTGAGTGGAAAGAAAAAGGTTGAGAGCCACTGCGCTATATTATCTATCTTTGGCTTGGCTTCGCGGACGAAGATTTATGGAGGGGGTAAAAAGTCCACGTCAGCTGCAGGCTCGTTTGTGGCTGACAAGTCCGACGCGGGACAGGCAGACACGGTTGCAGCGGTTGCAGGGGAAAATTGGTTGGTTGGGTGTTGGGTTTTTCCTCCTTTGCCTTTTGTCTATAGGTCCTAGTCAATAGGCTAACTCCTCCATTTTCCTAGAATGGGTATATGCCCAGCTTGAGGTAGAAACAGCCTTTGCATTCTTGATGGCTTTATATTTAATAATGCAATATCATTATTCTCTGCACAATACATGCTGCAGATAAAATTACATCAGATCAACTGCAAAAATTGGCTTGATTAAAAGTTATTAATGTGGTCACTGTAAGAATTCTGCATTGTTAACATTATCTTGCAACAACCAAATTGAAAGAACTAACTCTCTATTGACTGTAACTGCAACTTTGTATTTGAAAAGAATTACCCAATACAATGTACACACTAACATGTGATTGTACATAGGATAATGAAATAAGTTATAATTATTTTGTTATCCTGTGCACAATCACTTGTAGATAAGTAACTTAAGTTAATTGATAAGTTCAAATGGCGTATAAACAGTGTAAATATTATTACATTTTACGTAGCATCGGGAAATCTTCCAGCATACGTTTGCAAACTTTGTATTGGGCAATTCCTGAGAGAAGTTGGTGTAACATATAGTTTTTTTTTGCATTTCATATCTATTTTACTAACCACACAGTTGGGACACTTTAATTGCTGACAAAATATTAAAATATCAGTGTTACTGATGAACCTACACAACCATTGTTTGGGTAGTTAATCACTTTAAACCAGATATTTATAATTCTCTTCAATCTGGCATTAAGTCTGTTTCAGGACCCACTTTAATGTAAAATATTAAGCCGTTTATCATAAAATGTTAAGCCAAGAATCACTTCATATTTTAATGAAATTCAAATGAATTTTTAAAACCGATATTATCTTTTAATTTGAATGATTAAGTAAAAATGTAGAGTAATAAGAAAATGAATTATGGCAATTGAATTTTTAAGTAATTCAGTGCTATTTAGCATTTATGATATATTTAATAGATTTACTAAACAGGCTGCATTCAAGTTATTTCCAACTACTCTAACATAAACTATGTTTTGGGGATAAAATATTTCCAAACATTCAACCCTGATACTTACAGTAAACTTGATATGTATTAAATTGTTTTCCCAGGGTAAAAATGTCAAAAACTAGAAAAGTTGGATTTAGAGTAAGGGGTGAAACATTTAAGGGAGATGTGTGGGGAAAGTTGTTTTCACACAGAGAGTTGTAACTGCATGAAATAGGGGGAAGCAGACATGATAGTCGCATTGAGGAGGCTTCTATCATGAACATGCAGGGAGTGGAAGAATATGGATGATTTAATAGGCAGGAGATTGTTTAATTTGGTATCAGGTTCAGCACACAGATTGTGAGCCAAAGGGCCTGTTCCTGTACTGTACTGTCCTAGTGAAGGTGCTGATAGAAGAATTAGAGGGGTCAAGGGCTTGTATGAGAAAAAAAACTGCAAGGAAGTATGGAGGAATAAGATTGATGGGATTGCTTTGAAAGCTGCCATTGGCTCAATGGGTCAAATGGCCTCTATGGTAATTGTAAAGGAATATAATCTGAAGAGGGTGGGCTTCGCTGTGACAGGATATAGTACTTAATTGCAATTACTGGAGGAAGGAATACTTTGAAGTGTTCCTTTGATTAATCTAGAGGGTTCAGAAAAGATTCACAAGGATGTGGCTGGGTGTAGAGTCTCCTCATAGCTCAATAGAGAGTTAGGAGGAGAGACTGGATAGGCTTGGACTGTTCTTCCTGGAATGAAGGAGGGTGAGGGGTGACCTTGCAGAAATATAAAATCATGAAGCACATGGATAAGGTGGACAGTCAGTTTTTTTCCCAGGCTAGGGGAGTCTAAAACTGGAGGGCAAAGGTTTAAGATGAGAGAGGACAGACTTGTAGGGAGCCCAAGGGGCAAGATTTTCACATAGCAGGAGTTGTGTATAGGGTAAGAGCTGACAAATGTAGGCACAATTACAAAATTTTAGATAGGTACATGGATAAGAAAGGTTTAGAGGGATATGGGCCAAACGCAGGAAGGCACTTTAGTCAGCATGAACAAGTTGGGCAGAAGGGCCTGTTTCCATGCTAGATTAACTCTATGGCCATGAAACAGTCCCTGATTGAGAGGAGCAGAACGTTTGACTGGAAGGATGGCATTTGAAAAGCGTGACTCATTAAACAGGCGAGTTCTGAACTGGATGTCAGATTGACTTACATTTCTGGAGGCTGAGTTATAATCTCAGCCCTCATGACCAGGCCTGCAAAAATGATACTATTCTTCATCAGTTCCTGGAAATTACAGTCGAAGCCAACGTTCAGTTGTCAGCACAATCATCTCTGAGTCACTATGTCGTTGGTTCAGCTCTCACTCCAGAGAGTTGTACACCAGAATGTAGGCCACTACATTCATTGAGTGGTTCATTGAGGGAATACTGCAATGTTCAATGCAACATTCTTGGATGACATGCTCAACCAACATTCCAACTTCACAATTTGATCACCGTGATTGTGAACATTCCCTGACCTATTCATTGATGGCTATTTTAGCTGGCGGACTTAGTGTGCGATGTTTGTTCAAATAACAGGTGCAAGTGATGGTACCGAGGATAATGATTATGATACCATCTCATTTATGTCATAAGTTGTATGGATAGTAGAAATATTGTAATTTGTTGTGTTGATCAGGGAAATCCAACAACCTTCAAAGAAGAGCAGGGGTGTTATATCCAGTGGCCTTGAAATTTCTAAAATAAAAGATTAGGACCATATTGCTGTTCTGGGGAGCTTGCTATGTGCAAATTGTCTTATAGCATTTCCTACATTATGACTGTCTTCAATTCAGAAGTACATTAGCTGCACCATCCGTTTATCTCTCAGTTATCCAAAGCCTGTAAATGAATGTTTTTGCCTCTTCAAGAAGATAGAATTAAAAAGGAATTTCAGGTCCTAAGATATAAAGAAATATGTCCAAACATTAATATTCGTAGCATGAGGTATTCCTATCTTGTTAAGGTGAGGGTGTGGATTTTCCTGCACGACCTACGGTCGGGGCATTCCACCTGCAGTCAGTGAGGCCTGAAATGATAATTATTTACACCCAGTGACTTGGAAGTGGCTAGGGACAATAAGATGGCCTTGACCTGTGTATCCTGATCCTCTGCCCATCAGCAGACAAATCACCAGCTGTAGAAGACTTTTAATATATTTAAGTCCCCAATAGTCATTTGAATAGTTAACAAAAGAAAAACTATTAAGAAACCAAAAAAAAGTAAGTGATTTTTAAAAATTAAAATACTGGTAAATAATCAAATACATAGCCAATACATTTACATGGACTCAGTCTTTTACATGTTTCCTTACTGGAAGAGTCCCCGTGACAGTCTTCCATGGTGTAGATCAGAGGAGCCAGTTGAAAAGTACATTTATCTAAGGAATTATTGCTCCTTCATTGGGCTCAGTGGCATATCAGGTGAAGGAGCAGGGGATGGGAGGTAAACAAGAGATCTTCAAATGCTGGGGTCTAGTCCAATGCACAAAGAATCTGGAGAAATTCAGCCAGTCACCAAGTATCCATAGAAATCACAAGGCAGTTGATGTTAGAAGGGCACAAGTGCTACCAACTGACCTCCAGTGCTTCACACTGCAGATTTGACTGTATCTAAGTGGAGCAATTCATGATTGATTATATTTCAGTCTTCCCAAGTCTTTGTTGTTAATATTGGTGTTGCTTGAGCTTACAGTTGCTGCAAGCAGAGCAGAGTGTTCAATTCACACGTAATTCAAATGCACACAGCTGAACATTCACCATGAGTGATAAATGTGGATCATTTAACTGATCTGGAGAGCTCTTTGAGCCCATGCCTTGCCTGGTCTGGACAGATTGCTTTTTGCAGAGATAAACTGATGATACTGCCACTTGGGAGCCAGAGCTGGTGGTGTCACATTTTATTATTAGGAGCCATGCTCACTCAGTCGTCCATTGGTAGTAGAATAAAAATGGTGGTGCTGTGTCAGAACTGCTGTAATGGGAAGTCTGCCGGGGGTGCAGACCCGGGAAAGTGGTCAGCAGAGACACAGGGTTCAACATTCAGACTTTAAACAGCCCGTTGAAGAAGCCAACGGTGTTTTTATTTAAAATCTTGCAAATGTGGGGTCTGTGCCCAAGATGGCAGCATCCGTACTCAGCAGCAGACATGAGGGCTTGCAGACCCCACCCCAAGGAGCAGCGGGCCGATGCAATGCACAAGAAATGGGTAAGGGGTGCAGAGGAGATTCATCAGGATGATACTGGGACCAGAGGGCATGAGGTGTAGGGAGGGATTGGATAGATGGTCTATTCTCTAGAGCATTGCAAGCTGAGGGATGACCTCATGGAGGTTTATAAAATCATGAGAGACATTGATAAAGTGAATGAGGGCACGAAGGGCTCCCAAAGAGCCTTGGGCGCTGAAGACTTCCTGATCGTATTTGAGGTTTGGATCTGGATCTCAGGTTGCCAATGGATCGAACAGGGGTCTGAGCGGCTGCAAAGACTGTGGGGGGCACTGGAGGCAAATCCACAGATACTCAGTGACTCTGAGGGGACCATTTTTTGATTCTCTTTCTCTTACTGTAAGGGATGCTGGGCTACACTAATGGTGACTCTTCGCCTTATGGCAAGCAGAAGGCAATGATGTGTAATATTACAAGTTCTGAACTATTACATGACAATAAAGGATTCTTGAATTTTTTATCTCTATGAGCTTTATAGGATCGCATAATAAAGTACATTTGTGTTTTGACTGGTTCTGTGAAAAAATAATCCCATTATCTATTAGAACCAATATCTTTATTTTCCCTAAATATTTCCCTTTCAAGTACAGTTTCAATTCCTTTTACGATATTTTAATCAGAAATGATATCATTGGTACAATTCTAGATACTGGAGAAATATTTTAAAAATCCAACTTTAATTGTAAAAAATGATGGCGTTCCTGAATATTATATAAATATATAGTTAAAACTACAATTTAGAATTGTGTGGGTATATTTATGTCCTTAGAATTTTATTTGACAAATTACATTTATCTGGAGCATCATTGTTTTTAGAAACACATGATACTGAAATGTTCTAGCTGTGTAAAATAACTGAAATCGTAAATGTTAAATAAATTATGAAATAAAAGATCTTTCAATGTCAAACACTTCTAGAGAATGTAAGCTTTATTTCACCAAGTGTAACTTAGAATAATTACAACAGAGAATTGAATAGGTTCAAAATATCTTTCTTGAGACTTTAATTTTGTGGAAATATTGCACTTGGAAATTGTTGCTTATGAAGCAACACATGTCCACAGATAAACTCTAATCAAAGTCGGATTGTCAGCATGTGTAAAGGCAAAAGGGTGTCACCAGTTATGTCAAAACTGAATTTGGAATTTATTTTCAAACTGCTGTTCAGAGGGATTAATCATTCTCTTCAGGATATATATTTCAATGTCTATCTAGATGACATTTATGAATTAATGTCAGTGGTGTTTTAGTTTTTAAAAAAGTGTTTCCCGGAAACTCTGCAATACTGAAATGCTGACACCATGGTTGTAAGAGTTTTCAAAAAGTATATAAATTTTCTCAAGGTGCATATAATTCTGTTTGTGCATTAGCTTTTTATCTTACAAGAACCTCCAGCAAGCAATCTAAAGCAAAGGAGATGTATTACCAATGAAGATTCCACAAAATCCTACCATTTGACTGGCATGATAAGCAGTAATCTCCTCTTCCAGGCCTAATTACATCCAATGAGATCCAATCAGGTTAGGTCATTCACATCCAATCCATGCTTTGTATTCAACTGCGATGGGAAGGGAACACCAGGTGGCTAGATAAAATGATTCAAGAATGTCCACAAAGATGTTACAACCAACCAACTTGCGGGGATCTGTGTCCAAAAATAGAGAATTTTGAGTTCTGCTCATTGGGGAATACATGGAAACAGGAGTAAGCAGAGAAAGGAGTGGAGCACCTCCCAAACTACCCACCCATCCTGTCCAACACACCAGGTATCTCCAGCCTCAGTATGCAGGTCCCACATCCAGCTAATTGGCCAGCTCAGAGCCTATGAAGAGGAGTGGAAGCAAATCATCCTCAGCCCTACTTTGGACAGGCATCAGCTCTTAATCTCATCACAATAAGTATGTGAATGTCATCCTTTCAGTAATAATGCAGATTGTTTCTTCAACTGAGGAAGACTTCAGTCATCCTGAAACTCACAACCCAATATATGGACAATCTGGCTTCCATGGTGTTTGAAAGCAACATTGAGGTGGGAGGTAGTAAAAGATTTTGAGTTGGGGAAAGTTAGTGAAAGTTTTCTAGAATAGTCTCATCTGAAGAATTTGCTTCAGTCTTTCAGCCTTCTCTACAATAGGATCGGCTGGAAAAGGTTTTCATTTTTGGTTCCAACAGTTTCACCGTGATTCAGTGATAATTTTGCTTGTAAAGCTTGTGGGAACATTTTCACAATAGAACATTCACACTAGATCTGGACCACCTCCAATGAATTTGTCACTCCCTTGCTTCTTAATTCCTCTGAGAATTCCTATGCTTAAAGTTGAGGAAAAAAATTAAAAACAAGAACAAATACCAGTACATACTTAAAGATGCTGTAATGAAATGATACATGAAGGAGAAATAGCAGAAATGTACATAAATAAGTGAAGGAAGTTAAAATAAGGAAGGGTAGACTGAATTTAAATGTAATGGAAACAGTTTGATATGTCATGAAATTTTGTGATTCAGATTCCCAGCATTTGGTCTTGCATAAGACTTTGCATACTGTACATATATTTGAGTCAGTGAATGATAAGATAACCATCCTCACTCATTTGTTTGTGTGGTTAGTCCTCCTTGGCTTGACATACAATAGAAAATGGAGGGACTCAATTGGTTAGGCAGTATCCAATGGAATCTTGAAAAAAATTGGCTGTCTATTTTCTCTCAAAATAGTTGTTAAAATAGCAATGAGCTAAGTTATGATTGTCTACAAAATCATTCAGCAAGTGGAGTTGAAGAAGTAACACCATGAATCATTATACTCATGGAAGATTTATGCCATATTCTGGTGTCAACCTCCTTGTGAATTGCAAGAAATTGCTGCTTTTCAATTTCACTGCCAATTAAATTATTCACAGAAATGTAGGGCCAACACACAGCATTTCAATGAACAGATGCATGTTTTTGGAATAGTATTCAACTCCTTTTGCCCAGGAAATGATCTGTAAAGTCTTAGTTCTACAGTTAGTTAAGTGTTAGAGATTCTTCAAAGTTAAATTTTGATTTTATTCCTATTCTTTCCCCCACCTTTTTTCTTTCTTTTAATCTTTCTTTCCCTTTATTTTTCATGAAGATTTTGATCCTCTGATGGCAAAAACTCCCTTGACCTCAAGTCTAAACTGTGGTAGACAAGAAAAACCGAGCAGCACATATGTATTACATAGACCATCCAAGTGATGGCAATTAAATCAGGACTGATCTCAGTGAATTACCTGTGGAACATGCCAACTTCAGGAGGAAACCATTCTGAGGACATTTGGAAGTGTCCAAGCTTCAGGCTTGGCTTGAAGCTTGAGTGGCAGGGGTTAGTATACGGGGAGGTGCAGGTGTGCAGAGCATGGAACAAGCCACAGCAACAAAAGTTTATTAGCAGCTAAGCTGTGGACATGTTTAGCTGGCTATGAAACTTCCAAGAAACCAGTGTGTTCAAAAACATTCAAAATTCAAAAATATGTACGTTTCTGAATAATTACTGCTATATCTGACGTGGGGTCAAGTGGGCAGATTCCCAGGGCAGTTGGACTTCATCACGACATCCAGCATTGGATGGTACACAGGAACTTGTCACTGAAGAATGGCCTGCAGGCTGCATTTCTGAGTCTGGTGTATTTTACTCAGGGAATGCTGACAGTTCCATTCCAGAGTCCCTCTCCAAATTCCAGGAAACAGAACAACCCAAAGACATTTTATTCACCACACTGCCCTCTGCTGGCTCACTGGTCAATGACCATGGACAAATATTCACATTTCACAGGCAGGTCCCTCAACGGAATTGATAGCTGGCCTATTTATTGACGTAGTTTTATCTATAAATATTCCCTTCATGTTTACTGAGGAAATTATGATGATGAGTTTCAAAGCAAGAAAGTTCTGCTATCTAATTCTTCAACATTGCCTGAACTTGCCCTGATGTTTTCAAATTAAATGCATAACATTATTTTGGCTTTCACAACAAAATAAAACTTTTCTTTTTGTTACTGTCTCTTATCACTCTGAAGCCATCCAATTTGCTCACGTTGGAAGTGCTGAGTAGTGTAGGAACACGCTTTCATGTGGAGAGCTATGTCATTTCATGTTGGGTTGGGTTGGGTGGGGTGTGGTGGAGGTGGGGTTGGATAGATGTGGTGGGGTTGGGAGAGGTGGGGTGGGAGTGGGATAGGCTGGGTGGGGTGGGGAGGGGGTGGGTGGGGTTGGGTTGATGGTCAGAGAGGCTGAATATGTCAAAGAAAAGCAGAGAAGATTTCCTCTGATATATTCATCTACAAAATCATCCCACAACATGAGACAAGACTTGACAAGTGAAATATAGACAAGGCACATGAAGGGATTTAAAACTGTATATCATTCACATGCATAAGTTCACCAACACTTAAGAGATTTGAATTACTATAACCCTCTAGTGCCCATCGTCCTTCCCTCATCACCACTTCTCCCCACATTTCCATGATCTCACTGCTCACAAACATTCTTAATTTTCAACACAATAAAAAAAATAACTGATCGTTGAAAAGTGGTGAATGGAACAAATAAAGAAAATCAAGTGATATTTACTAAAGCATTAAAAATGAAGGGCTAATGATCAAGTGTTAAGTCAAGTTTATTATCATCTGATGATGGGTTTTTATGCTCAAAATACACCCTTTCGGCTCATGAGCCCATGCCACCCAATTACACTCAATTGACCTCCAACCCCTGGTACGTTTTGAATGGTGGGAGGAAACCGGAGCCTCCAGAGGAAACCCATGCAGACATGAGGAGCGTGCAAACTCCTGAGAGACAGTGCGGGATCCAAGCCCTGGTCCCAGTTGCTAGCGCTGTAACAGTGCTGCACTAACTGTGCCACCTTATACTGAAATCAAAATCCAAATGGGTCCACTGACAGGAAAAAAAATGCAGAATTGCAACACCCACATTAAGCCAATATTCAACTGTACAACCTCTTCTTAGCAAACAAATACAAAATTACTTTTTCTTAGGCTAGAGATGCTGTTGTGGTAAATATAACTGAGTATGCTGAAAAAAATTGGTTGCCAATTCATCAAGGCTCAACAACATTAATGGACTTTAAAGAGAAAACTGATAAAAGATCATATGTAATCATTGTTTCTGTATAGCTGACCTTTCATCTTACCTAACCAGTCATAGCCAGGGAGTCTGCTGCAATAGGTTTCTTTCATTAACCCGTCTTTTCCTCGGTGGCCTGAATCATCTATCCTTGACCGTTCCTTGTTTCACAACTGCAGGCTGCCCTCAGTTCCTTCCACACCTCCTCTACCTCAAAATTGACATTCATCTTGTCTTACACCAAACAGAGGAACTCCTTCAAAATAAGTGTTTGGAGACTCTTTCATCTCAGTCATTAATTCCAAACACTATCCACTAAATCCATCAATATTCCTGGCAATGGTTCAATAATCAAGCAAACCATTTGAAGTCTTGGGGTCAAACTTGTTTAAGGCTACCTATTCCCTTCATGCCAAACTCTCCTCATCTCAGCTCATCTGCTACTGAAGCCCCTTTCAACTTGTTTGACATTCCTAGCCATAACTATTTGAATACAATCCCTGTTAGTCTCCCTTGTTCTAGGCTCTGTAAACTCAAGGTTATCTGAAATTCTGCATAACACATAAGTGGTGGGGAAACTCTTCTTCAAGTCTCCTAAATTCTGGTGCCTTCATCATAATTTACATCATATGCCATTTACCATCATCTCCTAGAATGTAGGTTACCAACTAAGTCTGACTTATTTCAGAAATTCTCACTTTTGTTTTGAAACCTCTCCGTGATTGTGAACCCTTTCCTATCTCAGAAGTATCCTCTTGCCCTTCGATTTGCATTGGCTATTGCGCGTAAATGTGTGGCGATTTCTTGGAAGGATGATGTTGAAGTGAATATAGTTCGCTGGCATAATGAATCCTGTATTTATATGAAAAAAATAACATATAATTTGTATGGTAATTATCATTTTTTTGTTCAGATGTGGTCGCCTTATTTGAAATGTATGGGCTTAGTAATATCTTAAGGTATTGTATGGGTTTTTAGTACATTTTTTTGCTCCCCTTGCGGGGTTTGTTGAGGGTGGGGTGTGGGTGGGTTGGGGTTAGTTTTAGTTTATTTTAATTTCTATTTTATGTAATGTTTGATAATATTTTGAAAATTTTAAATAAAGTTTGAAAAAATGAAGTATCCTCTTGCCCCATAATTCTACAGGATAATCAAACTAAAGTGAAATTTAGATAATTTGGGGCATTTAGATTGTCCAGATTTTCCAGACTGTTAGATGTTATTCCCCTTAAAACTCCAACACAATTTTAATCCATTTATTTTTAGCTGGGAAATTACAGTGGTGATCTCTGAGGACCGTTATCACTGAAAACATCTTGATTTCTAAGATAAACTGTTTGAACAGATGCCAAAAGTTGTTACCACGCCTCTAGATTAATGGCTGCAAACAGTTGCAGTTTTGACAGCTACAAATTTCATTCTATTCAATGCAATCCTTGTGATGAATGAATTATTTCTGTACCAAGATTCATGATTCAGATTTGGACACATTGGCCTAGAAATCTGATCTTAAAGGGCTATGTTATTCAACTCTACATGAACAAATGTGACTGTGTCATGAAATGGATCACCCAATTTCCCAGATGTTTAGAGATTCTCCAGAAATTCATTGAAGCACCTCCCATCAATTGTGGTTCTCACATCAATGTGCATGTAAGGTTCATTTGAGAGTAGGCAGGAGTGATTCGTTCCCTTTATTCCAACGCGTGTCTACTATCGGACACATTCCACCTGATCTCGGTTTGCACAATGGTGCTTGATGTGTCGCAGAGCAATTTAATGAGAGCTTCCTTACTCATAACCTCATGGGTACTGTGGTGGAACACCACGGGCCTACTGGAGGGGACAACACCTGTACCTGCAGGAGTGTACCGCCGGCCTACTGGAGGGGACAACACCTGTACCTGCAGGAGTGTACCACGGGCCTACTGGAGGGGACAACACCTCTACCTGCAGGAGTGTACCACGGGTCTACTGGAGGGGACAACACCTGTACCTGCAGGAGTGTACTGCCGGCCTACTGCAGGGGGCGACCTCTGTATCTGCAGGAGTGTACCGCCGGCCTACTGCAGGGGGCAACCTCAGTACCTGCAGGAGTGTAAGGGGACAGGACAACACCTGGCCGGCTGTCAATCAGTCGGCCTGAAGGGATCAAGCCCCACCCAGTCGGGTGTCAATCACTGCAGCTAGAGCCAGCTTGGCTCTGTGGAAGTCTTTGGATTAAAGCCTGTTGTAAGTCTTTACCTTGTGTGTGCCTGATTCTGGCTAACAGCGCACCACAGGTACATGATCCACGTAAAACCTCTTTAATTTATCCTTCAGTCTCATGGAAGACTCTTGAAAACTTCTACAGGGGTACCATGGAGAGCATTCTGTCTGGTTGCATCACTGTCTGGTGCAAAGGTGCCAAATGCACTCAAGGGAACAGGGACAGTTCCTTCCCCTCAGCCATCAGATTCCTGAATGAACAATGAACCGCAGATACTGCCTCACTTTGACCATTAATTTTCTTGAACTATTTTTATTTATTTTATAAATGTTTGCATTGTGATGCAGCTTCAAAACAATAAATTTTGTTGCATGTTCATGACAATAATTCTAATCCTGACCCTGATAGATTCCTGCATAATGCTATGAACCTCTACCAATCAACAAATCCCACAACCTTTGCTCACTTTCTTAGCACCCATTGACCTCCCCCACCCCCAGTGAGTAACTGTGGTGCTACACCACCGGCCTACTGCAGGGGGCAACCTCTGTACCTGCAGGAGTGTAAGGGGACAAGACAACACCTGGTCAGCTGCCAATCAGTTGGCCTGAAGGGATCAAGCCCACCTGGTCGGGTGTCAATCACCCTCCGGGATATAAATCTGCGCTGGCCTCCCTAGGCCTCACTCAGAGTTGCTGCAGCCACAGCCAGCCTGGCTCTGTGGATTAAAGCCTGTTGTACAGTCTTTACCTTGTATGTGTCTGATTCTGGCTAATAGCGCACCACAATTTAATCCACAAAATTTTCTCACAGTGGCTATGGAAAAACACCTGTGTGCAGGGAGCCTCGAAGTCGACCCACACCACCAGGAAGCCCAGACACACTTCGAGATCTGACAGCATGCGGTTGAGGCAATCATCGAGACACACGAGGGTGACATCCTGGACACCAATCGGAAGAGGTTGGTCCTACTCCAGTCAAAGCTGGGTCCCTGCGCCTTCCAGGTAACCAAAGGCTGCTCCACATACAAGATCACAATGGACACTCTCGAGAACTTGTACAAGCCCTCCATGAATATGGTCTGTGCAAGGTACCTCCTCAACACCCGAGCCCAGCAACCCGGGGAGACGGCTGAGTCTTACCTGGGACATTTGCGAGAGTTGGCCCGACCGCGTCTGGCTGAACCCAGGGTAGGTGGAGAGGAGGTCGAGAGGCTGATCCAGGACACCTTCGTCCGAGGGCTACACTCGAGGGCCATCGGCAAAAGCTGCTGGAAGACCACATCAATGCCCTAAACAGGACTGTGGAAGTGGTCCAAACCCTGGAAACAGCAGCCCTACACATCGAAGTCTTCGATTCAAGGGTCCCCCAGGCTCCCTCATGGCTTTCTCACACTGCAGGTGCAGCCCCAGGACGAGCTGGGGAGGAGAACGTCACTGCGGAAGGTGCCCGACGCCCCTGTAAGTACTGTGGGTCCTGGTGTGGGTCAGATCATCGATCGCGCCAAAATTGCCCAGCTGGGAACCAGTATTGTTCTCGATGTGGCAAGAAAGACCACTTTGCAAAAGTGTGCCTCTCTAAACCTGCCGGCAGCTCAGGGGCCCTCTAAGACCTCCCCACCTCCCCCGGGGACCCCCCCCCCCACCACATGCATGTGCCAGGCAGCGCCATTGTCCCCGCAATGACTTCCCCCTTCCCCGACTTCGACCGCGCAACATCCGGCCCCGCCAGCAACTGTCACAGCGTGTGCCTCCGAGCATCTGCACCAGCCCCCGTCCTCGCGGGTGCCACTCACTGAGAACTACACCCATCCAATATGACCCGCATACATCGACCCCAGCCCCCTGGCCACCCCTCTGCACGGCACCACACCAGCCACACACACCCCTGCTGTCAGCCCCCCCACTTTCCCTCTGACCAGTGACCAGGAGCCAGTCCTACGACGGTCACAGAGACCCCAGCGGCCGCCAAATCGTCTCATCTTGTAAATATTGTATGTACATAGTGGGTGCGATTTCTTGTTACTGCCCCCCTCCAGGACACTTTTAAAGAAAGGGGTGGACGTGGTGGAATACCACCAGCCTACTGCAGGGGGCAACCTCTGTACCGGCAGGAATGTAAGGGGACAGGGTGGCTGTCAATCAGTCAGCCTGAATGGATCAAGCCCCACTCGGTCGGGTGTCAATCACCCTCCGGGATATAAGCCTGCGCCGGCCTCCCGAGGCCTCACTCAGAGTTGCTGCAGCCACAGCGCTCTGTGGATGAAAGCCTGTTGTACAGTCTTTACCTTATGTGTGTCTGATTCTGGCGAACAGTGCACCGCAGAGACACTGACCCTAATAGATCCCTGCATTATCATATGAACCTCTACCAATCAACAAATCCCACAACCTTTTCTCAGCACCCATTGGCCTCCCCCACCCCCATTGAGTAACATGCTTCTATTGAAACGCATGAGTTTCGAGGTGAATATTCTTTCCAAATCCTTGTCTCCAACATGACAAGATGATGCAGCCAGTAGACATGGTACTTTACAGTGCCTGGGTTCAATCCTGACCTTGGGTTCTGTTTGTGTGGAGTTTGCACATTCCTTCTGTGACCATGTTTCCAAAGACAGAGACTGGTTGGTCACTCTAAGTTACATTGAGTTTGCAGGTGAATCATAGAATCTGGGGTGAGTTGATGAGACTAATAACACTAGACAATGAAGATTTTTCTTCTGGAATACTTTTTAATTTTTTATATTTAATAGATTTTGGGCTGCTGTTCATGAAAATCACCTGAAAAATTTCCTATCACATACCATTTTTTAGATATAACCTATTTTCATGATTTCCTGTCAAAGTTTAGGTCTACTAGTGTATTGCCCACAAAACAAGCAGCTTTGGTCAGTCCAAGCATGCCTGGGCAAGCATTCAGTGCAATTGCTATGTAAATGTGGTCTTAGGCCTGGGCATGCTTAGTCAGTATAGATGCAGATAGGCTATAAAAGCAGTTCACATGTACAGATGCTGTGCATTACATTCATATAGATTGAACACATGTCCTTCAGGCAAATAGCAAAGTGAGTGTACTTAACAATAGCCTTTATTGTCTTCAGGAAGATTCAGTACAGCAGAAAAATCTCATCAATGTTGCAACAGCTGCGATACATTCTGTTACATTTGTGGCGAGTGTACACATAAGGCTCAAAGATGCAACGTGACTCCACTAAGAAACCTGCTCTACTCTGGTTGTAAAATTGGTGACCAAGACAAACCCTGGGCTCCTCACATGCTGGGCAACATGTGCAGTCAACCTGACGCAATGTATCCGCATCAATATGCAATTAAATATGCTAAATTCAATAAAAGTTAATTTATTGTTTCAGGATACAGGAAGCAAACCATTGATGGGCTGTGTGGATTCAATAGGTTGAAGAGCCCATTTCCATGTCTTTATGACACCTGAAACAATACCTACATATCCACCCACTGATCCTTTCCCTAACTAATGACTGCAGACCCAACTCACCATTGACTCCTCTTACCTTGATCACAGAACCTCTGCTCATCAATCACCTCACCTTTGCCCAACTGTTGACTGAAGACCCATCAACATAGGATCCCACTCACAGCCCAACTCTCTTTCTGATTTGCAAACATTCCCTTTACTCCTCCAACCCTGTCCCCAGCCCCTCTCTATCGAGTTTCGTGCCTCGGCCTGCATTGATGAGTTTCGAGATCAATATTTCTGTCCAGAAAGCTCATCCTATTTAACCTGAAAACTGATTTAGGAATATTACTTTTCAACTGAATTTTCCTCAAAGAAAGCTGTAGAGTAACTACTGAGAGCACAAAACATATTCACGCTGAGAGGTTTTCTTTCAAGATTTACTTCTGAAGCTTCATGATTTTTAAAAAATTTTCCTGACCAATAACTCATTGATAATTTTGACTGAATCAATGCGCTTTCCTGTCTCCCAAATACTCCTCCACCTCTTTTATTGACAGATCCTGTTGGAAGCTAATTAGCCCTACAATTGTCATAAGGATGTTCCTTGAATAAAACATTCAACTAGTTTCCATTGAGTCACTTTTAATTTTTTTCCCCCCTTGATATATATGCCCATGGGGCAGAATGATTGGCTCAGTGGGTGGCACATTATGAACTCATGCCGCCACTGGCTATTAATCTTCATTTTTTTTCCCCTGCCTTTACTTTTGTTTGCAGTTTTTGTTCAAACACATCCCTCTCGTATATCCAAGCTAGCCCTGAAGTATAAAGAATTTGAAGCATAGATTGTAAAGACTAGATAGTTTTCAGTTTGTTGTTTAGTATTTTGTCTTGTTAACACACGGCAAGAGAATTCTTTTTATTGAAGTACAGCAAAATTTCATAATCACCTTACTGATCTTAAAGGTTGGTCTTTGTTTCTGAGAGTCAATGATGGTATAGTTTCCAACAATTTTATTGAAAAACAACTTCACTTTTAATTATGTGTAGAACTATTTCAAGTAAGGTGAGTAATACTTTGTTTTAATAAGACACCAGTTTTAAAACAATCTCTTTTCCTGAAATTTTATTTCAGCATTTTTTTGTTTGCTGAAATCTTACACATAAAAATCAAGCAAGATCTAACTGATTAGAAGGCTCAAAGGCCGGATTTGCTATTGCTGTTTGTACCATTCGTGCCGTTGTATTGGACAACTCGGTGTATCGGCCGATCCCAGAATTTCTACCTAAAATGTTGGTTTTGAGCAATACCCTTTGTATAAGACCACCACCCCCCACCATCCCAAATCTGGCACTTACTGCTGACCAGTGGATGCTGTTAAAAGCAAATCACAACATTTTATTAACAAATGATCATTTAAAGGTTTAAATTTTATTTGGACGTTTTAAAATAAATCAGTCAGCTCCTGTAATAGGCTGTTTAAAGCCTGTAGAGTTGAATGCAGTCAGATCGGGAGGTTAGACCCCACAGAGACTTCACAAATAACTAACGAGGCATGCGCAAGATAGCATCGGAGCCGGCAGGAAAATGGTGATGGTGAGGCAACTTCATCATCAATTTTACACTCTTTGTGTAGGACGACCCGATTTTAAGGTAAAAAATTTAAGTTTCAAGAATCGTTCTTTTCAACAGCAAATACGGAATTTTCTTGAGTTTTGTAATTTAATACTCTTTAAATTTGAGCTGCAATTGGTTCATGGGAGCAGTGTGCAATCCAAGTGACATTAGATCTAGTGATCCTAGTGGAATAGATGCATATAAATTCACAGGTAAAAACTACTTTCACGGACATGGTGGGGTGATTCCCTGAGCAGACCCTCCAGATCATCTGGCAGAACGCCTCATTGCCAGGGCTCAAAAACAAGTACCAGAAATTGGCCTGGCTGGTGGTGAGAGGAGCCCTCCCTGACAGATCCTTCCTGTACAGCTGGAACATCGTCCACAAAGCACGATGTCTTTGGGATGACTGTGGTGGAGTGGTGACAGTTGCCCACCTCTTAGCAGAATGCAGATTCACCAAGAATGCGTAGAGAAGGATGCAAGGGTCCCTGTCACGGTTCATCTCCAGCAGCAGTGTGACTGAGGACTCTCAGATTTACGAACTGTTCCTGGGGATTAACACAGAGGCAGATGTCCAGAATTGCTGGAAGATCATTAACCTGGTGAAAAATGCTCTTTGGTCTGCCCAAAACCTGTTGGTCTTTCAGCACATGGAGATGTTGGTGAGGGAATGCTGCCGACAGCACATTCCAAGCTGCAGAAATACGTCCTGAGGGATGTATTAAGGTTGACGCAGCCAACATGAGGGTGCTGTGGAGAAGAATCACAATCTAGAGACCTTACGTTACTGGTTACTGAGGGGCTGAGACCCAAGGGAAGGCCTTCAAACAAGAGGGGGAGTAGCAATAAGGCACCACAGTGGGGATAAGGTATAAATATAAATTAATGTAACAAAATACAGTTATGGAAATATACGCATACGAAATTAAGGGTAGGAGGAGATTTTGAAAGGTTTTCCTTTTGTAAATAATTTGTTGTGAATAAAGACTATTTTTGGATTTAAATAGTTAAGATCTGCAAATTGCTGAGAAGTAAATCCCCAGTCTCAGGCAAGTGGATGACAGCAAGTTACTGGCCACTTGACAATGGACAAATAGGAATGAATCAATTAACTTCACATACTAATAATATCAGGTTACTGATGAGTCCATTTCCCTCACTTCCAGTGGTTCCAAACATTTCCATTTTGTATGCTATTCTAATGGTCTGATCATCAACAGAAAAATGTGATTGAAATAGCTCTTTGTTTGATAGCTGACAACATGGTGATTTTGATATTTATATTTAAAACAAATATTAGAAACATTCATACACAGAAGTGTGTGAACAGCTTAAACTCACTCTGAGACCCAAAAGAATTGTTATTTTTTTTTAAATTTGGAGGCACATGGGTCAGGCAGCATCAGTGGGAGCAAAAGAATGATCTATTTTGAGCCAAAACTTCTCAGCGGGACCATTCTTTTGCTCCCACTGATGCTGCCTGACCCATTGAGTTCCTTCAACAGATTCTGATTAATTTTTAAATTGTTCCTTATTAAATGAGTAATGCAAGCTATTGTCATGGTTGGTTCATGTTATATATTCTGTCAGTTTGATGTCCTCTGGTTTCAGACCTTATGGGCTGAATTTGAACTTCTGATGGGCTCCAGTCATGGATGAACCAGTATGGAACAGGATAATGGTGAGCGGTGATTGGACTAGGCACCAGTGGGTGATAGACCACAAATTTCTGCAGCATTTTAGTAATGCTTGACCCAACTTCACTTCCAATGTTTAATGATGCACTGCAAAGGTTCAACCTTTAAAGGATTATTGAGTTAGTCATTTGCAGATCTCACCAAAATTGGTGGTGGACAGTGCAGAAAGATTCCTGAATTCGCAGCAGGATCTAAATCAGTTGAGAAGATGGGCCAAGGAGTGGCAAATTGTATTTAATTCTAATAAGTATGAGGCTATGCAGTCTGATAAGGCAAAGTTGGATGGACGCAGTAAATGGTAGACCTCTGCAGTGTGTTGTGAAATAGAGAAATCTAGGAGAACGGGCACATAATATTCTCTGAAAGTGGTGACTCTGGTAGATAGGGTGTTGAAGAATTTGTTTGGCATGCTTGCATTCTTTGGGTGCAGTATTAAGTACAATGTTGGGGCTTTGTGAAACAACTCTATAAGGCAATGGTGAGACCATGCTTGAATCAGTTGTGGTCACCCGCCTTTAGAAGGGATATCAATGAGTTGAAAGTGGATATTCACTAGGATGTTGGCAAGACTGGAGGGTTTCGGCTACTGGAAGTTGGCGCCTCACAGTTCGGCGGGGAGACCGCAGAGCCCACCTCACTGACAAAAGACAAAGGAGGAAAAACCCAACACCCAACCCCAACCAACCAATTTTCCCCTGCAACCGCTGCAACCGCGTCTGCCTGTCCCACATCGGACTTGTCAGCCACAAACGAGCTTGCAGCTGACGTGGACATTTACCCCTCCATAAATCTTCGTCCGCGACGCCAAGCCAAAGAAGATTTCCTGGAGCATATGAGGCTGAGGTCTTGTAGGGATATATAAAATCATGAAGGGCATAGATAAAGTCTTTTTGCCAGGTGAGATGATTTTAAAATCGAGGGTATAAGTTTAAAGTGGGAGGCGAGAAATTTAAAAGGGACCTGAAGGCTAACTTTTTCACCCAGAGAGTAGTCTATAGCCCTCTTCACATTGGCTAACTGGTAAATTGACAGTTCAACATAGCATTTTTGCCATTCTCACTGGACCAATGTCATCTGGATCTCTGAGTTCTTTCACCCTCATCACCCACCATGCCAGAGCAAAGGGGAGCCTATCCTCCAGCGGTGATGTCCTGCCTATCCCCACCCCCCCTTTCACACTGGAGTAGTCAGTACGCTGATTCAAAACGAATCGGCAGTGATACACCCTCTCTAGGCAGTTCATCTGTGGGACAATCTGACGCCTGCGTGCCGGTTCCCGAGCGTTCACACTGGCATGTTAACCGGTAGATTGGTGGTTAATTACTAGGTTAAAGTGCCAGGGTGAATGGGGATATCTGGAACAAGATGCCAGAAGAAACAGTAGTACCAAGTACCATATGACATTGAAAAGACACTAGGATAGCTTTCCAGTTGCCCTATTGAATCTACTCTATTATTCGCGAGGCCTTTTTATAGTGAAACACTGCCTCAAGTTAAAATGGTGATGACCTATAAGATGGATCCCACGGTGCATTGATGCAGAGCTGAGTTGGGAGCTGGCTTCCAGAGCTGAGTGAGGTGGGGTGAGTGGTGCAGTCGCACCGCCTGCCACCGTGACTGCGCTGAGAAGGGAAAGCAGCCTACACTCGAAAATGGTGACCGAAGAGCAGGTAAGAGCACTCGAGGAGATCTGTGCAAGCAGTCTTAGAACCCAGGCAGATCTCCTGCGGAATGTAATAGCCTCTATTAACCATATGAGTTTTTTTAAAATTCGCTCTCCTGAGTCGCGGGCTGCTTTCAGCGGCATTCCTTTTATGGAGGAGGTGAAACAACTTTAATCCGCCTCTGTCTAACCCCCTAGGAAGATGGAACAAGTTTGAGCAGTCAATCCGTCTTCGGACCTTTTATGAAGGTAAATGCAGTGATGAAAAGACAGACAATCTGCTTTTATTTCCCTATAAAAGGGCCTACTGATGTACCTTACAAGCACATCCATCTCTTCTCTCTCTCTCCTTGTAATGGAAGATTCTAACCTATTTTTTAACCTATTTTTTCTTAATTCCCAGCTCTTGGTTCTGTAGAGCTGAGAACCTTTTTTTAAAAACTTGCAGCTTTGGGTTCTGCAAGGCTGAAAACCTGCTTGTGTTTTAGAATCAGCAGACATAAGCAAAATTCCACCAAGGGGCCAGAGCTGCAGTTATCTGACGAAAGGACATCTGTGTACCAAGAACATTTAATCTTCCTGCTTGTTTTGGTCACAGACTGTCAGAGGCCTAGCCTTGATACAAAATAAACCATTGTATTCAAAGTGATAAGCTGAAAACTATGTTATTCGTTCGAAGCCTAGCATGCTAGCTTGCTTGCTTATCTTTCTTGCTGTGCTGGGAATAGGTGCTTGGGTTAGCAGTTTTTGGGTAATATAAGTCATGGTCCTGCTGCTGAAGTTAGGAGACTCTCCGAGAGGTGGCAACATCTCTCAAGAAGAAGAAGACGACGACTTCTGGAGTCCAGCCAACGTCCCGGTCAGGGGAGGTGGAGAAGCTGCTACCGGCGCTCTGACAACCTACTACAAGTGTGCAGTCGTTGCCTCGCTTCGGCAGTTGGGACCAGTCCAAGCATTGATAAGTATAGTTGGGAAGGGCTTGCATATTGTAGTGTGAAATCAGCTTTTGAATTTGTAATAAACATTTGTATAATCTGAACTGCTCTCGGTGTGTGTGTCTATTTTCTTTCGGTAGTTCAAACACTGTGACCAATCTAAAACGAACAAAATGAGAGGTATAAGTTTACCCAAGACACTCCTTCTCGCTGCACCCTTTCCACCTGAACAACCCTCATTTCCATCGCATCTTAAGGCCTTCCTTTATGAATGTTTTCCATTCATTCAGTCACCACTTCCATCGCTCTCTCTCTCTCATGGGTCTCTGCCTTCCCTTCTCATCAAGAAAGGGAGCACAGAACACAAAGGAGAGACAGAGAAACAGAACCCTCCAGCCATTTCACAATTAACACCTGCAGAGGAGGCAGCCTGCAGGAAAGCAGACTGTTGGAATGCATGGCCATCAGAGATAGGGAGACAGGGCCTCACACATACTCGACGACAGAACTCCATTATATATTTCATACAACACTCATTCATCTGGGTGAAGTCGGCAATGGGTAAATAATCAGTGGGTCTATCAGTAGTTTTAAACATTCCGACTAACATAGATCAGCGTTGAGAATATAATCTTCCACAGAACAATCATCGACTCCTCTGGGTGTACAGTAGGGCTAACAATAGCAAGAGGATAGAGAGAGTAGGGTTAGCTTTTCCTGGAAACATTGCCTGGTTTACAGTAAACGCCAAACAGTTTATTGTAAATAAGTTTGGTTCTGCTGAACAATCTTCCCCCTTTCAATGATTCCCAGCAGTATAAAGTCACAAAAATGGATTCATCTCCATTGAAATACTAATTACCCACTGAAATAGCAATGGCATTCTAGCCCACCTGAACATGCATGTACAAAAACTGATTCAAGTGTGGCCCAACTAATTTACACTATTCAGGGCACAGGAAACCTTTACTAACATATTCTTCTGCATTTACAACCTTGCCAAACCCTGGTCTTCATTTTCTTTAATCAAAGGGAACAGTGGGCTCAGGAGAACATAAAGTTCATTATACCTTTATTAATTTTGATTTTTTTTCACACAAAGATCTAAAAAAAGTCAAAGACACCATTGAAAAGTTATTAGAAATAGAGTTTCTAGATCTATTCAGTCTTAATTACACCATCACCAATTGTGGGTGATAATGATATCAACAGGAGTGTGTGTGGTATTTCTGTTCTCACATTATCTGCAATGCTAAACAGCGTCTTTGGACTTATGAAAGTAAGATGGGAAATTTATCGGTTTTCAAAACCTTAAACTGTTCTTACTCATGGAAGCACGACCTTGATTAATTTTAGTTTAGTTGTCAACTTTAAAATGGAATATTATTCAAGGCATCTTACAAGAAATTTTACATCTTTTTGCACATTGCTTGTCTGATAACCTCTATCCATTCATCACAATTTGCTATTCAATAATCTCGTACTTTGAAATATGTCACCACCCAAAACGAATTTATGGAATCCGATGCCTGATAATCATAGCATCAATTTTGATACCAAGAAATAGTATTATATGTAACATTTTGGATTAGGTATTGTCTCAGTGGCTGGCAAAAGGCTGGAGGCAAGGAAGTGATGGCTCTCCTTCATCCATCACAGTTTGGAGCTCACAAATGATGGAGGTGGCAACAGTCATTAATCCAGAGCCCAGAAGCTAGATTTGAAAGGAGGATGTTGTCTCCATTTTAAATCTCTCCGTCATTAATTGATGACAACAGCACTGATAATGTATCACACACCAGGCCAGATATTTTTTGCATTCAATTTAAAAAAACTTTTGTGTTATTTCTTGAAAAGATAAAGCATACGCATTAGTTGTATATATTTATAACTGTGTTCTTTCAGGGAAGTTTACACCTATTACTTGGGGAGTCACAGTGAGTCTTTGAAATGGCAGACTGAATAGGCCAGTCTATCAGGGACAACATTACTCCACAGCACGCACACCTTATTGTTTTCCTCTGCAAAGGTGTTATAATATTTATACAATTGAATAAAAGCACCATTATAAGTGTGTGTCCTCCCTGAAGGGGTCTCACCCTGCCAGTTTGAAAATATAGGCTTCAGCAAAATGACACACAAGTTGTTGGGATTTGAAGTGTGTGTGTGTGTGTGTGTGTGTGTGTGTGTGTGTTCACTTTTTCTTGGTGTAAAATGAGGCAAAGGGAAAGTGTAATACCTGGATTAAACCACATGGAGCCAGGCAAGTTCCGTGGCAGATCCTTCTGGACTTCGTTCATTTTAAATCAAAGGCCAGAAATTGCTGCAATGTAAAAAAAAATTTAACAGGACATAGAAAACAGCAAAATCATAGAATGCTTTTATATAACTTAGTTGGAAAGCATATATTTCTCTCAGTTCTCCCACACCACCAAAGATCTGTAGGTCCTACTGACATAACACATTCTTTGCACTGCCAGCCAACAAAGTTAATTATTTATGATTTATTCTATCTCTCTTCCTTTTATATATTTTTCTCCTTACAGCATGTTAATTATTACTTAAATTTTTGTTTCTCTGATATGAATGGCAGACAGGACTGAACCTCTGACATGAAGTCTTACCCTGGCCCCCTCCCCCTCCCCCTCCCCAGTCTGACATCCCCAACTCTCCCCTTCCTTCCTTGGATCCCTCCGACCCTTCACCTCCACCTCCTGATCTGCCCATGCTCCTCCCTCCGAATGGCCCTCACTCTAACTCTGGTCTGGTCTTTACCATCCCCTCCGACCTTCCCCTCTTAGAGACGGAAAGTTCTGTACTTAGTAGAGACTTCACCTTTATTCCCCTTTCCCCACATCTTGATGCTAAACTCTTCTTCTATCAGCTCCATCTTCATGCCTACTTCTACTATTAGGTTGCTCCAACCCCCCCACCCTCCTCCTGCCTTAAACCTGGGCACATCATTCTGACCTTCTGCTCACTCTGGGGTTTCATATTTTCTAACTGCCACGGAGACATCAACCATCTTGATTTCACCACTTCCCTCACTTATGCTAATCTCACCCCCTGGAACGTTCTGCTCTCCACTCTTTCGCATCTATCCTCATGCCCATAATCAAAACCTCAGACAAGAGTGACACTGTTGTGATCAATCACACTGATCTGTATCTGGCTGAAGCCAGAAGACAACTCTCAGACATGTCCTCTTACTTACACCTTCAACAAGACCCCACCAATACTCATCAAACTATCAGTTCACACACCATCTCTGAACTCATCACTTCCAATCATCTCCATTCCACGGCCCTCCAACCTAATTTTTCCCACCCCGCTCATTTCTCCCCCCCCCCCCCCCGCTCATTTTCCCCCATTGTACCTCATACCCAAGATCCACAAACCCAATTGTCCTGGTATTATGGGCTCCCATTTTTAGTTCATTTTCCATTTGTGTGGGACTGTCACATGACGAGAACAAATTTAACCAAACCCTGCAGGCTTTGGAGTTTGACTGTGAGCTGACAGACAGGCTGAATTGGATATATCTGAAGAGAGAGGAAATAGCCCTGGAAAACCCAGGTGCAGATTCAAGACATAATACACAGTTTGCTTAGGGGGCCATTTTAAGGAAGCAGTGCTGTGGAGTAGAACTCTTGGAAGTAATACAGTACTGAAGTGGCCTCGTGTGTGGTTATAGACAATGTCTGATTTCCCCATGTTATAAAGGAATGAGTAATGGCCATTTTAAGGAGACGGCACTTTAGAGAAGCATCTTTTGAAGGGATACTGCTGAATGTGGCCTCGTGGTGACAGGCAATTTGTCTGATTTCTCCATGTTATAGAGGAATGAGAATACCACTCTGTGACCAAAAAAAAAGCATAGTCACCGTGAATAGCTGATCCCCAGAAAGGGTTGTGGAAGCAGAAGAAATACTGCAATTTGACTAACCCACAAAAGGGTTTGTGGAAGCTTTCTGAAAATCATTGCTTCGAATCTCCTGCGTCAAGGAAAAGGACAGTCTGCCACCCCAGTCTCTCCCACCTACTTCATGAACTTCTTTTCATCCATCTTTGCAAAGCCACCTCCTCCCCTGATCAATTCTCACCTTCCTTTCCCATCCTCCTTTCCATTGCCTTTTGACTGTTGGTCTGCCCCACCCCCCCAGCCCCCCTATGCCCTTTACCCCCTCTCCCCTTGCCTTTTTATTCAGGTGTCTCTGCCTGCTTTCTGCTCATACCTTGAGGAAGGCTCCAGCCCGAAACCTTTCTTGAGCTACTTCCAACGCATTACAGCCTTCCTTTAATTAGGAAACCAATTCTAGATATGTTTTCATTAAAGTCCCATGTAACTCCCAACCAATTCACCTTGCAATAAGCAATTGTATCCTATTAGCTTTCCTCAATATTTGCCAGGACCTCATAGTAATCCTCTGTGAACTGTGCAGTGGGACACCCTGATCCTTCTGTAGGTTAGAGATCTTCGTTCCTTTGCCCTTTTGTCAACATGGTTCATTTATTTTTTTTTATGACTTTGAATTGTTGCCAAAAAATTGGTGGTGCCCAACAACTGGGCCAGCTGGGAGCTTTAGTGGTTGGAGAAATGTCTGCTGCATGCTGGAGAGTACCAATGCATTAAGGCTTAGGGCCAGAGTACACAGTAGATTGTCAAGCCCATCATAGACCCTTCTTCAATGACCTTAACCTGAGCATTCCTTTAACTGACTCTTCTCCATAATGCTTTTTGATTGCTAATTAAATAACTTCCTCATCAAATATAAGATCAGGTATATCAGGAATTTCCACACACTCATTTGCAAACAAGGCCATGTTCATATTCAGGTTCACGACTACCGTTTTGATATTTACATCAATTGCACAACCCCTGCAAATTGGAGGAACAAAACGTCATCTTCTGTATGGGCACCCACCATCAGCTAGTGCAGTTTCTGTTGAACTTCCCCGACCCCCTACTTCTTCCCCATCTCCTTCCCTCTAGTTCTGTTGCCCTCTCTATCTCCCATTTCTCCTCTATTTCCTTTCACAGAGCCAAAATCAATCCTCATCTTTCCTCTCATCATATCCAATTAACACCGTTTGGCTCTGAACCCTTCTCCATTAACAATGGCATGAAGCAAGGCTGCGTTCTCGCACCAACCCTCTTTTCAATCTTCTTCAGCATGATGCTGAACCAAGCCATGAAAGACCTCAACAATGAAGACGCTGTTTACATCCGGTACCGCACGGATGGCAGTCTCTTCAATCTGAGGCGCCTGCAAGCTCACACCAAGACACAAGAGCAACTTGTCCGTGAACCTATCTCAGCTGCACCATTTCATCGGATGCAAGGATCGACAACGAGATAGACAACAGACTCGCCAAGGCAAATAGCGCCTTTGGAAGACTACACAAAAGAGTCTGGAAAAACAACCAACTGAAAAACCTCACAAAGATAAGCATATACAGAGCCTTTAGTACTCGAGATGGCAGAGGCCAACAGCATCGAATCCACGCTGTTGAAGATCCAACTGCGCTGAGTAGGTCACATCTCCAGAATGGAGGACCATCGCCTCCCCAAGATCGTGTTATATGGCGAGCTCTCCACTGGCCATCGTGTCAGAGGTGCACCAAAGAAGAGGTAGAAGGACTGCCTAAAGAAATCTCGTGGTGCCTGCCACATTGACCACCGCCAGTGGGCTGATATCGCCTCAAACCGTGCATCTTGGCGCCTCACAGTTCGGCAGGCAGCAACCTCCTTTGAAGAAGACCGCGGAGCCCATCTCACTGACAAAAGACAAAGGAGGAAAAACCCAACACCCAACCCCAACCAACCAATTTTCCCCTGCAACCGTGTCTGCCTGTCCCGCATCGGACTTGTCAGCCATAAACGAGCCTGCAGCTGACGTGGACATTTACTCCTCCATAAATCTTCGTCCGCGAAGCCAAGCCAAAGAAGAAGAAAGAAGTGTCAATAAATATTTTCTTTATATCCCTGAGAGCAGTATTTCTCAACCTGTGATCTGCAAACTATTGGTTGTGGGTGAAATAAGCTCGAGAACTAGAGCCTTGGAGAAAACTAATAAATCTCAGGGTGATGCAAATTCCTCATGTATTCCTGTGAAAGTTAAGGTGACAAGAATTCACCTCAAAACCATCTGATCATGAGGCTTTTGCTCAATATACTTTCTTTTACAAATCATAAGGGATGACTTAGAAACGTTGTCTGTCAGTGTGTTGATAATAATTCAATGAGCTGAAGAAAATAAAAAAGTTACTCTAGAGTCGACTACAAATATTACATTTAATTCAAAAACCTGTTGGTTCTGCATTTCTCCATTCAAAAGCAGCAATTAAAAAAGCAACTGAACAATTTTCATGTCATGGTTCAAAATATCAGGAATTTTTGATTGATTTTAAGTTGTTCAAGTTTATAAGAAAAAACATCATTAATCAAATATCATTTTAAAAGAAATTCATGCATATATACCTTTGCGGAAACTGCCAAAATGTTTGGCCTGGAAGTCAGCCTGAAGAAAACTGAGGTCCTCCATCAGCCAGCTCCCCACCATGACTACCAGCCCCCCCACATCTCCATCGGGCACACAAAACTCAAAACGGTCAACCAGTTTACCTATCTCGGCTGCACCATTTCATCAGATGCAAGGATCGACAATGAGATAGACAACAGACTCGCCAAGGCAAATAGCGCCTTTGGAAGACTACACAAAAGAGTCTGGAAAAACAACCAACTGAAAAACCTCACAAAGATAAGCGTATACAGAGCTGTTGTCATACCCACACTCCTGTTCGGCTCCGAATCATGGGTCCTCTACCAGCACCACCTACGGCTCCTAGAACGCTTCCACCAGCGTTGTCTCCGCTCCATCCTCAACATCTATTGGAGCGCTTTCATCCCTAACGTCGAAGTACTCGAGATGGCAGAGGTCGACAGCATCGAGTCCACGCTGCTGAAGATCCAGCTGTGCTGGATGGGTCACGTCTCCAGAATGGAGGACCATCGCCTTCCCAAGATCGTGTTATATGGCGAGCTCTCCACTGGCCACCGTGACAGAGGTGCACCAAAGAAAAGGTACAAGGACTGCCTAAAGAAATCTCTTGATGCCTGCCCCATTGACCACCGCCAGTGGGCTGATAACGCCTCAAACCGTGCATCTTGGCGCCTCACAGTTTGGCGGGCAGCAACCTCCTTTGAAGAAGACCGCAGAGCCCACCTCACTGACAAAAGGCAAAGGAGGAAAAACCCAACACCCAACCCCAACCAACCAATTTTCCCCTGCAACCGCTGCAACCGTGTCTGCCTGTCCCGCATCGGACTTGTCAGCCACAAACGAGCCTGCAGCTGACGTGGACTTTTTACCCCCTCCATAAATCTTCGTCCGCGAAGCCAAGCCAAAGAGAAAAACTAAATAATTCTATTGGTAATTATCATATTCTGAATTTTTAATGACTACTTAAGATCAAGTTTAGAGTTGAGAGCTTAGCAGTGAAGATAAAATCTTCTTAGTGAAACATATGAAATGTACCAGATTACTCATATGCAGTTCCTTTGAACTTGTTTACTTTATTAAATAAGGTATGCAATTTTGTTGGGAGATCAAAAACATTTTCAATAGAAGTACCAAAATCTTCAAAAGCAAGAGAATATAACATTGACAGTCCAATTACAGGGAATTCAAGCTGTGCCTGGTGACGTGATATTCTTCTTCCGGAATTTTACTTTACAATTTATGTCATCACCAGAGAATATGTTACCATCATCATCTTTCTATAACTACAGCAACGAATGTGTGGATTTGTAGAGTTACTCTTTCAAAGAACGAACGAAAATGAATTTATTGTCTATGAAAATAATTTGTTCGAAACCTACCGGGGTGAAGGTTAATTGGGTTTAAATTGAGTGGCACGAACACATGGGCTGAAATGGCCTGTCACCAAGGTGTACGTCTACATTTTTAAAAATTAAATTTAAAAAGACAAACTTGACCACATACATCATATACTTACTAGGTTTAATTGGAACTTAAGTGATGAAGTACCAATAATTCAATAATGACTAGGTCTAGATATATTTAGAATCTCTGATAATTATATATGGATAATAAAGCATTAAAAGATTTTGAAGCATCAAGTGCCATTTAACCTTGATTGTTGTGGTTTGGATGCCAGGTGACAAAGGTCCGTAAACTGTGTATCAAGTAGCTATCACTTAGCAATACTGAAGGATTAAGGGATTAGTAGTGAAAGATAATGCAGTTGCCAATCACCGTCTTGTCTAGGGCAATGAACATTTTTCCTCGGGCACCTGAATATTCAAAGTAGGCAGATGAATGTGTTCTTTTGTGCTCAAGAAGAAAATGTCAGTCTTACTCTTATAAAATACATCTCCCAACCTCCATACTGTACATTCCATATTCTACCTCTCCCAACCTCCATACTGTACATCTCCATACTCTACCCCTCCCAACTTCCATACTATACATCTCCATACTCTACCTCTCCCAACCTCCATACTGTACATCTCCATACTCTACCTCTCCCAACCTCCATACTGTACATCTCCATACTCTACCCCTCCCAACTTCCATACTGTACATCTCCATACTCTACCTCTCCCAACCTCCATACTGTACATCTCCATACTCTACCTCTCCCAACCTCCATACTGTACATCTCCATACTCTACCCCTCCCAACTTCCATACTGTACATCTCCATACTCTACCCCTCCCAACTTCCATACTGTACATCTCCATACTCTACCTCTCCCAACCTCCATACTGTACATTCCATATTCTACCCCTCCCAACCTCCATACTGTACATCTCCATACTCTACCTCTCCCAACCTCCATACTGTACATCTCCATACTCTACCCCTCCCAACTTCCATACTGTACATCTCCATACTCTACCCCTCCCAACTTCCATACTGTACATCTCCATACTCTACCTCTCCCAACCTCCATACTGTACATTCCATATTCTACCTCTCCCAACCTCCATACTGTACATCTCCATTCTCTACCTCTCCCAACCTCCATACTGTACATCTCCATACTCTACCCCTCCCAACTTCCATACTGTACATCTCCATACTCTACCCCTCCCAACTTCCATACTGTACATCTCCATACTCTACCTCTCCCAACCTCCATACTGTACATTCCATATTCTACCCCTCCCAACCTCCATACTGTACATCTCCATTCTCTACCTCTCCCAACCTCCATACTGTACATCTCCAAACTCTACCTCTCCCAACTTCCATACTGTACATCTCAAAATGCTTTACGATCAATGAAACAACATTGAGAATGTGGTCAGTATGGAATTGTTGGAAAGTTTCAAACATTGAAGTCTCTCAAACAGCAGTACGAAAATTAAAATAATTTATTTTTAAAAGGTCATTTGAGGGTCAAACATCACTAAAACACAGAAAAGGAATTACTTGCTGTTCTTTCAATAATGTTGCAGAATCTTTTCCATTCATCTGAAAGAGCAGATTGGTCTTCTAACACATCAAAATAACGGCATTTTTGGTGATGCAGAACTCTTTTAGTTCAGATTATTTAAAATCAATGGTTGCAGCTTTGAAGAATTTGTTTGTGCATAGAAACTGGAACTGGTAGAGCCAGGTTTTTGTGAAACCCACAATTCAATTGAAATGAAAAATTATTTGGAAAGGAAAATTGTAATTAACTGTGAGTTTTATTAAGTCTGCAAGTTTCCTTCTTATTCCCTCTAGACTCGATGTACCACCATTGAAAAATATCAGACACATGTCCTAAAATGTCCACTTAGAAGGACTTTAGAGATGTCATGTTACACTGAAATATAGTGAAAAACTTTACAAACTACAGCGGAGGATTGCTTCACCTAAGGAGCAAATGGACAGCACTCTCTCAAAACCCCATCCTTGGCCTACTCTCTTCCCCAGCACATGTCCAGTCCTACTTGATTTCCTTAGTGCATTCAGTATATATTTTAATATATATTCAGTAAATATCTTGCTATATTTTCACTATATTTCAGTAGACATGTCAATAACAATTCAATTTAATGTTCCAGTCACCGGAGTCTACAACCCAGCACCTGCCCATGTCAGCTTTAAATAAAGCTCAAACAGGCCTCTTAAGTGCTGAGAATCTTGGCTACTGCTTGAGTGGCCTTGACCATGGAAGGTCCTTCAATCATGCAGAAAACTTTTCTTTAGTGCGCTGCCTTCGCAATTCCTCATTTCAAGCAAAGTGTTCATTGTCCTGCAGTTCATTATACCACCATTACAATTATGTTTTTACATAGCTGCTGCATTCCAGAAAATGAATCCCAAAATTCTGGAATACCGGCTGTGTAAAAGGATCAGAACAGAAATGAGTCACTCACTTCTGTTCCAATATTTTACCTCCAGGAGTCCTAGAAATTATCATGGAATGCCTGCGGTCTAAATACAACTACAGGCAATTGGCAGAAACAGACTAATGGACGGGATGTTATTGATGACGGGTAAACCACGCAACGTTGCCGGACGGGATTTTTAAATGTGCAGTCTGCAAACATTAAAACAACCAGCAGCAGACGAGCACAATGTCTAATCACTGGAGTGATACAGAGATGGGCGAGCTCCTCTCCATCCATGTGGAGGACGAAATCCACCGCCATGTAAGTGGCGCGACGAAGACGGGCCAAACTTAGATCGTGTGGTTTTAAAATTGAAGGGAACAGGGTTTGCTCGTGACAAGGCCCAGGTGATTAGCAAGCTGCAAGGCCTACACTGCAAGTCTCATGAGGTTAACAGTGACAACAGTGGCCAGAGTGGTAGGGGGCGATTGGATAGGCCCTAACTTGATCAATGTCATGACATTTGGGCCACTAGACATTCTGCTCAACCAAAGTCATTGGACCGTGACGATGCAGAAAGGGAGTGTCAGCACCAAGATCTGTGCATGGATTGTGAGGAGAGATTGAGGGCAGAGGCAAGGGAGGCAGTGGCGTTTGCCCATGAGGCTTACAAACGTGCCTGTGCAGAGGAGATGTCTGGGTCTGGGAACACGTTCGAAAGATTCAAAAAGGGACGCAGAATCAGAGGTCCATTGTGAGGGACGTGATGAATCTGTTTGCATTCTCTGCTTGTCCGCAGCAACCTGCACCAATGCCAGGAACTCCTATCCGACAGCGCAACCCTCAACAACCTCAGAACCAGTATTTCATCACACCATGGCGGGGTGCGGACATGCAGCACTCAGTAGGAATACTTTCAATCAACCCTTTCCTTATCCTTCCCTTGCCATTTTCAGTAATGTGACTTCTTGAAGTGGTCATGTATGAGTGTCCCTATTGCACATTAGTATCATGGTAACTGCAGTTGAGTGAAGGTTCGATAGTTGAGCTTTTGTAATATTTGCACAGACTTAAAGCTTTAAATGTAGTTAAATTATGATCTGACATTTGCACCATCTGATATTTTTATTCCTGACTTTCCGTTTATTTATAAGGGGGGTGTGTGGGTGTGTGTGTTTGTGTGATAGGAAATTTATAATACATGTCATTACTACATCAAACTATATTACTTATACATTGTAGATTATCCCTCACAAGTCATTGTTCAATATTCACTATATTTATTTATTGAAGTGACTATCTGATAATAGTTATTGAGAATAATTTGTTTTGGTGATTTGTCACCATTGATGGCATCACTGAGCTAGTTTAGGGTATGACCACAACTCTTCCTCCTGAGTGGTATAAATGAGCATGTCTGAAGAAAGATATAATGTCTTTGTTTGCAATGTCAAATAGCCTGCGCTATTTGACGAAAGAAGATTGACTACTTGGAAAAGCATTTAACTCACATGATTTTGCAAAGAACTAATTAATCTCAGAATAGGTGGGGTCAGGAGAAAAGAGACATCAATTTTGTCAGACAAAATCATTGATTTCAAATATAGAATAGTGAAGGAAACCAGTTACAACAATATATATTTTTTGATTATTTAGTTTGCACAATTTACAGTTGATGCGTTACAACAGACACTACACTTCAAAAGTATATTGTTTGTAAACCATTTCAGCATTTCCAGATGGAATTAAAAGTTGTAGAAGATCAATACACAATTTTTCACATACAATGTTAGCCACATCGATACTTTTAAATTTTGTGAAAAAATTAGGAAGGTAATTCAACGGGTGAAAACTTACCAATTTTACTCCGATTCTTTTCTCATCTCCTTATTCTGAGACAATTACATCTTTCTCCCAACCACCTTTCCTTTATAACTGGTCACTGAAAGGAGCAATGGCTGAGAAATCAATTCTTCTAAAAGCCTGGTTTGTTTATTATTTCTTTTGATAATTTGACTTACAATTTAACTTGCCATAAGAATCTCAATAGGTGTCCATAAAATGCGTTTCCATAGATTGAATGACAGTATGTTGCTGTAATAGTATAGATCTATCACCAATGTATATAGTGTATATAGTTACAGTATCTAGACTGTGCTTACAGCGATTGGCTGAGAGCTTAGCCACGCCTACTGTCTGGGCCTTAAAGGGTTGTGTCCCTAGCCAGGTCGGATCATTCCGGACTGGTCGGCCACCTGTGAAGAGCTCCTGTCTTTTGCTAATAAAAGCCTTGGTTTGGATCAACAAGTCTTTGGTTCTTTCGACGAGCTCTACAGTTGCATTTACTATAGTTCTGGTCTTATGATGCATTAAATCATTAGTGTCAATTAGTTGATGTCAAAATCTGACATTTTTTATTTCATATAAAGCTGTTGTTGAATTAATTTGCTTCCCTCCATCATAGAAAATATACATTTCTTTCTTCATTCAGTATTCCATCATAGTCTTTCTCTGATTGCATGGTATTGTATTTATCTCAACATTAAAAAATAATTTCTTAAAGCAAATTACATTTATAGAATGAATTATGTTGTGTCATTAATGTAAATAATTCTACTATTAGTTATTCACTAAAAACGATTTTATTTTGCATTGTAGCTTCCTAGGGTCTGGAATTTGCACAGTTGATATGATTAGACCAGACACAGAAAAGCTTAGTTGTTTAGACTTTTAGATAAGGCAATCAGGACCTCCAACGTTTTTGCCTACTTCCATCAATCTGTCATTCGATGGCTGTGGGTAGTGTCATTTCAGCCAGGAAGAAGGATGTGGATAGATCCTTTTGCCTGTGCGTTCCTGAGAATGCGATTTTGTGCATTAAGTGATCTTCTCCCAGTCAACAAGCAATACTGGAAAATATGCTTCTCACACTGCCTCAGGCAGTCTAGACCAGACCCTATTGTCTGCAGCTTTCCTGATCAATGGTAAGCAATTTGCCTCAAGGAAAAACACTTCCTGCACATTCTTTCCTGGAGAAAGACATTGCACTCATACATACTATTAAACCAAAATGCTTGGTAAGTCTTTCTTTTTAAAAGAATGAAAGATATTAAGTATGCAATTTATCATTATCAAGTCAAAGGAATAGCAATTTGTCTGTATGTAATATTAAATTATGTGGATGCGAATCAGACAAAATAAGCCAAGCATCCACCAGGTAGTCTCTTTTTTTCGAAATATTACGCAAAAGACTTCTCAGACTAAAGAAAAAGGAAATTCTGCTTTGTACCTTTATTGCCAATTTGTTTTTCTGTAACTGTTAATGGATTTCTCAGTTTCTGGCAAGGAAGCTAATATCAAAGTGAACTATGTGTAGGAGTATGGAGGACCAGATGGTTTCAGGCACAATCACTATGTTTAAGAGGCTTTTAGTCAACACTTAAATAGGTAAGACATAGAAGAATATTGCCACAATGTGGGCATAGTTGGGCAGAAAAGGTCAGAGTGGACATGGCATGCTGCAAAGCTTGCTTCTGTATTCTACAACTATAACTCGATATATTTATTATTTTTGTTTCCTGCTATTCGGCTCCATTCATTATTCAGTACCAGGAATGTGAATGCAACTGAAATAAAAATTATTTTTATGTTACTTGGAACAAGTTTGTGTAGGAGTTGTGAATTATGCACTCAACCTTTATTCCATATAATGTACACTTTCAGCTATATACAAGTACCTTCAGAAGTTTCAATTCACTTTAAAGTCAATCATTTACAAGTAATTGTTGGTGTACCATAGGACAATATTGTAGCGGGTCATCTGCACAACAAGCGAACCGGCGCCAGTCGCCGCAGTAGGTCCACAGCCAGCGGCATCCACAGAGATGCTAAGTGCAGGGCAAAGCCGCAGCCCGGAGGTTGACGTCACTTCTGCCCTGCTGGGGTGCTAAGGACTCTAGGATAAGGTAGACCTCTAAGTGCTCGATTTAAAACCAGTAAAGCAATTACTCCAGAACTCTGCAAGTCTCAGTGTGTTCCTTCTGTTTAGCAACAGATGAATGAACTCAGAAGATTAGGTCTATATGAGTCTTGCTATTCTAAGAAGGTCATGTGGTTTTCTCTGAGAGGGAGAGAGAGAGAATTCAGTTCTACAGTTCAGCAGCAGCAGCTGGGACTGGAACAGGACAAGCTGGCAAGCTTGTGGAAAAACCCCATTTTGAAGATGGGTTGTGAGGTCTTAGTTCAGCCTGGTCAAAGCCCTTATGGTCCATACAAGAGGAGATAACTGGCTGTATAATGTTTCACTTAAAATAAGGGATACAAAAAGGAACTCTGTGGTGACCGGAAAGAAAGAGGTTATCATCTGGAGAACCCTGATGGGGCAAGTTTCTTCAACAAGACACTGAAGTGGCTGATCAGAAGGGATCAGTTGTAGATGTCCAACGAGCAACAAATCTTTCTCTGAAAACCGACAAGAACCTTCCTGAGCAGTACCTTTTCAGCACCAAAGCCTGGTGAAATTCATAAATGTTAAATTCTGTTCACGGTATAAGAATTGCCTGCAACCAGTGAACTTGGCAGAGTGAGAAGTGAGATTGGACTGTGAATGAAAGAACTTTTCTGAACTTGCACACACATTACAGACACGTGCGCTTAGAATTAGAAGGGGGTTAAGTTAGGTTAATAGTAATAAGTTAAAATTTGATCCTGTTTTCATGTTTAAAGATAATTAAAAGCAACTTTTGTTTAAGTAACCATTTGTCTTGGTGAATTTCTATTGCTGCTGGGTTTTGGGGTCCTCTGGGCCTATAACATTAGTATATTTCTAAAATAATAAAAGATATGGGCAGTTAATCTGTGTTATCAGTTCAGAGGTACATGGTGTTCATCAAGATGGGATCTTTTACATTCCCCAGAGAGGGCCTACTTTGTGGGAAGCCACAACAGCAACCTGTCTTGGGGCAGAAATGAATCTGTAGGCAGGGTTCAATTATCTCTGGAGTATATAATAGTATTTTTAAAGAACTCCAGTTGACTTCAAACAGGTACTCTTGCTGACTACTTTAGAATGGACCACGATGGCAGCACATCACAAAGCTCAGACAGGAATGTATTCAACTCTATTTTAAATTCCAATTGATGCCTGTCTACCAGCTCAATGACAATAAAGTGTATCGTATCATAATAGTTTAACAGGACCCTGACAATTTCAGCGTAAGTTAGGACTTTGAGTAACTTCATCTGTCAGCTTCACCCTGTTTCCTCCAGGCCCTTTGGATTAAATTAATTCCTTTTCCCATTCACTCACCAATTTTTGATGTGATACTGAGAACTGAATGTTCAAGACTTGAAGAATTTAGATATTTATCAGTTTACATGTTACAATTGACGATAATAAAGTAAGTGGATATGCAATTTTAACTGATATATTTGAATTAGTTTCTCAAAATTTTGTAAATAACTTAGTGGGAAGGGCCTTTCTCATTTACATTTGGAGCTAGTGCCAGAATTTGAGGTTTGATTAATACTATTTTGTGCTTTTGTTTTTCCAACCACATCCAGCATTTACATCTAAAAACAAAAAGAATATCCCATTCCAAGTCAGTTGCCCTTCCAATATAGTTATTCAATTGATAAAGCAGTTTAAATTCTTTTTTTCTTTTTCTGGAGTGAGTGACAGCATCTAATTCAGGGTCTGATTAGTACATTGTCTCCAAGTAGCCTTTTGTACAAAGTGCCATAGGTTGGTACACATTGAACCAGCTTTTAATTGCACCTGCTGCTGGCAACAAGGTGTGTATTATATGCTCCATTCTCACATTACACCAATTACACTTCTCTATTTGACAAGGTTACTAGCATCTAATTAGCACTTGTCAACTTAAATCTGGATGTTTTTTTCAAGTCTTAATGAAAAGCAATGAGCTATCAAGGAAATTATAATACCCGTCTTTTCTGTTTAAGTTAAACTTGGAAATTTGGATCTGGTCAAGTTCAAACAGTAGAGTTATTCTCAGAGGGTGCGGCGATGGATTTTGAGATCTGCTTGTATGAATGTCATTGCATTTTAGAATCTACATAGTGCATGTCTCAAGTTGCATTTTTAATGATCTTGAATTAGTTTACACCTCAGATAAAGCAGACAGGAGAATTTCTGAAATATGTCGTCCACGCCACTTCATGAAGCCAGAGAGTATCTTTCAGCCTGTCAGCCTTAGCTGTAGGAACATTAAGAGCTTTTCTTTTACCTACTTGTTGAATGGGAAAATATAAATTAAAAAAAAGAAGCAGGTTGTTAAGTCAAAGCCACTGTGAGATCACAACGTTCCTTTCAACAGGTTTTGCTTTTTTGGGTGGCCTCCTGGCTCAAGCACTTGATCAGAAAGCCACAAGTTCATGTTCCTGTCAGTTGAACATCCGCTGTTGAATAAACACATCAATTCTATCCTGAGTGCTCCATAAAGTAGAGATGGTTCTTCTCAGATGCACGAAGAAATACCAATGCTATCATCTTGTTCCACTTTGCTGCAGGATTTCATCATCACCCTTTCATGGAATAATACAGCTTCATGCCAGATGGTGTAAATAATTGACCAGAGAGATTGACAGTAATTAAATCATGTAAGGCACCGATAATCAAAAAATTGTCTGCAAAGGTAGAGGTTTCAGACAAGAAGGCATAAGTTTAAGATGAGTGTAAGGAGCTTTGAATGGGACGCAAGGAGGAAGTTTTACGCAAAGAGAGTGGTATTGGAGTCTGGAATGTGCTGTTCAGAGGAAGAGACAGATGCTTAAGCGGGCATGGGATTAAACATACAGAAACGAACCTAATCTGCTGCATTTGGTAGATGGTGAGGGCCCCTCTACATTGGTGAGACCAAATACAGATTAAATGATCAGTGCTGAAATTCTGCTCGAAACTTGAACTCCCATTTGCCAGCCATGTGAATCTTTCACAGAATCAGTGAACTGGTGCAGACTTGAAAGGCCAGTTTCTGCTCCGTAAATGGTTATATTCTTCACATGCTGGACCAATGGCTCTCAACCTATTCTCACCCACACCTTAAGTATTGCTTCACTTATTGTGGACCACCTATAACAAATTCAGAGACCAAAGTGGGGAGAGGGGTGGTCCATCAAGTTTAAACTCCATCTCAGATAATCAACAGGATTTTTATTTTCTTGTGATGGGAAAATTAAGGAGTTTGTATTTTTGCCATCAAATTTACATACAAGTAATATGTAAAACAAGGTTATCATATCAGTGTAATACATAAAACTGCTGGAGGAGAAACTTATCAGGTCACACAGCATCTATCAGAAGTAAAGGAAACTTTCTTGACCAATCTCACATGCTGGGACCATGTCAAAAGGCCTTACTGAAGTCTACCTGTACACAACATCCATTGCCTTTCCTTCATCAACATTGTTGGCAAACTCCTCAAAAAACTCAGTAAGATTGATTAGACATGACCTACCATGTACAAAACCATGTTGACTATCCCAAATCAATCTTGTATAATCAAACATATTTGGATACCTTCCAACAACTTACCAAGTACTGATGTCAAGCTCATCAGCCTACAATTTTCCTGATAACCATTAGGGCCTTTTTTAGACAACTGAGCATCATTAACTTTATAATATTTTTAAAAATTCCTGCAAATGTGTGCGCGCATCAGTTTGGCATCTTCATTTCAGGTCCATAACACCTTCACTCTCTCAGGTCCACTGGCATTTCATGTTGTTCTCTCCCTTTCAGATCCACTAGCTGAAGAGCACTCGCCTTTCAGGTCCGATGGTTCACCACCCTTTCAGGTCTGCTGGCACTTACCCTATCTCATCTGCTTACACACCATCTGGTGTATTCCTTTCAGGTCTACACCCTCTCAGATTGGTTGGCATTCCATGCTCGCTTACCTGATGAGGCTTATGGGCTGTCGGGTACTCACCCTTTCAGGTCCATTTGTGTACCACGCTGGGCTATTCCTTTCAGGTACGTGACACTTATACCATACAGGGTCTGCCTTGCATGCTGGAACTCACCCTTACCCACCATTCTGACTTGTTCCTTTAAGTTGCGCAGGTCCTTCACCCTACATGTTCCACTTCTCTTTCATCCTTTAAGGTCTACTGGTGTTCCTTGTTGTTCTTTCCCTTGCAGGTTTACAGGCCATCAAGCACTCACCCTTTCAGGTCTGCTTACGGACCTTCAAGGTTCAAGATTATTTAATTGTCATGTAATAAAAACTATTTTATTGTATGTAAAAATACTGCAACAGCAGGGTCTGTGACCAAGATGACAGGACTATGATTGGCACCAGCCACAATGGGTTACAGACTCTGGGGAAGCAGAGGACTGGTGCAGGGCACCAGAACATGGGAGACCACTCCCCCTCGACACCTTCCCCCACCCCCTTCAGAGAAGGAGAAGCAAAGGAGATGACCCACAGGATGATTGATGGCAGACCAGTGAGGGATTCTGTGGTTGAAGAAATACACAGGCAGCGGAGCTGTTGGTGACTCGTGGCAAGGAACCCGTGCAGGCTGTGGGCTGCTGGCAATTGCGGTCGAGGGATTTACATCGGGTTGCCAACAGCTGGAGACTGGTTCAAAACTGGCTGAAGGGGTACCAGCTATTGGAACTGGGATGCGAGAGGGTGCCTGATCATGTCGGAGATTCAGATGTGAAGCTCAGCCTGCTGATGGTTTGGACTGGACTCCTGTATAATGGCAGGGGCGCTGGAGGCAAATCTTTTTCTCTGACTGTAAGAGACGCTTCAGGAAATTTCTGCCAATGGCAAATCTGTCTGCCGTAAGGCAGGCAAGAACAAATTCCATGTAATAGTGCACTGTCTTTATTACATGGCAATAAATTGAATCTTGAAAAAGAAAATGTGATATTGCACAAAATTTCCTACAGTCTATTGCAAGGCAGATAAAGATGCGCCATCGGAAGAAATTGCCTGTGCCCCTTACAGTCAGAAAGCAAGGAGCCAAAGAAAGATCCCCAGAGTCACTGAAGGCCCATGGATTTGCTTCCAGGACTCCTGTAGTCTCTGCAGAAACAGCCTGCAGTCCAAACCATCAGCAATCTAAGCTGCAGATCCAAACCTCTGACATGATCAGAAAGCCCTCAGCGCTCTTGCATCTCATACCTGGTACTCCTTCAGTCAGTCTCCATCAGTCTGCAGCCTAGTGCCAGTCCCCTGACCACAGTCACCAGCAGCCTACATGGGTTCTTCAGCCTCAGCCCCTCACTGGTCCATCGCCATAGTCCCTGTCCCATGGGCCATCTCCTCTGCTTTCCTTCTTAAACAAGCAGTGGTATCCCCATCTCTGGTGCCCTGCAACAGTGCTCTGCTTCCCTTGAGTCTGCAACCCCTCGTGGCTGCCATGTTTTCATACTACATGACCTTTAGCTTTACTGGTCGGCAGGATTATAGTCCTCAATTTTTTTGCTAAAATAAATTTTATTCACAATAACTTATTTACAACAAAGAAAATGGTTCAAAGTCTTTTCATGTCTTTAGTGTCATATCCATTTATTTCCATCAATTACCTGGTTGGTAGCAGAACATTGGGCACTGTCACGCTGAACACTGGTGCACCTCAGGGGTGTGTGTTCAGCCCATTCCTGTTCACGCTACTGACCCATGAGTGCATCATCAGAACCAGCTCCAACAGTGTCATCATGTTTGCAGATGACACAACAGTCGTCGGCCTCGTCAGCAACAACAACGAGTCGCGCTACCGAGAAGAGGTGGAACATTTCATGAAATGGTGCGAGAGGAACAACCTGAGTTTCAATACAGACAAGATGAAGGCGATGATCGTGAACTTCAGGAGGACCAGGAACAATCACCCTCTACTACACATTAACAACTTTGTGGTAGAGATAGTGGAGATCAGGTTTCTTGAAGTTCATTTAACTAGTGACTTAACGTGGACACTCAACATCTCCTCACTTGTCAGGAAGGCGCAACAGTGACTGCACTTCCTGAGAAGATTGAAACAGACAAGGCTACCAGCCACCATTATGTCAACCTACTGCAGAAGCTCTATCAAGAGAGTCCTGGCTGGCTGCAATCACAGTATGGTACAGTTGCTGCAGAGAAATAGATCAAAGGCCAATCAATAGGACTTTAAGAGTGACGTCGAGGATCTCTGGAGTCTCTCTTACCCCCTTAGACATGATCCACTGGGAGTGTTGTCTGAAGAGGGCGGGCAGAATCATTGAGGACCCTTTCCACCCTGCACACAGCATCTTTAAGCTGTTTCTGTTGGGGAAGAGATCCAGGAGTATTAGAGCCAGCACCACCAGGCTTAGGAATAGCTTCTTCGCACCTGCAGTGAGAATGGTGAATGACCAAAGGAATAGCTCACACTAACCATCCAAGACTTGACCTACATATGCATTGTTTGTCTGTATGTGTGTTATATCTGGTTATGGTGCTGCATGTTTTGTACCGAGGACCAGAGAACACTGTTTTGCAGGTTTTACTTGGAAAATCAGATGTCAAAAAGCTTGAAAGTACATTGTCACATATGGGAAAGGTAAGGGTTCCATTATTGTCACATAATACTACATTTAGAATGTAACATACATGAAATTCCTTCTGTCTACCATAAGGCTCGCAACCCCTGGTTTACAAGACCAGTGCTCGAACCACTGAGCTGTCAGACCTCAGTGTGATTTGAGGTCTAAAAAGAGAAAACATTAATAGTCAATACTTACAAAAGTATGTCTACATTGAGTGTGTTCAAGGATATAATTTAAATTAATATGGGTCCACAGGGGAAAGTAATGACACGGAAAAGCCATGAGCAATGATTCTACACATCATAAAATTGTTGGGTAGAGCTGCTTTTCACTTTCTATTGTTTTAATTGGCTGCCCCTAACAACATGGCTTTCATTATTCGTGACCTTTGCGAAACCTCTCATTTCAAAACAAATTCCATTTTCATTTTACATTTCCTATTGTCCTTAGGTACACACACAAAGGTTGCATATTCATCAGCCAGGAAACCTATCAGTGCTCTCCTATCTATACTGCCAAAAGGCTTTCGGCATTAAATATCCTGTTGATGATATGTTGCAACACATCCATCCCACTAAAACCAAGAGCTTTCTTTGTGCAAAATTATTTACACTGACTCTGTCCAGAGAGCATACAAACTCATAAAATAGACGTAATTTCAATTCCCATGAAATTCATAAACCAAAAGGCATAAATTAATCTTAATTGGTTGCAACATTTTCCATGAGGTATTAAGTTCCTGGATCATTAAATCCACCATAAAGAAACAGTTGAAATAAGGACACTAAATATTAGCGCATACACTGTAATTGCCTTTTTTTCCCATCGATTCCCAATGTTTTATACATGGCTTCGTATTCATCTTCAGCCTGGAAAGTTCTTTTTTGTTGCAGAAGTCTAACATAATTTAAATCTCACTATTTGTCACTGGGGCAAATGAAGGGTTAGATCCTATTTTTTTTTTAAAGTCTGGTTATATGGTCTCTCCTTTAATTTCATTTTCTCTTTGAGACTTCTTAATTAAACTCTTTGTTCTTTTTAATTTCATTCATTGAGGTCAGAGAAATGGTCATTAGTAATAGGCTCTGTTCCACCTTGTTGTTTAAAAAAAGACTTTGGATACAGACGGAAACTTGTGTATCGAACTCTCATTTATGGTTCTTAGACTGCAGGCGTGAAACGGCACAATCAAGGAATTTTGTCGCTACCCGGGCCATCTGAAAAGGAATGTGCAGGAATTTGGAGTCAATCCCTGCCCCATGATTTATCCTGCAGGACCTCTACAACTTTTTGGAGGAAGCCTGCAATGTAAGTCGTACCAGAAAAATTTGTTGACAGTCATCCACTCGACTATACGTCCAACCACCAGGACTGTTGCTCTCAGATACTTGCAGTCTAAAAAGACGCCCAGTGTGAATGACCACATAGGCAGTAATTATGTTAATTTTTTCCACGATTTTCCCAACAATGCAGTCTAAAAATTGTAATTGTGCATTCCTAACTAGGTTGACCGAGGCTGTATAGATTTATAAATATAGTTTGCCAGCAAGATCTATTTTAATTTCACTTCACAGCTATTAATTATTTCATGTCTTTTAATTAATTTCTTAGAACACTAAGCTTATTCCAGATTTACTCTCGGATTGTAGTAAAACACGAGAGTCTGCAGACACCGCGATTGAAGTAAAGTAGGAGGGAGTATTTTCATCACACCTTGATGAAGGGCTGAAGCCTGAAACATTGATTATGTATCTTTATCTTTGCTACATAAAATGCACGGTTTGACCTGCTGAGTTTCTCCGGCATTGTGTTTTTAATCTAGGACTGTGATTGATCCACAACATTTGCCATAACATTAACATTGAAGTGGCTGAAATCATATACAGGTAAATGTAGCCATCAGTATCTTCAAGTTCGACAGTACATCCCCGATGAACATGCCAAACTGATGATTTTTTTTTTTGCAGTTGTTACAACTGTACTTATCCAGTCAATTGAACAGTCCTTTGCATTCATGACTTACTTCTTATGTTTATTAATGATCTGGATGGCAATGTAATAAATATTATCAACAGATTTGCAGACTCTACCAAAAATGGTAGCTCAGTGGTCAGTGAGGAAGGATATCCTAAGTTTACAAATGGATCTAGATCAATTGAGAAGGTGGGCCAGCAAGGGGTGGCAAATCGAATTCAACTTTGACAAGTGTGAGGTGTTGCACTTTCCACAGTAAATGGCAAAGCCCTTGAGAGTGTTGTAGAACAGAGAGATCAAGGGGTGGAGGTGCATAGTTTCATGAAAGTTTCAACTCCATGGACAGAATATTAAGGCAGAATTTGACATGCTTATTTTAATTGGGTGGGATACTAAGTAGAAATGTTGGGACTTTGTGAAACCACACTTGGCATACCAAGTTCTGGGCATCTAGCTAGAGGAAGGATATCAATAAGTAGAGGAGATCCACCAGGATGTTACTGGGACCAGTGGACTTGAGGTGTAGGGAGAGATGGGATAGACTGACTTTATTCTCCAGAGCATTGTAAGCTGAGGGATGATCTCATAGACATTTATAAAGTCATGAGGGACATGGTGAATGCTCATAGTCCATTTCCCAGGATAGATTCTAGAACAAGAGGGCATATGTTTAAGGTGAAACGAGAGATTTAAGAGGGAAGTAATCTCAATCTGCAGGATTGTTACATTGTCAAAGCACGGTTGTGCAGTCCCCAAAACAGTTACCCATCCTTTCCACACAACTTGGGAGAGATTGACTGATCTTCCAAAAATCAAGGGAAACATGTCTCCCCAAACCTCAGGCAAGACTTGAGGTAAGTGAGTCTTCCCAGACCTCAGAAATGTATAGAATCATTTCCCCTGAAATAATCAGTGTCATTTTAGCATTTCAGTTTTCAGCTATCACCAGTTTTCCAACTGTGCGTTTCTCCTGCAGAACCAGGCAGCTCATAAACATAGATCAGAAAAACTAACTACAGGCAAACGCAACACTTCCCTCTCCTTTCTGTCCTGAGACCTGAAGCAGGGGTTCAACCCTTGCCTTTCTGATGTCCCAATTAGATTAACCATTTTTAACATTTCCTCTCGGCCGGGCGATGAGCGATGGCATTCAAGACAAATGCCAAATGAAATGTGCGTCGACTTGGCAAAATGTAATTAACCACATCGACATAAGGGTTTACCTAATGGCGGTATCTAAAGAGGAAGGACTGCGCCGATGTCGACCGTGCCATTGTATTCATTAACCCAGTTGGACCTGGAATGGTTGCAGTGCAGTTTACACTGGAAAAATGGCAAGAGGTCTAGGTGAAAAAAAAGGTTGGAACTGGAATGGCACCCCCCATTCCGATTCCAAGCTTTTTACAAAGCATGCGTTCCGGGAAAAAGGGAATAACTTTCCGGAACACAGTGGCTGTGTAAAAAACGTAAGGGTCTAAACTCTGAAACTCCCCTCTCAGCATCATTAGGGCAGCACTTTCCCCAGTCAGACTAAAGTGTTTCAAGAATGTGTTTGACCACTACTTTCCTGAAGGCAATTAAGCATGGGGATAAATGTTGTCCTTGACAAAGATGTCTGCATCCCATCAACGAATAAATAAAAGATTACCTTGCTGCAAACCTGAATCCAGCAGAGACTGTTAACCTTGGTGATTACCAGGTAGGAGTGCTAAGTCTTGCAGACATGCTTAGTAGCGGCAAGCTGACAGGCAACAGAACTACCTTGGCTGCGGATCTCTTCGATATGCCAAAGAAATTACTGATAGGTTGTCCTTCAATCTTACGAGGATGCAAATGGAGAAATAAATTATTTCCAATCAGTATTCAAATAAATTATTCTTGATACATTCCCATCACACAAATACACACCAGTCAAAAAGGCCCACCTACACCCCCCACACACAGAAAATGTGAAAAAGGGTCCTTGTAGTTGAACAAGAATAGAAAAGAAAACATTTTAAGTCCAGCAACTATTTTGCCTGTGGCAATTTTCAGTTGGCTCCCATCACCTATGGGATGCTCATGAATACCTGTGAATGTCAAAAGAACATGTGGTACCAGTTCCCATGGTTTCAATTTCTACTTACACTGGATGATTTTAGGAGTCAGGAATGGGCTTCGGCTTTCAATGGTTTATTTATAAACAGTTTTGTTCCCTAAAAGTCTTTTATCCCCCATTTGTCCAATTGAGATTTCTGAACTTGTTCGGATTCCTCCAGCAATTAATTCCCAGTCATTGTAAATTAACTTTGTATTTGCGGTGCATTCTCTTCACTTATAAAACCAGTGTATCATTGAAAAACATCTCCAAAGTAAAAACAAATTTGGCTCTGAACAAGGGTCACGATATATGTGTCATTTATTTAAATTAATCTAATCACACGTTGCATAGAGAATCATTAAAAAGAAACAAAAGTTGATAAGGAACAATGAAAAAAAATCATCTGTCCAAGTGTTGAATAGATGAGCTTATAGATCATGATTTCATCCACAATGCCAATCTGTGCACAGATTATTTCACAAGGGATAAATGAGGAAACAAAGTCAAGTTTATTGTTATTTGATTGCTCAAGTACAACCTGGCAAAACAGTGTTCTCCAGTCCTCAGTGCAAAACATGAAGACACAATACCAGACCTAACACACATACAGAAAAACAATACATACGCAGAACAAATATCCATATTTATAAATAAATAAATAAATATTGCTTTGTGACTATGAGAGTCTCGGATGGTTAGTGCGAGCAGTTCCTTTGGTGGTTTATCATTCTCATTGCCCGTGGGAAGAAGCTATTGCTCAGCCTGGTGGTGCTGGCTCTGATCCTCCTGTATCTCCTTCCCACAGGGTCAGTGCCAAGGTGGAGGGGTCATCCGCAGGCATTGCCCCCCAGATGAGGTGCTGTGTCCCCCCCCCCCATATCATTGTGGCCATCCCTGGCAGACAGACCTGCCCCTATTCCCTCCCGCATCACTAGCTTCTAGGTTGACGCACGCTGGCAACTCTCCACCTGTCCCCCGGCCATGTCGCTAGTGTGCATCAAGCATCAGTAGTGTCTAGTGATGTTAACATAATAAAAGGATTGCTCTTATGTACCACGTCGGAGGAGCAGATGGTGTTAACAATGGGTATGTCCCTTCTTGTGTCCCCCACCTGTCAACAGGTACGTCCCTGCTAACTCCCCTCTAACACACTAAATCCCCCCTCTAACATAAGTTCTGGCATTGACCCTGCTTTTCCAATAAGCGCAGCTGAAAGATGCTGTGTGCAGGGTGGAAAGGGTCCTCAATAATTTTGTGTGTCCTCTTCAGACAATGATCCAGGTAGATCATGTCCATGGGGAGGAGGGAGGCTCCAGTGACCTTTTCTGCCATTCTTATGATCCTGTGAATTGACCTCCGATCAATTTCTCTGCAGCAACCATACTAAATGATGATGCAGCCAGTCAGGACCCTCTCAATAGAAGAGAGAGAGAAGGTTGACAAAAAGATGGCCTATAGCCTTGTCCACCAGTCTTCCAGGAAGTGCAGTCGCTGTTGTGCTTTCCTGACAAGTGAGGAGATGTTGTATGTTCACGATTGTTCACTAGTTATGTGAACTCCAAGGAACTTGGAAATTAGAATAGCAAAGAGGGGCCTTTTTGACATTGGAAAATATGAATACTGAAACCTTAGTTTAGGAAGCATAGAGGCACTCAGAAACAAAAAGGATAAAGTGTGTGTGGAGATTCAAGCGAGATCCTGAACAAATATTTCTCATTTCCTTTCATCAGGCAGAACGACATGAAGGTTGGAGCGTTAAGGGACATGTATACTGATACGCTGGAATGCATCCATACCAGGAAGGAGGAATTGCAAATAATATGGAGAATCCACAGGGCCCAGAAATTATTGTAGGATGTGAATCGAAGCAAGGAAAGGGGATTGCTGGGACTGTACTGGAAACTTTCACATTTTCATTCACCATAGGCAAAGTACGAGAAGATAGCAAATTTTATCCCTTGTTTAAATAGGGCAGTAGAGAAAAGCCTGGAAACTACAGGCCAGTAAGTCTTGCGTCAATGGAAGGGAAGTTTAAAAAAAAATTTAGACAGACAGCACAGTACCAGACTATTCTGGCCCAGAAGTCTATACTGGCAATTAACCTACACCCCTGAACAGTGGGAGGAAACCAAAGCCCCATGGAAAATCCACACTGACACGGGGAGAACGTACAAACTTCCTACAGACAGCGTGGGATTTGAACCCCAGTCCTGATCGCTGGTGCTGTAAAGACAATGTACTAACCGCTACACCTGATTCTGAGGGACAACATTTATGTGAACATGAAAAGGTAGCATTTTGCCATGGTTGTGTGCATGGGTGATAGCGCTTCACAAATATGGTTGGTTTTTGAGAAGCTGTCAAGGAAAATTGTTGAGGGCAGAGCAGCAGCTGCAGTTTACATGGACGTGCGTAGGCTTTTGACTAAGGTCCCACATGGTTAAGGCATAAGCAACCTGAGGTACATTGGCAAACTGATCAGATGGAATTTAATCCAGAAAAAAATGTGAAGTAATGCATGGGCGCATTATGTTCAGTGAGACCTTGGGGTATGTCCACAGCTTCCTGAAATTAGCACAGGATGTATCTGGAACACTAAAGTTGTTTTGCAATTAGCCTAATATCTTGATCTTTGAGTAAAGGGGATCAATGTCTGCACACTTTTGGGATTAAGGTAATCATTTGGTAATCTGATAGGAAAAATTTATGACTCCATATATGCATGCAATTCTCTGGTAAAGCAAAATCTAACAGACAATTCTGCCTGTAGTTTTTAATTAAACATGTGGAATTCTGAAACCTGTTGGACTGACTGGTATCTAAAACTAGGTACCCTATCACCTTTTACACTGCAAGGGACAACAGTCAGTTCTAAAGGATCATTAACCTGAAACATTAATTCTGTCACACTCTCCACAGATGTTGTCTAACTTGCTGAATGTTTTCAGCATTCTGTTTCTATTTCAATTTTCGAGCAAATACAGTTTTTTTTAAATTCCTTGGCAGATTTGATTAAGATGTTCTGAATTTATAAGAGGCACTTTATAAGATAATTAGATCACTGATAGCATCATAACATATGGATTGGATTTCAAATTACTAAAAGATTTACTGATGCATTAACAGACAATATTCCTTAAAATGGAAGATTTTGGCCACAATGATGGCCAATAATAGTTAAACAAAAAAATTGATCTGCCTTTTAATTCTCCTACTTTAGTGCAACGATCGTTTTGTATGATTACCGAATTAACTTACAATCTCATTAATAAGAAGTGTCAATGAAATGACCTGGCAAGTGAACACAGGCAGCAAGCTAATTATTGTTCATATCAATCAATGCCTATAGTTTAAAAACATTTTGAGATGACCAATAGCATTTATATTAAAGAAAAATACAGTTTTATATGAAAACTTAACAAGATAAATCATGAAATCTATGTATTGATTTTTTTTACATTGATCAAAATACGTAAAAAATTCCAAATGGCTTCATTATTGAAAGTAATAAATCTTGTAGAAATGGTAGGTAATTTCTGGAAATTAATTTTCTGTCAATAAAATTGAATAATGAGAGACTATATTTTATAAATGTTTCCATTTCATTCTGAAATTTTAGTAATTTTAGTATCAGTACCCTGCATAATATCACAAAAATGAACTCTCAAAATAAGACATGACATTGTTTCATCAGAAAGCAAACAATTTGCTAATTTTTATTCTGTCTAGAACAAAAAAAAAACAAATTGTGGGTGATAATTTAGAGGAATAAAAGAACCAACACAGAAAAAGAGATGGAATCACTGTACATTTCAGCTTGTTTTGGGACTTCTCAAATGCTTCACGTTAATTTATCAGTGGTTCATTAGGCAGTTTAGTTGTGGCAACACAAACTGAATGGAGCAGATACTGTAACAGAGGGGACTTCATTTGTAAACATGGTTTAGTTTGCCCTAGTGAAGAGAATCATATATCAGCCTTGCACAGCACATTAATGTTCTTTTTCCTTAAAATAACTGCCATACTATTCTTTTTCATTAATTTCTTCTGTACACTTGGTTAGACTGCATGTGTAGCAGATAAAGTAACACCGAGCTATGGAGTCCACCGGCACAAAAACAAGCCCTTTGGCCCATTATGTCTATGTTGGTTAGCCAGCATGCCTTTGTACAAATCATATGTTCCTGCACTAAGCCCACAGACTTCTCTGCCTGGTCATTTCAAGTGCTCATTCAGATACCTGTCCATTTGGTGCAGTTGAAATTTAAGAAGGCATTTAACAAGATGCAACATAAAAGCTGGATATGTACGATGAGAGCCCATGGTGCAAGAATTTTCCAGATCACAGGGTAGATGTTGAGATGATTCCAGAAGTGGGAGAACCCAGAACCAAGGGTCTGTTACAAGATGAGGGGTGCAATTTTAAAACTAAGGTGACTAGGAATTTGTTCTTGCAGAGAATAGTGAATCCTCTGCTCTGGATGGAGGATTGTGAAGGCATTAAAGATGAAGAAGAAATATTTCACATCTTTCTTGATATATCAGGGAATTAAAGGTTATGGGGAAATGGTGGAGAGGATGAGACCTGAAAGCTGTTTATTATAAATCCCAGACCGTACTGAATGGTGGGGCAGCCTCTAATAGCTATGCGCTTTATTCCATTTCTTACTTTCATGTTCTCTTGTTTAGCAGACTCGGTAATCGTTTTATAAGATCTGGCACTAGGAAGGTAGCAGCCCCATCCTGGATTCATATCTTTAACCACAGAAGCCCTTTTGCGTTTCCAACCCATTCTCCTCACTATCGAGTTTTCTATCATTATTAATCATCCCCTCATTCTCCTTCCTACTTTGTGCAGCTAAATTGCCTCAGAGACTATTGGTTTAGATAACGGTTAGATCATGGGTGAATATAAACCTTACATTTAAGATGTGAGTGTGGATTTAAAAGGATTTAAATACATGATTTAAAAAATAGGCACTGAGGAATTTTCTAAAGACAATAAAACCCCTGATATATGGAATTCAAGCAACCAGCAGCCTCAAGCAACTGGCAAAAAAATTGAGTAAATAAATTGTTAAAAAATATGGAAGTTTAAAATTGGCGTGCCTTGGCGTTCACTAATCACATTACATACAAACTCAAGAAACCAGAAAATACATTTATGTGGGATTTACTAATCCCTATAGGTGCCGGATACCAAGGTCTTGTTTTGGATTGACTGCAATCAATAGTGAATTTTAAGAAATGTGAACCAGGAAGTTAATATGAGTTTTACATTTATTATACAGATTCAGGCCCAGACTCCCAGGCCTTGTATTTATGCTATTGACAGCCATCTACTTGAATCAAGTGGAGTTGGAGTTCCTCAAATATCCATAAAGGAAGGTTTGTTGGCAAGCAGGCCATTTGGAGGATTGGTCAGTGAAAACCTGGTCATTGACCCCTTTAATTGTCTCATCGATACTATAAAGCCCACCACATGTGAGCCATCTTCCCCTTCTGGGACGAACCCAAGCTCCACTCCAGGTTGGGAAACATGGGCAATGCTAGAGGATTATTGGTAAGGTGTGCATGGGCAAAAGGTTGGGAGATGTAATATTGTGTGCCTCGTGTTCCCAGTTTAATTAGATAAAAACCGTGCCTGCCAGGAATATCAAGGGATGGTGGGTATCATATGATGCAACTTGATTGTAAGGCCTTCTTCCCCCGAGTGGTTCTGAGTATAATGTTTAATCGGTGTGTGTGTGTGTGTGTGTGTGTGTGTGTGTGTGTGTGTGTGTGTGTGTGTGTGTGTGTGTGTGTGTGTGTGTGTGTGTGTGTGTGTGTGTGTGTGTGTGTGTGTGTGTGTCCTGTTGTGACTACCCTACATGTGTAAATAAAAACTATTATATCAATCATTTGTGTTCAAGGTTTTACCCTTGGGACCCATTTAACCAGTTTCACATACATAACACTTGCGCAGCCTGACCATGAGCAATTACTTAGAAGAAAGGCGCGGTCAGCCAACTGAACCATTAATGAAGATGGATGGGCATCCTGAACTTTGTGCCAAGATTATCTTTGCAGCCTACATGCTATATAATTCTCCAGTTAAAACCGTCTATCCTTGAGGCAAATGGGGCTGTAGGAAGGCAGTCATCTGTTGCCAAGATTTTATCAATGGGAAACCCTATCTATTACATCCACTAACTAGTCCTAATCTCCTCTGGTTATTGAAGTGAGGAAGTGAATGATCTTGAACCGACATTCAGAGAGAAAACAATTTTGTCTCTGCCTGTTTTGACCATACCTAGTTGCTGTGTACTGCATTAATAACATCAGTTCCATGTATGAAATGGCATTAATCTGTGCAGCAAAGATGGCAGTAAATAAGAACATACGAGCAGAAGTCAGCCACCCGGCCATCAAGCCTGCTCCACTATTCAATGAGATCATGGCTGATCTCCATCTACCTGCCTTTTGCCCATATCTCTTCACTCCCCCACTATGTAAAAATCTATCCAACCTGGTCTTAATTTACTGAGGTCGCCTTCACTGCTTCAATGGGAAATGCATTCCACAGATTCACAACCCTCTGGGAAAAGCAGTTCCTTCTCATCTCTGTCCTAAATCTACTACCCTGAATCTTGAGGCTATGTCCGCTAGTTCTAGTCTCCCCCACCCATATCACCATATAACCACTTACAGCACAGAACAGGCCAGTTTGGCCCTACTAGTCCATGCCGTAGCAAATCCCCACCCTCCTAGTCCCACTGTCCAGCACCCAGTCCATACCCCTCTAGTCCCCTCTTATCCATGTAACGATCCAGTCTTTCCTTAAATGTAACCAATGATCCCGCCTCGACCACGTCTGCCGGAAGCTCATTCCACATCCCCACCACCCTCTGCGTCAAGAAATTTCCCCTCATGTTCCCCTTATAATTTTCCCCCTTCAATCTTAAACCATGTCCTCTAGTTTGAATCTCCCCCTTTCTTAATTGAAAAAGCCTATCCACATTTACTCTGTCTGTCCTTTTTAAAATCTTAAACACCTCTATCAAGTCCCCTCTCAATCTTCTACGCTCCAGAGAAAAAAGCCCCAGTCTGCACAACCTTTCCCTGTAACTCAAACCTTGAAATCCTGTCAACATTCTCGTGAACCTTCTCTGCACTCTCTCTACTTTGTTTATATCTTTCCTATAATTTGGTGACCAAAACTGTACACAGTACTCCAAATTTGGCCTCACCAATGCCTTGACCCATGAAAACAACTTACCTGCCTCTAAATGTTTCTATAATACCTCTCTCATCCTTCTAAATTCCAGCGAGTAAGCGCCAGACGACTCAATTTATCATCATAGTTTAAACCCATCATCTCTGGAATCAACCTGGCAAACCTCCTCTGCACCACCTCCAAAGCCAGTACATCTTTCCTCAAGTTAGGAGACCAGAGACCAGCCGTACTCCAGCTGTGGCACCACCAGTACCTCATACAGTTGCAGAATAACCTCCCTGCTTCTAAATTCAACCCCTCAGCTAACTGTAGTTTAACATAGCACATCAGAGCTTGGATTTCAATATGAGAATTTCATAGGTCAAAGGAGTTTCTTCATCAGAGTTTCAATATAAATGCCCACAGAATAGTGGATCCAGTTCAAATCAATGCAGTCATTTGCACAGTTATCAACACATTCTACAAGTCTTTGACACAATTCCATAAATCAAAGAGACTGTTCATGTTTTAGATACAATCTTATTCTAAACACAAGGGTATTTGTACTTTTTAAATGTGCAGACCAGCTACCTATGTTTCTCATGGAAATGGCTGGTGTAGATTCGTCATGATGTAACACATATGCCTGCCAACAGGTGGCAATGTAAACCAAATGTTTCAACTTGCTCTCTGAAATTGATACTTCCTTACAAGCTCTCCATGCAAAATGATTTTGTAGATAATTTAAATAATTTTAGATAAATATTTATCAAAATTATCTTTGCTACGATTTCCCCCCTCTGCTATCTTGAAAGTCTACTGTTTTGACTCCAAGAGTTGTTTCTCCTGCTGACACACTTCACATGTCCTTCTCTCATGTAACTCATTGTGTCGAACTCCTTTTAGCCACAGGCAGTGTTGTTTAAGAGGACTTCCCATGCTGCTTTTAGCAGCCCCCTCACAGTTTCCAACCTCTGGCAGGGTCTCCAACCACCACTAAAGACCATCTGGTCCATTAGCCATCATTGTTACCTGCTCAAGCCACCCCATTCTAAGTTGTAGTGTCCAACTCTTTAGCTAGAACTTGCATCACTGTAATTGGTGGAGGCATTTTTACACAGTATTGTTCCAGAGTCTGCTTGTTATCATTTCGTGATATGACAGGACAGATTATGGCTTTTACTGGACGGAGAGCTAAGTGAATGCTACCCACCTAATTAACAACATTGTCCTCTATTGAGTGAAGCACACAATGAGGAAAAAGTACGGCACAATGAAAACAGAAAACACTGGAAATACTTAGAGGTTAGATTGCATCCATGCAAAGAAAAGCAGAGTAATTGTCCCAAGTCTTTGACATTTTCTGTCCTTACTTTTATTTCAAATTTCTGTCTGTTTTGAACTTTTCCAATACTTAGTGCTTTGCGCTACCCTCCATTCTTGAATAGAAAACTCAGAACTCTTTCAATTCCATGAATATAAGTTATATTCATGAATATAATAATATGTCGGTTGAAGAATGTCGCTGGTTGCATTTGAATGTTTTCTCTGACCCGTAACAACATTGTGATGAACAAGGTTAAAATATTATTAACAACAACATCAGGTTTGAAAAACTTCCCAAATGTTTGAATAAGATGAAACATGTTTCTAAATTCTGATCTGTCTGAAATATACCGACAACTCTTACGTTAACAGCTGCCACTGCATTTTTAAGGTAATATTCAGTCCTGAAGGATGAGCAATCAATACAAATCCATTTACTTCTGCATTCAGCATTTTGATAATCATAATGTAAAAATCAAAAACAACCGAGTTTCCATTTGGCTAAAAAATGATCTTGAATTCTATTTCTGACATCTCCAATATCATGAGAGATGACAACATGAAATAGTATTGACATTTCAGTAGAGATCACATAGTAAAAATCATTTTAATTGGTAACCAATTTAAATGACGCACTTATAAGAAATGCATTTTTCCAATATACAAACAATAACACCTTTTATTTTTGCCAATGTTTCGATGTAAAAAAAAACCACCCTAAATATTTATGTAATAACAAACATGGACAAATATTGTTTGCAATGATTCTCAAATGGAACTTTTGAGCTACGCTGTTCCTGAATTCTGTGGTTACTGTGGCATTTTATTCTCAACCTTTCTTTCATTGTGCAACAACCAAATAGGTAAACCCCCAACCTTATTATTTTATAAATATGACAATAAGTGTTGTAGAGGTAAATGAATACCACACAACTTAATGGACACTGAATATTGCCTCTTGCACTAATAACACTGCACAACAATTTCCCCCCCCCCCCCAAAAGGTTTGCTTCCTAAACACAAAGATAATTTCCTGCATCATGTAGGAAGTTGGAGAAACATTAAATTAACTTCCATTAAATTTAGCAAGTTTTATTGATAATGATGCTGATACATTACTTTAGTTCCATTGTCACTGATTTTTATTTGTACTCAGCATCTGATGCCCCTCATGTCAGTGTCAGCATTGATGAATTCTAATAGCCCTGATACCGCTTTTCCACGGTTGCAATGTCCTGGTGAAACCTTTCACCATGTTCATCACTGACTGCACCAAGATCAGCAGGGAAAAAGTCCAAGTGCGAATATAGAAAATGAATTTTCAATGACATGCTGTATTTCATAGTTTTGTATGCTTGAAGTGGACTTAAAATACGACAGGAAATCACAAAAATAGGTTAGATCTAAAAGAAAATTCTGTGATAGGAAATTTTTAAGATCATTTTCATGATCAGCAGCCTAAGATCCATAAAATACACCGAAAACTGTTCAGGAAGCCAAATGTTCATTGACCTGTGTAATAAGTGATTTGTTACAGGTTCTTTCAGTTAGAGGCATGGGCGGAGTAGTCATCCTATCACTGGGCACCTCAAAAGAGAATGTCAAAGGATGTCTAGCTCTTTGGAAACACATGGTTAAAAAAAAACCTCTCTCTAATACTTGGGTTTCAGCAAAGTTTCAGCTACCCAATCGTGAAACACTACCTGACATGCAAGTCCATGAAAACGTACAGCATAAAGGTCACCTTCAACAGGCAAATAAATGGTTAGTTTACAATAAAAATATATTGATAGTAAACAGTCTTCAAAATATTGAATGTAAGTCAAGTGAAAGCAAGTGAGCAGGTGATTTTAAAATAATAAAGTAGAACTACTTTCATCTGTTTAGTGTAAATATATTTACGGAAGCACAGAATAGGCCGAATTAACTTTTCCTAAACATGATGCAGCAGATTTTTGATTCACTAAATGAATGCTTTAGATAATAACATAATGGTAATTTGTTAAGAACACGTCCTCAAAAATCCAGAAAATACGCAAGATATCACCTTACTTTTTGGAGTTGTGCACTTGTAGTTGTAGGGTTTGGGACCAGGATCCACTGTTTCAATTATTTTCTTTTATTTGCTCACTTGTCCTGAATACTAATTATTAAACAATTCCCAGCATGTGGACAGAACTGAATTTTGCTGTCCATGTGTTTTCTCTGAATTGACTGTTTTGTTAGGACCACTTCAGACAAACCATATTGTTCAGAATCTGGACTTGTACTGTACCCAGTGCACATCAGATCATTTGGGAGCTTCATGCTTTCTTGCTCAAGTGACATTAATGAATGGGATTTAGCAACAATCGAACACTTAGAATTCACCCTTACTCATGTCAGCATTTCTAATTAGTTGAATTTAAAAATCCCAGGTATCGTACAATATAATTAAGTTTGCAGATGGCAAGCAAGAGGGCACTCTCGACTTCAGAAAATATAACCATGTTCTCAACTGTGCAATGACAGAACAGCCAAAACAAACAGCTGGAGGAATTCAGAGTGTAAGCGGAGGAACACAGCACTTGATTCACTCATTTCCTCCAGCGTTTTGCTCCAGATTCCTGCATCTGCAGTTTCTTGTGTCTCCTCGGGAACGAGTTCGATATTAGTGAATGCATGTTATACAGTGAAATCCCTGTTATTCCTGAAATCAAACAACCTCAGAAAATTTTAAATTACGTTTTAAAAAAAATTTAGACATACAGCGCAGTAACAGGCCATTTCTGCCCATGAGTCCGTGCCACCCAATTTACACCCCATTAACCTACACCCCCAGGTTTTTTTGAACAAAAAAATAAATTGGTAAAAAATACAAAATTTTAAGTTTGGCATTTCCCCCTCCCCCTAGTGGCCAATTTACTAATCCATGCAACATGCAATCTCAAGCAACCAGCAAATTCACTTATCTGGCATCGACCAATCCCCATAGTTGCCAGACACAGGGGTTTTTACTGTGTACGGTGTGATTTGAAATGGAAAGTAGGCATGGAGTGATGGACTCAGGAAGACAGCAGTTGGCTGTGGATTAAGTAATGCAGCAGATGCTGGTTATGATATTATCATCTGAGGGTGACAAGCTGGGTGGCAGCAGGTTTCAGCAGCTGGGGAGGCATTAAGGAGCTAAACAACACTCCAAGGGTGGCTCATGCCATCCACAGGTCACGCTTAAGTGATCCAAGTATCAGGAATTATTGCGCACAATGTTGGGTTTCTCCATGCATTAATGCATCAAACAAAAGGAAAAAAAAATGGCAATGAACCTTTCTTCCTCACACCCACTCTAACCAAACCCCACACTTCCTTCCTTGTTCTCAATACTGTCGTAGAATCCAGTATACTTCGCTTTGTATTGCCTGTTTGCTGATTCGCCCTTTTTCCTTCCCAAGCTCAGCACATACTTGGTTCACTGACACCAAGCTGTGTCTTCTCAGCTTCTGGAGCTACATTAAATTGGCTCCTGGCTAAGCAAGGCTTAATTCTTAAAACAAACTGGTTTCGAATCACTCTATGGTATCATTCCATTCTCTCTCTATAATCTATCCCAGTCCTACAATCCTTCCAGATGTCTGCAGTCCTCTCAAGCAACCCTAAAATCAATGGGCATCCATCCATGCCTTCATTTTTCTATGTCACATTGCCAAAAGACCGCAAACCATTTCTTCACCCCTTTGTTTTTCTTCTAATAAGATGCTTCCTAAATACGTTCTAATCGAATATCTTTCTACAGAATGTGATTTTGTGTCAAACTTTGATTAATAATAGACAGCTGAGGAGATTTTGCATGTAACTGGCCTGCACACACAAAGTTTCTCACGATTCCTCCTGCCTCCACTGGGAATCAGGATTTTTGGTGTCCTCTGCCTTGCCGTACAATATAACCTTACCACTATTGCACATAATCAATACATTTACAGAATTTCTCTTCACTGAAGAGGTGTTTTGAGTCCAGGATAGGTTATCCCTTATATGCACACCAAGGAATTTAGTGCTCTCCATTCTCTCCAACACAGACCCATTAATATGTAGCGGAGAACAGTTGAGATTCACCCTCCTGAAGTTCAGAATCATCTCCTTTGTCTTTTCAGGTTGTTGTTCCCAGACCATTTTACAAGCCTTTCAAGCTCTTTCATTGTTGCCGATGAGGCCCAACTATTGTTGTATCATCCACAAATGTGGTGATTCTGTTTGAATGGAATCTGGGAGTCCAATCGTGAGACAGCATCATGAACTGTAGTGGGCTGAGCACACACCCAGTGCTCAATTTGATGGGGCTTGAGGCTTTGCTGCCAAACCAAATAGACTGTGCATTTTCCATCAAGAATCCAGTTGCAAGGGGGGCTGTGGTCCCAGCGAGGAGAGTTTATCCACCAATAATTCCTGAGGTACAATTGTGATGAGCACGGAGCTGAAGTCAATGAACAACAGCCTGGCCTATGAGGCATCGTAGGTCAAGACTGAGTGGAGGGTCGAGGATATTGCATCATCTGTAGATCAGTTTGGACAGTAAGCAAATTGAACAGGTCCAATGTCACTGAAAGATGCACTTTGATGACCATAGACATCAGTGGTACTGGGCGGTAGTCATTTAGCCGTGTTACCATTCCTTTCAACAGTCAACATTATTAAATAGCTGACCAGGCTATTTATAAATCAACCATATTGTTCTCTCTGAAAATTTGTGAGCAGATAGATTTTTACAAAAGACCTGATATTCAAAATCTATTAGAAATTAATTATCCTTAAGTGGTAAAACCATCAAGCATTTTTTAAAAAGTTGAGACATTTTTAATGATTTTAGTCAAATAACAATGTTTAAATAGACTCAACTACTTTGGAAAGAAAATATATATATTTTTAACACTTACTAAATCTCTTGCAGTCCCTCTCCCTTGAAAGGAAACCTATTGGTACTGCATCGGGTCTGATCATGTTCGTTCTAAGCAGGCGGTTTCTCAGGGAAACTGCAGCGAGTTTGAATCCCACTTCTGGACTTGACCAAATAAGACAGTCAGAGCACTGGAAACAAAGACAAATATTCAGTGCCTTCTTGGTGGCCAAGAGACCTATGCTCTATGACTCTCTGTGTCGCTTTTTATAACTCTACAATAAAGTTTGACCAGCAAATTTGTAACATCAGATGAATCATTCTGACATTTCCAAGAAAAATACCAATGATTATTTTACAATAGTTGAATATATTTATGAAGGGTTAATAATTGCAAACAACACTTTCTTTTTATTACCATGGCATTGAGTTTTAGAGTGTGAATTGTTCAATTCTTGTACAGCTTTAGAGTAAGAAACAAAAAAAGGAATGCTTAAGTTTGAGCCAGTACTTCAATCTTGTCATTTTAGAGCCAAAGCTACAATAATGTTCTTATATAAACTTCCAAAGATTTGACAGCTGACACTGAAAAACTATTAAAATAAAATTTGTGGAAAATTTTCTCCGTTCTCATTTCAGGAAAAGGGTTCAAATTTCCCTTTTTGTTTTTAATTATTAAGTAGCACACTGATTTTAGACAACCTGTCAATGGCTTTGTCAGGAGAATTTCAGTGATGTGATATGTGGAAATGTAAGGGCTCAGTAATGAATGATGCATTGTGCCTGGCTGAAGCTTTTATTTACTTTACACAATATAACATGGCGCCCATCAAAATGTTTAGCATATTGACTGGCATTAAACTGGCATGCACTCAAAGTCTCGGCAGAATATAAGTGATGGTGTTAACTATTCCAAGGAGCAAGCAAACTGTAAATGGATTGTGGAGTCCTCAGATATTGTTCTAGTTCTACAGATTTACTGCCTACTTAATAGGTTTTTATTTATTGATAAACATGCCATTGCATCACATTAATCTTGATTCTCTGCATACAATTCTTTGCAGCAGAACCTAGAAATTGAAGCAGGTGAATAACAGTTCTGGGCAAATATATTTTTACATGTTCTTAAATACAATATCCAAACACAGTTCTACTTTTAACACTAGGCAATATACGTAATGCCCAGATTTATATTTCTTTCTCATTGATCTTTTTAAGTGGAAAGTGAGACCTTGAATGACTAGCATTAGAGACTTACCCATTTGTTATTCAGCTTCAGCTCATATTGAGACTGAAGCTATTTGAATCTTGAACTCTGTAAAACCCGGTCCAAGTACAAATGAAAATAAAGATTATAAAAATAAGAGGAATTTAGTTGAATGGACAAAAGTATATGTTATGCATTGACAAGTATCACTGTGAGATACCCTAAATTGTTTTATCACATTATTATGCCACATTTATAGTTTAGCACTACACTATTACACCACCCAGGCTCGAATCTGGTGCTGTCTGTAAGGGCTTCCTGTGGGTTCTCTGATTTCCTCCCATGTTCCAAAGATGCACAGGGTTAGTAAGTTAATTCGCCATGCTGACTCGTGGGCCGGACTGACATGTTACCATGCTACATCTCTAAATAACTAAACAATTACAGCACAGCAACATTTGATCCTGACTTACTAATCAATGCAGAACGGAATTCCATCCAATAAAGATTTTTATTATATCAAGGATGTGGAAATATATTTTTTAAAACTTTTATTTTGATATTTCAGCTGCTACCTTAATCTATGTGTACTTAATAATCTTTGCACTGAAAATTATTTACCAAAGAATAATCCTTGCTCTGAAAAATATTTTCCAAAGAATTATAGTTTTGCTTCTTATGGTTTGCTTTGTGTGAGAACTCTTCAATGTAATTAGCTTTGAAAAAGAGGAAATTCAAATTAAACAGTTCACTAGATCTTCATAGAGAGCGTTCTTTAAAGGCAAAGTCACGTGCTGTTATTTTGGAGATGTCCAAAAGAATTGAATGATAGTTGAAATATATAAAATTTATGGTGCTTAATTTTTGCTTCCTTTTTTTGCCAGGACCAAGAGCGGTTTTCAAGAACCATCCACTTTACTTTTCCCACACTTTCTTATCCTCAAATGGTCATTTGTTACTTTTAGAGTACATGCAACCATAAACTTTCTTTAAAGTATATTCCACCCCATTTCTCCCATTTAGAATCAAGATTCAGTACCAGGGAGGCTGTAACAGATGAAGCAAAATGTGCAGAATCCAGGAAATGTATGATTTAGTTCAAACTTGGCCAAAAACAGTGTAATCGTTACCATTTATACTGCTACGTGGGTATTCCACTTTATGAACCATTTAACACTTCATATCAATTTAAGATTGCAAAATCTCTTTCTCATTGGCATACCTCTCAGTTTCAGGCCATTTCCATGTGATGTTTAATTGTCAGATCAATGGATTTTTGATTTTCTGTTTTTAATTTTCACTGTAAAATATTTAACTTGATATATATCCAATAGAGATTTGGAAATGTTTAGGGTATATAATACTTGGACCATTTTCTTCACAGTAAAACTATTTTTGTCAATTGTACTGACTTTCAGTTGAAGTGATAACATCTGGAAGTTTTTTAAAAATCTAGTTTGCATTTTGATAATTTTATTAAATTTTCATCTTTGATATATCTTGAACAATAAGTGTTGGCTAAAACAATTCTACCTACGAAACCTGTACAACATTGTCCAGTCATTTACAATTGTTTTTACATCAGTCAAGTAATTAGTCATTATTTTTTATGAATTACACATCACATTCAAATCAAACATTATTTGGTTGGAGAATTTCTTTCACTTTGAATCTTTATCACCTGTTTCCAGAATCACACAACCATCACTGCTTATTTAAAGGTTAAAATTAGCTGATATTTCATCTGTAAATTTTTGGGGCCAGAATACAAGCACTTAAAGGGCCCATGAAAGCTTCTTTTGATTGGAGGTTCCTTAACAGGAGAACAGTTCTTCTCTTTGTAAATAAAAAATATTTGATTCTTGACAGGAAAGAATAAAATTTGGGCAGTGTAGTGGTTAGCGCAATAGTATTGCCATGCCAGCAACCCGGGTTAGAATCCAGTGTTGTCTGTAAGGAGTTTGTATGTTCTCTAAGTGACTGAGTGGGTTTCCTTCATGTACTCCAGTTTCCTCCCATTATACAAAACATATGGGGTTGTCAGTTATTTAGTGTATTTGGGGGGCACGGGCTCATGGACCAGAAGAACCGGTTACTGTGCTGTGCATCGAATGAAAACCAAAGAACAAACTCATGATTAATAGAAGTTAGATCAAGTATTGGTTCAGAATTTACACCAGTTGTTTCAAAACTCAACCAAGCTGCCTCAATGATTAAGGAAATGCAAAGGCACATTCAGTTAAATGAAAATAAAATTCTCTGATATTTTATTCTAGATTAAAAAAATGCATTGGAAACCAATTGCAGTCACGAGGCTCATCACTCCCCACAATGAATTAATTTCCATGGTGTGGTTATATTAATTTGACCTCTTTAAAAGCTTCTAAATAGTCTTTTTAAATTAATCTTTGTTTGCTGGTCAAAAAGTACTAAAAGGTAGTTCCTGTAAACCTTAAAATAAATGAAATCAAGTACATAGGAACATTGGAAGTAGGAACAGGAGTAGGCCAAAAAAAGCTCATCGAGCCTGCTCCGCCATTCAATACGATCATGGCTGATCTAATTTATGACCTAACTCCACCTACCTGCCTTCTCCCCATATCCCCCAATTCCTCTATCATGTAAAAATCCAAATTTTAAGTGTGTTTAATGAAGCAGCCTCAACCACTTCCCTGGTTAGAGAATTCCAAACATTCATTACTCTCTGGGAAAAACTATTTTTCCTCATCTCTGTTCTAAATCTACTCCCCCGAATCTTGAGACTGTGTCATTTTAGTTTCCCCGGCCAGCTCAAAAAACCTTCCTACATCTATCCTATCCATACCCTTCATAATCCTATATGTTTCTATAAGATCTCCTCTCATTCTTCTGAACTCGAGCAAATACAATCCTAGACGATTTAATCTTTCATCATAAGTCAACCCCTTCATCCCAGGGATCAACCTAGTAAACTTCCTCTGGACCATCTCCAAAGCCAGTATATGGAGACCAGAACTGGACACAGTACTCCAGGTGCGGTCTTATACAGTTGCAACATTACCTCCCTACTCCTGAATTCAATTCCTCTGGCAATGAAGGCGAACTTTCCATTTGCCTTCTTAATAACCTGCTGCACCTGCAACCTAACTTTTTGTGATTCATGCACAAGCCCTCCCAAGTCCCTCTGCACAACAGCATGCTGTAGTTTTTCAACATTTAAGTAATATTCAGCTCTTTTATTTTTCTTGCCAAAGTGGATAACCTCACACTTACTAACATTGTACTCCATCTGCCAGATCTTTGCCCACTCATCCAGCTTAACTATATCCCTCTGCACTCTCCACATCCTCATTACAATTTGCTCTTCCACTCAATTTGGTGTCATCCGCAAACTTGGCTACACCACATTTTGTCCCCTCCTCCAAGTCATCAATGTAAATGGTGAACAGTTGTGGGCCTAGCACCGACCCCTGCGGCACCCCATTTACCACTCTGCCAACCTGAAAAACTCCCATTTATCCCGACTCTCTGCCTCCTGTCAGACAACCAATTTTCGATCCATGCCAATATACTTCCCCGGACTCCACTTTCCTGTAACTTACTGAGAAGTCTCTTGTGCGGCACCTTATCAAATGCTTTCTGGAAATCCAAATATACAACATCAACCTGTTCCCCTCTATCCACCGCACCCATTATATCCTCAAAGAATCCTAACAATTTTGTCAAATAAGATCTTCCCTTTCTAAAACCATGCTGCGTCTGCCTGATTGAACCCTTATGTCCCAAAATTTTCACTATTTCATCTTTAATGACGGCTTCAAGCATTTTTCCAACTACAGACGTCAAGCTAATTGGCCGATAATTTCCAGTCTTCTGCCTACATCCCTTCTTAAAAAGTGGCGTGACATTTGCTGTCTCCCAGTCTGCTGGGACCTGCCCAGAATCCAAGGAATTTTGGTATATGACCACCAATGCATCAACTATAACTTCTGCCATTTCTTTCAGAACCCTTGGATGCATGTCATCAGGACCAGGTGATTTGTCTGGCTTTAGTCCCATTAGTTTCTCCATCACCACTTCCTTTGTGACAACTATTTCATCAAGGCCCTCCCCAACATTCACATCCTTAACTCCGCACTTGAGCATACTGGACGTGTCTTCCACCGTGAAGACTGACACAAAATATTTGTTCATTGCCTTGGCCATTTCCTCATTTTTTGCTACCAGTTTTCCTTTCTCATCCTCCAAGGGTCCTATGTTAACTCTGGCCACCCTCTTCCGTTTTATATATTTATAAAATTTTTTGCTTTCTGTTTTTATATTTTGTGCCAATTTACTTTCATAATCCTTTTTCCCATTTCTTATTATCCACTTTGTAACCCCTTGTTGTCTCAAAGTTATCCCAATCTTCCAGTTTCCCACTGCTCTTTGTGGCTTTGTACACCTGCGCCTTCAATTTTATACTCTCCTTTATTTCCTTTGTTAACCATGGTTGATTTTTCCCTCCCTTGCCGCCCTTTTTCCTGACCGGAATATATTTTTGTTGAGCATTACAAAATATTTCTTTGAAAATCTTCTACTGTTCCTCAAATGTTTCATCAATTAGCCTGTGCTCCCAGTCCACTCTGCCCAATTCCTCCCTCATCCTATGGTAGTCACCCCTGTTTAAGCATAATATATTAGTTTTAGATCTATTTCCCCTTCCATCTGAATGAGAAATTCAATCATACTATGATCACTATTTCCCAGATGGTCTCTGACTATTACATCATTTACTCTACCTATCTCATTGCACAACACTGGATCTAGAAGAGCATTTTCTCTTGTTGGTTCCTTAACATGCTGCTCAAGAAAGCTATCGCGGATGCATTCTATGAAGTCTTCTTCCAGACTCCCACGACCAACTTGATTTTCCCAATCTATGTGGAAATTAAAGTCCTCCATGAGTACTGCCTCACTTATCTCTCTATTTATTTCCTGTGCCACTAAACTATTGTTATTTGGTGGGCGATAGATAACACCCACCAATAATTTTTTCCCTTTGTTATTCTTTATCTCTACCCAAATGGACTCAACATTATGCTCTTTAGATCTTATATCATTCCTCACTACTGCCTGGAGCTCATCTTTGATTAAGAGTGCAACTCCACCTCCCTTACCATCCTGTCTATCTCTTTGCACCACCCGATACCCTTGAAAGTTTAATTCCCATTTAGGGTCACCTTGTAGCCATGTTTCCGTGATGGCTACCAAATCATAGGCATGGGTACCGATTTGCGCCTCAAGTTCACTCACCTTATTTCTAATACTGCCGGCATTCAGATAAAGTGCCCTTATGCTCTTTGTCCTTTTAATATCTAGTGACTTCTGTAACCTTTTCTTTTGATTTTTCTGCCCACTGTTTTTCTTTGTAATTTTCTTAAGACTATCATTGACCCGAAAACTCACTGCACCATCTGATTTTTTACTTTCTCCTCCCAACATTACTTTTCCTATTTTACTTTTCCTGGCCATTACTTTATCTTCCCTACCTTTTTCCCTATCACTCTGGTTCCCATACCCCTGCCAAATTTGTTTAAACCTTGCCCCACTGCTGTACCAAACATACTTGCCAAAATGTTGACACCTTTTGGACTTAGGTGCAACCCGTCCCTCTTGTAAAGATCACGCCTTCCCCAAAAGAGATCCCAATGATCCAAGAAGCCAAATCCTTGCCTTGTACACCAGCCCCTCAGCCACACGTTCATTTGCCTTATCCTTACATTCTTTTCATCACTTGCATTTGGAACAGGTAGTAATCCCGAGATCACCACCCTAGCGTTCCTGTCTTTCAGCTTTCATCCCAGCTCACTGTAATCCCTTTTCATTACCTCCTCCCTTTTCTTGTCAATGTTGTTTGTACCCACATGTACCAAGACATCAGGCTGCTCTCCCTCGCCTCTCAGAATATTTTGGACCCGATTTGAAATATCTCGTACCCTTGCACCAGGGAGGCAGCACACCATGCTTATCTGGCTCACAGAACCTCCTGTCTGTACCCCTGACAATGGAGTCCCCAATAACTACTGCATTTCTCCTTTTTCTTTTCTTTTGCACCACTCTGCCAGGCTCATTGCCATTGACCTGGTGCCCGTGTCCATCTTCTGTCCGGTCATCTCCCTCAACAGAATCCAACACAACATAACTGTTGCTGAGTGGGATAGTCACTGGTGTGCTCTCCGTTTTTCTCGCTTTTTTCTTTCCTCCCCTGATGGTTTCCCACTTACCTGACATGGGTTCTGGAGTATTTATCTCCCTGAAAGTTGAGTCGATTAACTCCTCACTCTCCCTTACAAGCAGGTCATCAATCTGCAACTCCATATCCCTAATTCGGTCCCTTAGTAACTGCATCTCGGTACACCTGGTGCAGATGTGGCCGTTTGGGAGGGTGGAGGTCACCCATTGTTCCCACATCTGACACCCAGGACAGAGCATTAACCCTATTGGCATGACTCTGAATACGAAGGCAAATAACTCAGCTTACCATTTTTCCTTGCCTGCTTTCGCCAAAGCCGCTCCTCGCTAGCCACTCCCTCCCCTTTCACTCCTTTTATTGGCCCCTTGACCAATTAACCCTGTCACTTTCAGCAAGCTCCTCCTCCTCTGATTCACAGCCCGACTCTCTCCAAGCTCCTCTTCCGACTGCCAGCCGAATCAAGTAGGCCCAAGCCCCGGTAATCCCCCAACTTTAATAGCTTACCTTCTCCTCACTTTCAGCAAGCTCCTCCTCCTCTGACTCACTTTCACCAAGCTCCTCCTCCTCTGACTCACTTTCAGTAAGCTCCTCCTCCTCTGACTACAGCCCGACTCTCTCCAAGCTCCTCTTCCGACTGCCAGCCGAACCAAGTAGGCCGAAGCCCCGGTAAGCCCCTGACTTTAATAGCTTACCTTCTCCTCACTTTCAGCAAGCTCCTCCTCTGACTCCCAGCTGAAACAAGTATTATTTAAACAAACTGAAAGCTATTTTCAGATATTCAGATTGGTACTCAAATGTACCTTGAATTGATGAGCAGAGGTTACAGATAAATAAGTAAAGGGATTGAGAGTTGGGATGGTGGGATGGCTTAGAGATTCAACATAAAATCCTGTAGCCTCCTAACTCACAAGAACATTCCATATAAATATGAAGGGTGATACAGGATGGTTTGGAGATTCTGTGATTTCACCAACTTCTCGCTGGAGCAACAAGCTGTACTGACTTATAAGGAATATTCCTCAGTATATAATTATTTGTAAAAATTCTCTATTCTAGCATGTTTTGTAATTTTGTTTGTTTGTCGATTTTTATTCAGTGACATGTAAGTGGGTAGGTATAGGATTTAATACATTGGAGCTCCAAAGGTGCATTCTTCAGAGGCACCTCATGGACAGAATGGATGGAGCGATCTGGGCCACGTCAAAATCAACTACCATCTCAGATTTCAGAGTTATTGTGTATAACCCTGAGATCCTTTTTCCTGCAGGCGAGGCAGAATTACCGCTTATTGACAGTGCAAAAAAAAACACTGACTCAACCTACACATGTAAGCAAATAAAGAAATGTAAACAAGCTGCAATACAGAGAGAGAAAAAAATCAACAAAGTGCTAAAGTAGGAGTCCTTAAATGTGCCTGATTGAGTTTGTTGTTGAGGAGTCTGATGGTGGAGGGGGAGCAGCTGTTCCTGAACCTGGTGCTGTGTTTGAGTCTTGTGGCATGTATACCTCTTTCCTGATGAGAAATGAGTGAGATATGTGAGAGAGAGAGAGAGAGAGAGAGGTTTAATTTTACATAGAAAATGTTATGATGTAGATTTCATCATCTGAAATGTCTTTTCAAAATGGTATTGTACAGGCACTTGCAAGAAAATAGTTTGTAGTGACATACACAAAGAGCAGGGTAATTTGGCTGGTCGGCTCCACAACGGCTCCATCAATCTCAATGGGAGCATATATACAGGGCAGTAGAGTTTGGCTTTTTTATTTGTTATACAAAATTGTTTCCTTTTGTTTTTTTCTCTTTACAATTTCTTAACAAAGTTTTATCTGATATTTGACTAACAATTTGTTTAAGATAATTCTACTTCATAGAATCATCAAGGCTTAGGACACAATTCCACCTATTGATTCTTGCTACTGCTTAATTTACCTTTTGCTTTTCAATATACTGAACTACACCAAGACCTCTTATTACAGTTGGAGATTATTTATTAAGAGAATGACTTCAAAACATCAGTTTTGAAAGCAAGGTCTTGCATTTTCACCTTCCATTTCAATGGGAAAATATACGAGCGACACGATTAAAATTTGAAATTTGAGAGTGATATCTAAATTTCCAATCACGATCTGTAGGATTGGGTGTTTCACCAAAGGAAAGCTCCTTTCTGAAACAATATGCTTTCAGAAAAGGGGGCACGGTTAGCATAGTGGTTTAGTGCAATGCTGTTTCAGTGCCAGCGATTGGATCTGGGGTTTGAATCCTGTCCTGTCTGTAAGGAGTTTGTACATTCTCCCCGTATCTGTGTAGGTTTCCTCCAGGTGTTCCGGTTTCTTCCCACCACTCAAAATGTACCAGTGGTCAATTGGGTGTAATTGAGCGACACAGGTTCATGGGCCAAAATGGCCTGTTACTGAGCTGAATACTTAAATTTAAATTTTTTTAAACTTAAAGGAAAACATTGCAATTGATTTCAAATGTTATATTTGCTTTGGACTTGTATCTAGTGAATAATATTGAAAGCTTTGATTGATAGCCCAACCCCTTAGACATTCATTTACTCCACCACTAAAGCTCACATTTAAGAGAGTGATTACTGAATCATAAAGAACCTCAAGCTACTCATGATATAGGAAATGGATTAAGCCACACAGAAAAATAAAATAGATTAACAATGAAAGAGTCGAACACTTACGGAAAATGTTTAATATATTTGCAGTTGCTTGAGTAAATGAGGCTTATCTAGGTGAATTCTTCATTAACCTTAGTGTTTAACAAAATGCACAAATATGTGCTGAAGATTATAGGATCTGCAGCCTGGTGACATTAAGATAACATAATACCTCACTACGTATATAATTTTCCACCAAACATTATTCACTCCAGTGCCACAATCTCACAGAAAGTCTTGAATTAAATAATTGTCAGTTTAATGAAGTGTCTACTTCAGCGTCCACCCATTACAGGTCCTGCTCAATTACTTCAACAAAAGAGAGAAGCAATGTCACAGCCTCTGCAATGTTGTGTCCATAATTACATCATGTAAGAAACATCAATCACAACTGTTCCACTGTGTGAAAGTGGGCCATGAGATTTTACAATCATTTCAATCTGCAACTAAGCCTGGCCAATGGTGAATGGAGACATTTCACAATCTATTAAATGGCTGGTAGAAGTGTACTTGATAAAAATCTACTCAGGGGATATTCAGCAAAGATAATGTTACTGAATTGTTGACTGGCTTACATACCTGGTCCTTTTTCACTGTTCCTCCTTTGCCCTTTACACTGATGAATGGTCCCAGTCCTGATTCAAGATCTAAACCCAAACCATCAGCCTATGCTTTCCCCAGCAGATAAAACCTCACCCATTGATTTCCTCCAACTAATTTTTTTCAGCATGGGATGGATTAGATGGCCTGTTTCAGTGCTGTAGTTCAATTTCATCATTAATAAAAACATCATGTAATGATTCATTTTAGCTGAGTATGAAGATTAAAATCTTGATAAGAGATTATGGAGATGAGATAATAAAACTGCATTGTTCAAATACAGAGAGTTCTCGAGCTTTTGCAATCTGAACCAAGTAAATCTGGATCGGAGAAGTGAGTGAAACTTCCCACAGCTCAGATGAATGATGGGAAGAGGCTCCCCACTGCTAGCTGGTTCTAAGAATCCCATGTAAAATTAGTTAGAACACAAAAATGTTGGAGGAACTCAGCAGGTCTCACAGCATCCATAAGAGGTAAAGATGTTCTGAGCCTGAGCAGACTTTCATGTTTCACTGAAATTAGTTGGAACTGTTTCAATCTGGTTACTTCTGGGAACAGCCAGCACCACAAATATAGTCTCTAATTTGACATTAATTGGCAATCTTAAGAAGAAGCTGAGTCAAGTCATCGAGAAAGAGGGCTGTGATCTTAGAAGTCCTTGACTGGGTTACTGAACTGGAAAAAAAATTCCATTGAGCAATATGTCCAAACACGAATACTAATTTATGTTGCACAATCACCAGGAAATTTTTAAATCTACAAAAATGAATTCACTTCATTTTCACTTAATTTAATAATTGACTGTTTTTCCATTTTAACCCCATAAGATAAGCAAATTGGAGAGTATTAATTAACCAGGATTTTCTTTTAATGGGAAGTAAAACCAAACTAAAGGACATGGTTGCTGCCACCATATTTGTGTTTCAGTTTAAACGATAAAGAAACAATGGATTGGTCCTCTGTTATTAAATGAAAAAGAACTTGAACATAAAAGATAAAGGACTGAAGTTGGCCTGTAGAGCCTGCACCACCAATGGACAAGATCGCGGCTGGTCAGGCCTTGGACTCAGCTCTACTTTCTCGCCTGTTCCCCATAACCTTAATTCCTCGACAATGCAAAAATATATCTATCTGTATGTTAACTATATTTAATGAGGCAGCCTCCACTACTTCCTTGTGCAGGGAATTCCGCAGATTTGCTACTCTCTGGGAGTAGCAATTCCCCCTCATCGCTTAAATACACAAAGGTGCTTAATTTTGACAGACACATGCACCTAACTTAAAACTTAAAAAAGGAAGTTCAATAGAAATAAAATGATCATTGCTCCATCCATATTAGCTCCAGTAGCAACCATTAACCAGGAGAAGTGTTAAGTGTGCCCATAGACACTATGAACTCCTTCAACATTGCCACAAGTGTCCATGCAACCTCCTCCTTAGCTTAGAGACCAGAACTAGGGGATATAGCCTCAAAATTCATGGTAGTAGATTTAGGATGGAGATGAGGAGGAACTACTTTTCAGAGGTTGGTGCTGTGGAATTCGCTGCCCATTGAAGCAGTGGAGGCTTTGTAAGTAAAGATAATTAAGACAAGGTTAGATAGATTTATGCAATAAGGGATATGGGGAAAAGGTAGGTAGGTGGAGAGGAGTCTATCATCAGATTAGTCATGATCTTATGGAATGGCAGAGCAGGCTTGAGGGGCCAAATGTCCGACTTTCACTTCTATTTCTGATGTTCTGATTAACTTTCCCTATTGCCTACAGGACTTGCATTTAAACGTTCTGTTTTTCTTTGCACAAGAATTCCCAAGTCATCTTGTGCTACAGCTCTTTTCTCCATTTAGATTATACCATTCTTTCATTCTTCCTTCCAAAATGAATAACTTTATGTTTTTCGATATTGCACTCCATTTAACCTGCTTCTCACTCACTCACAATCTCTCTCAACTACAAAAAATTCTGCCACCTGCAAACCTGGCCAATGTAATGGTGACAAACATGAGTAATTAACAAAATATTATGCTTTAAAATTGATTATTAAAATCAGTTACTTGAATATTTTAATATGAAACTTTAGACAACTGTTCTCTGGCAAATAATTCATTAAAATAGACACCATGTACATGCAATCTTGTCGACATGTGAATTGCAATATAATAAAATGTTGCACCATTTTCCAGTAAACCTTGTTTCTGTTGACTAAAGTTTCTGAGCACATCAATTAATTATTTTTAAATAGAATAAATCTTATTAATTTTGACAAGTCTTGACATCATCCATATTTGATCAGCCTCCAATCCGATTTTCACAAAAAAAATTATTATTGATAGTAAGTAATTTTATATCCAGACACCCTCTGTGAATAGTCATGACTACTTACAACAAACCACGAGAGATTGCGGTTGAATGACTGTTCAAACACTGGGATGCATTCAACGCGCTGATGACACAGAAGGCAGTTTAGTTGAATTTCCCTTTTTGCTTTTAAATCATTTTAATAAGCTCAAGGAATGTAATTACATGTATTAATAGCCTCCATAGTTGCTTTTTCTGCCTCCTGATTTGCACCAAAGTCCAAGATCAAAAGTTTAAATTCTACATTCTATTCTTTGTACATTTTTAAACTTTAAGAAAATCCATGGAAATTCGGGTTAATCCTTAAATGTTGTCTTACATTAGAAAAAAAATTATTATAAACCAGAAAAGATTATCTTTATTCAGATATTCCAGGAATCTGGATGGAATGCAAGAGAGTGACCAAGTTAGTGGAACGGTGGTTGTAATAGAGTAGAAACATTTATTGTAGACTGAAACTTTTGTTTGTGCTTTTTCCATAAAACAGTTCGAAAATCTATAATAGGAAATGAAAATGTCCTGGATTGGAATGCATCTCTATATTCATTTTTTTTTTAAGAAATGAACCACAAATATAATTTTTATACACAATTCCTGATTATAAAATTCACAGTTACAAAAAGAATCCAAAATTCAATTATTTAGAAAAAAAAACCCAGAAATTGACAATATACAACTGAAAAAGATACATTTCTGCCAGGAACATGTTTTGCTTTTGCTTATTGTCAGAAAGGCCAGGTGCTAGTGTCTCTACAATAACAACATTATTTCTCAATGAATAGTCCACTGTAAATACCAGTGGTGGAATTTTCCCTTGGGCAAACAGCATTGATGCTTTACATCAGCCATTCTCCCTGTGGGATGAGGTGGGGGAAGAGCATAGTTAAGGGGGAAAATGGACTGAAATGCTTATTAATGGGGGCCAAAGGTGTGTTGGGGGGCATGGAAACTGAACAGATTACATTTTCTTAGGGGAAGGAAAGATCTTTGCTGCTAGGCTTTGCTGTTTAGTTGCCGAGCAATGCAAGATTTTGTCAAGGTTGGGGGGATTTGGAGACAGCCTAGGACAGCTATCGACAATGGGGGCCCAATAGCCCACCCCTGCAGGCCACAGAACATTTAAGTAAAAGCCTTGTTTTCTTTACGCCTCTCGTAACGAACATATTTTATGTAATCAGTAGGAGAGAAGTACAGACAAAACCAAAATTTGACTGCTTCAGAAAGAAGGGGTTCCATAACTTGGAGCAGGGTCCGAATGGGCCCAAAGCATGAAAAAGAAGAAGAATGGCTGGCCTAGAATGACCTAGATAATGCAGAAAATTAACAATATTTTTCAGTATCCTTGCTTCCACATAATTATGTTTGACTGAAATGAACCAGCTTTGGCTATGAATTTCCTTCCACGTAAATTTCTTCTTTTGTTCTATCATATTTAATTCTAGGAAATAAGCGTGCAGGTCAGAAAGTTTTGTCTCATATTCCTCACATCCGCAAACTCCCTCATTTTGCTTTGAGTTCTTGTGATGGGTAGTAAATGTATGTCTCCTTCTACTAGCTTTTATTAAAGGAGGTGTGAATTGTTCATTCTCTTCCATAAATTTAAGGCAACTTTTGAGCAAATCCTTGTAAGAAGTGCTTTCATTTTGTTATAGTTAATTTTCATTACTTTCAGAAATAATTTTACCCATGAGGCCAAACAAGCTGAAACAACATTTAGAAACATTTAGAAAGGTAAACCCTTCAAGTTAATTTTGAGAAGAGGCCAACGTTCAAACAGATGATTACTGAAATGTCACAGAAATGAGAGAAGGGTCTTTTTGCATCATACAAGATAAGTGAATTGATTGCTAAAAGTGGAAATACTCAATGTTGCAGAGTCACTTATTTTGCCTTCGGTGTCCACAATAATATCATGAACATAAAATATTATGTTTTTTCCTTCCAGAGGGGATGACCTTGCAACATTGTACTCCCACTGCCAGACACTGCACACTCATCTAACGTATCTATATCTCTTTGCAGACCTAATGCATCATGAACATAGTTTTATTTCATTTGTTAGTGTCATCAGCAGACTTAGACTTGCAACATTTGATCTACACTTCCAAATTGTTCATGTACATAGTAAACAGTTGAGGGCCCAGCACCAACCCCTGCAGCACTCTACTCACCACTGACTTCCAAATAGAGAAACAGCCATTTATCCAAACTCTCTGCCTTCTATTAGTTAACCAATCTTCAACCATGTTAACGCATTACCCCAACTCCGTGTATTCTTATTGTGTGGATTCGTCCTTTATGTTGCCCCTTATCGAATGTATTCTGGAAATCCACATATCCAAGTCAAGTTTATTGTCATCTGATTGCACAAGTACAACCCAACTAAACAGTGTTCTCTGGTCATTGGGACAAAACATGATGACACACAACCGGAAAAAACTCACATTCAAACAATATGTATGCAGGACAAGTATTTCATCAATACAAATAAATAAATAAACATTGCTTTGTACATGGGAGAGTCTTGGGAGGTTAGTGTGAGCAGTTCCTTTGATCTTTCACCATTCTCACTGCCCGTGGGAAGAAGCTGTTCCTCAGCCTGCTGGGGATGGCTCTGATCCTCCTGTATCTCTTTCCTGATGGGAGCAGTTGAAAGATGATGAATGCAGGGTGCAGACAACGATCCTAGTAGATCACGAGATCATGTCGCTGGTGGGGAGTGGGGGGGTGGAGAAACTCTAGTGATCCTCTCTGCCACTCTTATGGTCCTCCAATCCATTTCTCTGCAGTAACCATATCACACAGTGATGCAGCCGGCCAGGACACTCTCGATAGAGCTCCTATAAATTTAAATTTGGACATACAGCACGGTAACAGGCCATTTTAGCCCATGAGCCAATACTGCTCAATTTGCATCCAATTAATCTCCACCCCTAATACATTTCAAAGAGTGGAAGGAAACTGGATCCCCTGGGGAAAACCCATGCAGACACTGGGAGAACGTATAAACTCCTTACAGACAGCATGGGAGTCAAACCCAGGTCACCATTGCTGGTGCTATAAAGGTGTTGCCTCCCCTCAGAAGGCTGACATAATGGTGGCCGGCAGCCTTGCCCGCTTCTGTCCTCTGAGGAAGTGCAGTCACTATTGCACCTTCCTGACAAGTGAGGAGATGTTAAGTGTCCACAATAGGTCACTAGTCAAGTGAACTCCAAGGAGCTTGGTGCTCTCCACTCTCTCAACTACAGAGCTGTTGATGTATAGTGGAGGGTGGTCATTCCTGGTCCTCTAAGTCCAAGATCATCTCCTTTGTCTTGTCCATGTTTTTTTAAATAACTTTTATTTTTCACACTATCAACCAAAATATCTACAAATATTTCTCATTAAATTTACACAGTGGTCTTTTCTCCCCTTTCCCTCCCTCCCATCTACCCACCCCTTCCAAAACCCATAAATATTCAACATATACAATAAAACCTTAAAAGAATATTTTCACAGAAAGGAAAATAAACAAGAAAAATGCGTCATCTATTTATTACCCATTGAATCTAGTCATTTTATCTTCTTATCATTTTCGTTCTCATTTTAGGAGATGGAGATCGTAGGCAAGTTCTCTCTGATATGTTCCATGTATGGTTCCCAAATTTGTTCAAACATTGTGACTTTATTTTTTAAATAATATGTTATTTTTTTCCAATGGAATACATTTGTTCATTTCCATATACCATTGCTGTATTCTCAGGCTCTCTTCCACTTTCCAAGTTGACATACATTTTCTTTTGCTATCGCTAAGGCAATCATAATGAATTTTTTTGCACTTTATTCAATTTGAGGCCTAATTCTCTACTTCTTATGTTACGTAAAAGAAATATCTCTGTTTTTTTTGATATGTTATTTTTTGTAATTTTATTTAGTATCTGATTTAATTCTTCCCAAAACATATTTACTTTCGTACATGCTCAAGTTGCATGTAATGTTGTTCCCATTTCCTTCTTACAGCAAAAACATCTATCCAATTATGTTGAATCCAAATTTTTAATTTTTGAGGAGAAATATATACCCTGTGTAACCAATTATACTGTATTCTGCGTAACCTTGTGTTTATTGTATTCTTCATAGTTCCAGAACACAACTTTTCCCATACTTCATTTTTTATCTTTATGTTTAGATCCTTTTCCCACTTCTGCTTAGGTTTATAGTTTATTTCATGTTCCTTATCTTGCATTTTAATGTACATGTTGGTTATAAATCTTTTAATTATCATTGTGTCTGTAATCACATATTCAAAGCAGCTTCCTTCAGGTAATCTCAATCAGTTTCCAAATTTATCCTTTCAATAGCTTTCAGTTGATGATATGCAAACATTGTACCATGAGTTACTCCAAATTTGTACTTCAACTGATCAAATATTAATAAATTATTTCCCAAAAAACAATTTTCTATTCTTTTGATTCCTTTTCTCTCCCATTTGCTCAAGGAAAGGTTATCTATTGTAAAAGGGATTAGTGGATTTTACGTCAATAGTAATTTTGGTATTTGATCATTCGTTTTTTTTCCTTTCTAAGTGGATCCTCTTCCATGTATTAAGTAAATGATGCAGTACTGGTGAGTTTTTATATTGCACCAGCTTTTCATCCCATTTGTAAAGTACCTTTCCCCCTATTTTATCTAGTTCTATCTTAGTCCAGTCTGGTTTTTCCCTTGTCTGGTAAAAATCTGATAAATACCTTAATTGTGCGGCTCTATAATAATTTCTAAAATTTGGTAACTGCAAACCACCTTGATTACACCTCTCTGCTAATTTATCTAACGGTACCCTTGGATTCCTCCCATTCCACAAGAATTTCCTTATTATTCTCTTTAGTTCCTTAAAGAATTTTTCTGTTAAGGGAATTGGTAACATTTGAAATAAGTATTGTATCCTAGGGAACACGTTCATTTTAATGCAATTTACCCTCCCTATCAACGTTAGCAGTAATTCTTTCCAATGTTCTAAGTCTTCCTGCAATTTCTTTATTAGTAGCTGATAATTTAGTTTGTACAAGTGGCTTAAGTTATTGTCTAACCTGATCCCTAGGTATTGGATTGCTTGTGTTTGCCATTTTAATGGTTATTCTTTTTAAAATTCTGTATAATCCGCATTACTCATTGGCATCACTTCACTTTTATTTGCGTTGATCTTGTACCCCGATATTTCTCCATATTCCTTCAATATCTTATGTAATTCTTTTACTGATACCTCTGGTTCTGTTAGGTATACTATGATGTCATCTGCAAATAAGCTGATTTTATACTCCTTCTCCTTTATTTTTATCCCTTTTATTTTATATTCTGTTCTTATTAGTTCTGCCAAAGGTTCTATTGCTAAGGTGAACAATGAGGGGGATAGTGAACATCCCTGTCTAGTTGACCTACTTAATTTAAAGTGACTCGATACATATCCATTTACTGTTACCTTCGCCAATGGTCCATTATACAATGTTTTAATTCAATTTATATATTTTTCTGGTAGATTGAACTTCTGTAATACTTTAATTAAGTAATTTCACTTTACTCTGTCAAAGGCTTTTTCTGCGTCTAGAGCAACAGTCACTGTTGGTTTCTTATTTCCTTGAACTGCGTGGATTAGATTAATAAATTTATAGACATTATCCGCTGTTCATCTTTTCTTAATAAATCCAGTTTGATCTTGTTTTACTATTTTTGGTATACAGTCAACTAATCTGTTTGCTAATAATTTCGCTATTATCTTATAGTCTGAGATATTGGTCTATATGATGCTGGTGTTAATTGATCTTTCCCTGTCTTTGGTATTACTGTAATTATTGCTGTCTTACATGAATCTGGCAAGTTTTGTGTTTCTTCTATCTGGTTCATTACTTCCAGGAGAGGAGGAATTAATAACTCTTTAAATGTTTTATAGAATCCTATTGGAAATCCATCCTCTCCTGGAGTTTTATTGTTTGGCAGCTTTTTTAATATATTCTGTACTTCCTCTATTTCAAATGGTTTTATTGGTTTGTTTTGTTCCTCTTCTTGCAATTTTGGCCGTTCAATTTTAACTAAAAGTTCCTCTATTTTATCATCTTTCCCCTTGTTCTTGGTTTGATACAATTGTTCATAAAATTCCTTAAAATTTTCATTAATCGCCATTGGATTATCTGTAATTTGTTTGTCCTTTTTCCTTGATGCCAGTATCATTCTTTTAGCTTGTTCTTTTTTAAGTTGCCAGGCTAATATTTTATGTGTTTTTTCTCCCAGTTTGTAATTCTTTTGCTTCGTTTTCATTATGTTCTTCTCCACCTTGTATGTAATGTTTCGTATTTAAATTTTTTGTCCGCCAATTCTCTCCTTTTTGTTATATCATCCCTTCTTACTAATTCCTTTTCTGTACTTACTATCTCCCTTTCTTACCGCTCTATTTCCCGATTGTAATCCTTTTTCATCTTAGTCATATAACATTATTTGCCCTCTAATGAAGGCTTTCATTGCATCCCATAATATAAATTTGTCTTTCACTGATCCTGTGTTTATTTCAAAATATGTTTTAATTTGGCATTCAATAAACTCCCTAAATTCCTGTCTTTTAAGTAGCATGGAATTTAACCTCCATCTATATGTTCTTGGTGGGATGTCCTCCAGTTCTATTGCTATTAATAGAGGTGAATGAATCTGATAGTAGTCTAGTTTTATATTTAGTTTTCCTAACTTTCCCTTGAATATGGGCTAACAAAAACATATCAATCCTTGAGTAAGTTTTGTGTCTACTCAAATAATATGAAAATTCCTTCTTTCTTGGGTGTTTCCTCCTCCATATATCCATAAGTTTCATTTCCTACATTGATTTAACCATAAATTTGGCTACTTTATTCATTTTACTTGTCTTTTGTCCAGTTTTATCCAACATTGGGTCCAAATTAAGGTTAAAATCCCATCCTATCAATATATTTCCTTGTGTATCTTCAATCTTCAAAAAAATATCCTGCATAAACTTTTGATCCTTCTTGTTAGGCGCATATATATTGAGCAAGTTCCAAAATTCTGAGTATATCTGACACTTTATCATTACATACTTCCCTGCCAGATCTATTATTTCCTCCTCTATTTTGATTGGTACATTTTTGTTAACTAGTATGGCTACACCTCTAGCTTTTGAGTTATAGGATGCTGCTGTTACTTGTCCTACCCAGTCTCTCTTTAGTTTGTTATGTTCCGCTTCAGTTGGATGCATTTACTGCACAAATGCTATATCTATTTTTTTCCTTCTTCAATAAGTTTAGTAGCCTCTTCATTTTAATTTGGTTATGTATTCCATTAATGTTTATAGTCATATAGTTCAACATGGCCATCTTATATCTTGCATACACCTTTTTTCCACTCTTCATCACCTCCATCCCCCTTTTCACCATTTTCATCTCTTAGTATTCTCTTGTTACACTTTCATGTACAACAACACATTTAAGACATAAAGTACCCCACAGTTCCCACATCCACTAATACCTTAACCCCAAAAGTTCCCCCCCTCTCTGAGTTGCCCCATACCCCTTGCCGGGCAACCGCAACTCCCCTTTTCATTTGGATTGTGATCTTGCTCGCAGCGTCAACTGATTTTGCAGTGACGGTTATTCCCCCTCTACCCAGCCCTCTCCAGAAAATACTTTTTTTTAAAAACACATATAAGAAAGCTTTCTCTCTTCTTTTTCCCCCCTTACTCCCTTCCTTCCCTTTTCTTTTCCCTCTTTAGTTCTTTACATATACATTGTTTTTACATCTTTATATATGCTTTATCACCATTCTTAATTCTTGTTACATCTCTTCACCTCTCCTGTCCTGCAAGCATTTTGCAAATTCTTGCGATTTCTCTGGATCCGAGAACAGTCTGTTTTGCTCCCCGGGTATAAATATTTTAAGCACGGCTGGATGTCTTAATATGAATTTGTAACCTTTTTTCCATAAAGTCGATTTTGCTGTATTAAACACCTTCCTCTTCTTTAAGAGTTCAAAACTTATGTCTGGGTAAAAAAATATTTTTCAACCCTTGTAGTCCAATGGTTTATAATCTTCTCTAATTTTATTCCTTGCCTGTTCCAGTATATTTTCTCTTGTGTCTCAAAAATTTTACTAAGATGGATCTTGGTTTTTGATGTATCTGTGGTTTCGGAGCTCATGCTCTGTGTACCCTTTCTATTTCCATTTCTTCCTGCATTTCTGTCATTCCCAGGACCTTCGGGATCCATCCTTTTATAAATTCCTTCATGTCTGTCCCAACTTCACCCTCCTTCAGGCCCACTATTTTTATGTTGTTTCGCCTACTATAATTTTCCAACATATCAATTAAAGAGTGTCTCTTTAATTTTTTTGTCACTTTCTTCCAATTTTTCTCTTAAGTCATTCACTTCCATTTTCCGCTCTTCCACATTCTCTACTCTTTTCCCTATTTCTGTCATTACCAGTTTTAACCTTTGCATTTTATCTTCTGTTCTTTTCATTTTCCTTTTAATTGCATTAAACTTTAATGATAACCATTCTTTTAGTGATCTCATTTGTTCTTCAAAAAAGACTATCTATATTCTGTTCATCAGTTTTACCTTTTATTTCTCTTTGTCCATGAATTTTACCTTCTATTTTTGTGAAGAGCTTAGTCTTCTTCTTCCTCTTCTTCTGTGTCTGTACCTGTGTTTGTGTCTTCTTCTTCTCTTCTTTGTGTCTGTGTCTCTCTTCTGTTTTTCCTGATGAACTGCATCTCTTTGTCGGGCCTCTTCTTGCTGGTCCTCTTGTTGCTGGTCCTCCCGTCTTGGGTTGCTCGTCTGTTGTGCTTCCTGACGTTGGTCTTCTTGTCGGTTATCCCTCCGTCTATCTCCCATGTCTGTTTCATCGCTCCCTCTTCTGCTGTCTTCCTTGTCCTCCAGCTGAGAGCCCTGGTGTCGGGCATCCCTCAGCTGTTTGCTCTGTGACAGCCCGCTCCTCTGCTGAGCCCCCCTCCCGCCGGTGTCCTCTTTCTCCTTTGATTGCACACTGCGTACTTCTGTTTGGCTCCGAGAGCCATTTTTGTAGTGGGTCACGACTCCGCAGGGCAGTCACTGACCTCGAGGGTTGGGCACTCCTCGCCACCACAGCATCCTGTTCCTTCATGCAGATAAGGCCTTCTTTCTTCTCTGGCGACTTTTCTACTTTTTTCCAGTTTTTTTTACTTTCTCCTTCTTGGAAGTCATCTTCTTTCTCTTCTCTGTATCTTTATCTTCTATTTCGTATATTTTATTTTTGTTATGCTTTGCTTTTTCCTAACTTTTGTCCTGGAGAGGGCTGGTTTTCCCGACCAGCCATTACTCCATCACGTGACTCCTTGTCTTGTCCATGTTGAGATTCAAGTTGTTATTCTCGCACCATTTTACAAGATTTTCCACCTCTTCTCTGCAGTGTGAATTATCATTGTTGCTGATGAGGCCGACGACTGTTATGTCATCTGCAAACTTGACACTGTTGAAGCTTGATCTGGTGATGCAGTCATGGGTTAGTAGTGTGAACAGGAGTTAGCCCTGAAGTGTGCCAGTGGTCAATGTGACGGTGCTCGACATTCTACTACTGACCCAAACAGACTGGTCTTTCCGTTAGGAAGTCCAGCACCCAGTTATAGAGATGGGTGTTGAATCCTAGCGAGGACACCTTCTCTACCAGCCTCTGGGGAATGATTGCATTAAATGCCAAGCTGAAGTCAATAATCATGAGCCTGGCATATGAAGCATTGTTCTCCAGATGGGCCAAGACTGAGTAAAGCAACAAGTCTATATCATTGTCTGTGGAACAGTTTCTCCTATAGGCAAATTGAAATAGGTCCAGCATCTCTTGGAGGTGTGTTTTGATGCATTCCATCACCAGATGCATGAAGCATTCCATAAAGGTGGAGGTCAGAGCCAAGAGTGGCCTGTTATTATCACCCTCTTGGATTCCGGGATGATGGTGGCTGTCTTGGACCCTGTGGGAATGACAGACTGCTACAGTGACATTTTGAAGATGTTCGTGAAGACCTCCATCAATTAGTCTGTGCAGTCCTTCAGTGCCTGACCAGGTACGTTGTCTGGTCCCACCGCAGGTACATTGTCTGGTCCCTCCTCCTTGTGTGGGTTCACCTTAGATAGGGTTTTCCTCTCCTGGGTCACAGCTCTGCAGGGAACCAGTTCATCAGGGGGATATGGAGCTTTCTTCAGCATTATCCTGTTCTCCTCATCAAATTGGACATAGGTGTTCAGTCTGTCCGGAAGGGAGTCGTCATTGTTCTTAACCTGCAAGGTTGACTTGATCTCTTGCCACATGTGCCTCGAGGTGCCAGTGTCGCATAGCTGTCTGTGGATCTTGTGTGTACCCCTACTTTGCCTTCCCGAGTGTTAGGGAGAGTTCAGCCCTGACTGATATTAGTGCAACATGATGTCCTGAAGGCAGCATCACGAACTCTGAGAAGAGCCCAGACCTTAGCATCCAACCACAGATGTGAAGCATTTCATCTCAGTGACTCTTGCTGATGTAACCACTGAGCTCATGTACTCCTTTATGTTTACACAACCATTGTAGGTGGCCACCTCCCTCAAACATCTCCAAAGTTCTCAAGCAGTCTTGCAGCGCTGCTGTGTCCCCCACCTCAGCCATGTCCTGATCTCTCTGTGAACTGACCTACTTTCCTTTGCCACTGATCTGTACGCCAGGGTTAGCAGGATGGATATGTGATCTGAGTAACCAAGGTGTGGGCAACGTACGACCTTGTACGCACCAGATCCAGGGTGTTTTCTCCTCTGGTGATGAAGTTGACATGCTGTCAAAGCCATAGCAAGACTGTTTTCAGGTTGGCATGATTGAACCAGCAACAATCATGGCACTGTCTGGTTGGGAGGTCTGGGCTTCACAGATGTCACCGTAAAGCTCCTTCATGGCTTCACCCTCATCGGCCGAAGGTGGAACATAGACTGCAGCAGTCGGCGTGGCCAAGAATTCCCTGGGCAGGAAGTAGGGTCAACAAGAGGTACTTTATCTCAGCAAAGCAGAAGGTCTTCACAATAGAGACATTGGTGCATGCTCTCGTTGATGTTAATTCATGGTCCCCCTCCTCAAGTCTTGCCAGAAGCAGCAGTGTCTCTGTCTGCCCTGAAGGAGATAAGGCCACCGCTGGAGGGCTGACAGTGGAATGGTGTCCTGGAGCCATGTTTCTGTAATCACCAAAGCACAGGAGTCCTGCACTTCTCTCTGGTTCAGATGCAGACTCAGTTAATCCATTTCCTTCTCCAGTGATTTTACATTTGAGTGTAAGTTTGTCAGGATGGAGAATCCTCAGGGATTAACTCTCAATCTAACCCCAATGCCAGACCATTTTCCACACCTGCATCGCTTCTGGTGGCCTCCCACGCAAATTCCACGATCTGCTTCATAGTTTGCAACCATCTGTGTTCCCCACTTCAGTTGGTTTAAACCGCACAGAATCTTACTGATCCAATCCACTAATTTGAAAGTCCGATTCATGTTTTGTATTTTTGAAAAGTGTTTCCCAATCGTAGGTACAACGTAGTGAGTTGGGGATTTCACCATTATGGTGTTGTCAGATCCTTTAGTATGGTTGAACATCCCAAGCAGTGGATAAAGTTGATTATTTATGCATTATTTAAGATTTTAGACTATATTAAGGAGTCTAACATCTTTAACAGTGAATAAATTGTCAGATATTTAAAAAAAATCTCAAAGATGCAAGTGAGAAAAAAAGCACAGGTTATCACTTTTGACCCCTTTTTCACTTAACGCATGGTGTTGTTTAATAAAGACTGAACAGAATTGTCTGACTAGAGTTAGTTGCCTCAACTGGTTAGTGGGAATGTTTCTTAGAACATATTCTGAGAAAAGGCATAATTCAGCATGGGCTCGTTATGGCAGTTACATGGTTATAGTGAAATAATTACACAATGTGATATTTTATGAAGATTCAAGGAACATCAAGGAGGGCCATTCATTGATATGTTCAAAATAAAAGCCCATGAGAGCCAAAAGAAATTGGTAAATTTAGACAAAAGCAAAAGAGAAAGTAGTGTTTCAATGTCCAGAGGGCTCCACATCATGAGCTTCTTTAAGGCTCAATATAGGCTTCTTAATCATCAAAGAGCTTTAATTTACAAGACGAATAGGAAGGTCTTTGAAGGTTAAGGGTCAAATATAGGCAAAAGGAACAAACCCAGAACGCCAACTTGATTCACATGGACGAACATTCCCATATTCTTTTGATCTCATAGACTTTTTTTTGGAGCATCATCCCAATCCCTGGCAAAAATTCATGAATACTGCATCAATATATGGCTCTTCCTGATGTTCCTTGTAAAATCTAGGTCGAAGAGCCTGTTCTATGTTGCCTTATGATTCTGAGATCTGGAACATAGGATTTACCTATTCTTTTTCTGAGTTGGAATGCACTACCCAAATTTGTGCTGTAAAGGTCTTTTTTTTTTGTTGCCATAATGCCCACTAGGTAACTTTGGCACAAATCAAGTCTCAAGGTTAAAATGTGGAATTATAAATTTCTTTAGATCCAATTAAGGGTGTAAATAATTGTAAAGATTCGTGCAGTGGCAGTACTTATAAATGTTTGGCAAGATTTTTTAAAGGTAGTTTGTGAGGAAAGGATAATACCCAGGAAAGGAATTTTAATGCAACAGGAAAACTGAATTCCATAGACTCCTCAGCATTTAATGTTCCATTTTATCTTTTAGTTTGCCTTACAGCTGACTCTCATTTTCCCAAAAAAGCGTTAAGGGTGGTTAAGACATTCTTTAACAATTCTTGATAATGTTCAAGTGATCAGATTACCATTGCAGTCATTTATTTGCTCTGTACATTTTTGAAACCAGATTTCCTGATAGAGCTTGTTCGTTTTATTTCATCCTTGCAATGCAATCCTCTCCAAAAAATGAACAGGGCATTTCTTGTTTGCAGTTTTTGCAAAGATGCTTTTGTTCTTACAATTTAGTTTTCTATACCTAGTTTCACATGTCTTTAATTCAAAGGCACAGTTTGTTTTGTTAATTAAATAGAATGAAAGTCTTTTTATTATCTTGCTGTTTGAATTTTCAGAGAGTTATTGAACTTTTCATGATGTATCTTCTCTGCACCTTTCAGTTATAATTTCTCTAAACTCTTTGGTGCCTGGTTGACCACATTTCAGCACTTTTCTCAATTGTTCTTCTCCAATGACTGCTAAAATTATACCAAATCAAAGCCGACGGTATAACCTAGGAACACAAGGTTTACCGTGCAGGAAAAGCATGGTTGATTTAAACTCAGTTGGCTCAATTTCCTTCCATATTATTGTCTTGTTCATCTGAAAATTAATATGACCAGACCTTCTACATATTGTTTTTGGTGAGAGAGAGAGAGAGAATTCCATTTTTTGAGCAATTCTGAGGGCACTAATCAATGTCATGGCCCCAAATTCCTTTGTCATACCATTTCCTTTCAATCTCCCTTAACCATTTATTATAAAATTTTAGGGGATACGTGCTTAGGTAGTCTACTCTTTCCCCGACCTATTTCTTGGACCGGGAAAATATCCTATAAATATGCCTGAATGGTTTTAAAACTTTAAATGTTGTCAATCTAATGATGGTATTGTAAAAAAAAATCTTTACCCCCATATTCCAATCATCTAGTAAGAATATAAAAATTAGGAGCAGGATTATATTGTCTGGTCCTTTCATCCGGCACCTGCACCATCATTCATTAAGATATGGTTGATCTTTAACAAGAGGTCTTTTCTCCTGCACTATCCCCATATTCCTTAATTCCTTCAATATTTGGGTATCTCCATTTTGAATGAACCAAATGACTGAGACCTCACAATCCTCTGATGTAGAGAACTTTCAAGATTCACCATAATCCTAGTGAAAGAATGATTCATCACCTCAGTCTTCAATGGACCTGCCCTTGTTCCAAGACAGTGACTCCTGGTTCTGAAAAATCTTCTCTGCATTCACCTGGTCAAGTCCCATACTTTTCAATCAATTCATCTCTTTCTCTTTAGAATTTTAAAGAATTAAGTCCTAGTACCCTCCGTCTGTGCTCATAAGGGAAACTGCAATTGTCAAAACCATTCCATGTAGATGTTTAAATGAACACAACCTCTAGACCTCCGCTTGCGCATATTGAAAAGCCGAAGTTCAGAACATACTGGCATATTTGGGGGATCGTCACTCTGCCCCTAGTCGTGCTAGGATCGAAGATCCCATTGAACTCAAAGCGAGTTGTAGACCAGCAGGTTCAAAGGAGAAATGGGGTTCTTTCTTAAAATTACTTTCCTTTAGTTTTAAGTTAAGTTATGTATAAATGCTCTTCAATTTATTTTACTAAAATAATTGTTTACATCAACTTTGGCAATTTTGGATGTCAGAAATGTTTAACATTAATAACAGCCTTAACATCTGCTCCAATTTCATCGCAATGGAAGACTGTCAATTGAAAACAATGATTGCATTTTTTCCTCTCAGATCAGGTAACCTAATTTTCATATTTCTTCCTTTGTTTTTGTTCATTCCTCAGCTTGGCTTTCCAAGTACTAAGAGAGTGTGAGGAAAAATAGGGACTGGAATAACATACTCAATTTGCAATTCACATTCCCTCCAGTGAAAAAATCAAACAACTGAAGGTGACCCGAGAGACTGCAAATACTGAAATCTAAGGCAGAAAAGCCCATTCAACTCAGGGAACTCAGCAGGTCAGGTAGGTATCAGTGTTTCAGGTGGAATCCCGACTTGAGGAATGAGAAAGATGGGTCATTTTAAAGGGAAGAGGAGGGGTTAGTGATACTGAGTAGGGGTGAAAGGTGACAACCAGGAGGCATGGTTGAGTGACAGTGAGAGATGGATGCAACCAAAGGAAAAACGGCTGTCAGATTGAGCCAAGAAGGGAGAGGTGGAGATTACTGATGAAGGATCCATACAAGGAGGGATGGTAGTCTCATGGGAAGAGTAGAAGAGGGTATATGGTGGGAGAGCTGTACAGGCAGTGGGTGAGTAGAAAAGGTGGGAAAGGGAAAAAGAACTGGGTAACCGGTGGGGGGGGGGGGGGTGGGGGGGGGGAGGGGTGTTTGGAAAGAAGAGGATGGACAAGCAGGAAAGTGAAAGGGACTGAGAGGTAGTGGAGCACTTGAAATTAGGAAATTCAATGCAGATTACCCAGGTGGAATACAAAGTGCTGTTTTTCAAATTTGAATTAGGCCTCACCCTGGCAATAAAGATGGTTGAACACAGTCACACCTGCGGGGGAATGAGGAGGAGAATTAATATGGCTGGCAACCAGAAGCTCTAGCCGCCCAGTGATGACAGAGAACAGATGTTGAGCAAAGCAGTCACCTAATCTGCACGGTCTCATCAATGAAGGGAAAGACTGCATCAAGAGCATCAAATGCAGTAGGACAATGATAGGGTAAGTGTACGTGAAATTCTGCCTCACCACGATGGGCTGATTTGGAACTCAATGGGACAGGTACCATCTGTCAAGATAAAAAATGTTGCTGCATCACAGCCTTGTGCTGTTTTAAGTGCACTTTTCTCTGTAATGTTATATTCTTCACTTTTGTTTCATTGTGCATCACCTGATGTATTTACGTACAGTTTGATTTTCCAAGAGAACACACATACCAAGTGTTTCAATTGTTTCAATAAACAATTCCATTTAATTCAAAGGCATAATTAAAGTTTCAGATGGAGACTGTGAATTATGTTCCATCTAAGTGTAGCTGCCCATTGAAATGACAGAATTGAGAGAAAGCAGAGTATCCCGACATTCGCTGGAGCCAAAAGGTAGCCTCATTGAAATGTGGGCCTGAGAGGGACATCAAAGGGGCAGTAAATTATTTTGAGAATCTAATGTTAAGGTATAAATCATCTATTGCAATTTAATGCTCATGAGCTTTGCCATGATTTTCTGATAAATTAGATATTTATAACAAGAAAATGATTTGGGCAAGGAGACAAAAACTTCTCACAATCACAAATTTATACCATCCTTGCATTTTGCTCATGTTATGGTTAAAAAAAGCAGCCACTATGAAATGGATGCATTTTTTAACCAAAAGAAAAATGATTATGTTCATTTATCATTTTAGTAAGCAAATCTCCCACTTTATGAAAAGCTATTTAATATTTTAGACATTTAAATTTTATTTTAAAAATATTTCTTTTAAGCTATTCTGCCCACCTCCTGCTTGGGGTACTGACCTGCTTATCACCACTAAAGGCTTAACAATTGCTCTCTATGCATCAAACAAATCTTTTGTTTCCGGAATAAAAATAACAACATTCCAAAGAGTACATTAAACCTATATTGTGTTTACAATTATTACGAGTCCTACCCCTGCTACAAAGGGCACTGCTGTTGTATCTGAATTTACCAGTAAATATTGGGCAGTCTGCAACTGAACACAAGGCAACAAGACTGGGAAAGGGGCAATTCAACTGTGACAAAGAATTTTTTACCTTTGTTGCATTTTTCCCTAATGTAATATTGGTGCTGAGGTAATATGTTGGTATGTAAAAAGGCACCTTCCCAAAAGCACCTCCCAGTTGGCAGCAAAAATATCAATCTGCCATATTCGTTGGCCTGAGTTCAAATCCCATTAAATGGTAGTATTTACAGTATATTTACCCAACCAACCTACTGCTTCTGTTGAAAGTAAAAAAAATAGAAGTTGAGGTTTATAGATCAAATAACATTTAATCAGATGTCTGCAGAAGCAAGAATGAGCAATGGAGGCATTAGATAAGGGAAAAGTATTCTCCATTTACAAAGCATTAACCATGCAAACAAGCTGGATTTCCACCCAGACCTCAAATTCACTTGATGAATCTCCAGTAACTCTCTCTCCTTTCTTGATCTCTTTGTCGCCATTTCAGGAGACAATCCATAGACATCTTTTATAAACCCACTAATTCCCACAGTTACCTTGACTTGGGTGTCTTTCCACCCTGTCTCCTGCAAGGATTCTGTTCCTTTCTTTCAGTTCCACCACCTCTGCCACATTTGCTCCCAGGATGAGGTCTTCCATTCCAGGTCGAGGTCTTCCATTCCAGGACATCCAAGATCTCCTTCAGAAAACGTGGCTTCCCCTCTACTGCCTTTAAATCAGCCATCACCTGCATCCCTCCCCCCTCACCCAGAAACAACAAGGACAGGGTTCCCCTTGTTCTCACCAACTACCCAACAAGCAGTCATTTTCTGCATTTTAAGCTAACTACTCCACGCATCTTCCCTTTCCCTCTCAGCTTTTTGCAGGGACAGCTCCCTGCATTACTCCCTCTTTCACTCATCCTTTCCCATCTTGGTACTTACCCTTGTGACCACAAGAAGTCCTAACACTTGCACTTACACTTCCTCCCTCACCAATCTCTGAGGCCCCAATCATCCTCTATCCTGGGTGACTGCCTAAAAAGTTTCCACAAGATAGAAATTCAAAGGCAATGCCATTCATAATTATAATGCTGAGAGAGCAGGGTGCTAAAGCAAGAAGAAACCAACCTTCCTAACCGTGGCAAAGTAAAGTTAATGAAGTTTATTTGTTCGGCCTTCGATTCAAAACCTTAGTCAGTCTTCCTGTCCAGTAGGAAGTGGTGACAGCCAGCAATTAGAAGGGCAGAAAGTGGGAGGAATGCAAATACTAGACATAAGGTTTATTAGCAGAAGAATATTTCGGATTAGTCTTGGTGTCAAGAAAGGGGAGGAGCCTGAGGTGAAAGAAACCTATACATTTCCTCTGGGAATCAGAATATTGCTTTAATTTACTCTGTTTGAATAAATAACTTTGGTGTTAGAACTGCAATAGCTTCCAATCCCAAAAATTGGAAAAGTAGATGAGTTAACCACTGTATAGACTTCTCAATCCAACGAGCTGGAAATTGCTTTCAGGCCAGCCAGTCAGCACAGCAGTTTAGCCACAATGTTATGAACTATTGCAGTTTTTCTTCCATTTGTGACTAACATTTTCCCACAAAAAACGTCTTAATTCAAGAAAGGAAATTAAGATAAGTGAAAAATTTATTTTGTTGCTTTCAATATGCACGTATGACATGATTATCTACTAGAAACCCTTCTGGATGCTAACAATTCAACAAAACCTGCCACATGATAACAGGTGTTTTAGCAGGTGTTTTACTTGAAAAAGAATGCAATAATTGGCAAGAGGACATAGTTTGTACGTTGGACATTCTCCAGCAAGCTGCTTCTTGCATTTGGTCAATAAATGAAAGCAATTCCTAAACAGTGAAAATTCGGAACGACATCACCAAAAGACAGCATTTTCTTTTTTTCAGACCATCTGGGGAATGTACTGGTCCTTTGAGTTGTGATATTATTTTGAGATAGAGTTTGAGGAAGGTAATTCAGGGCCAGGATAATTATCATGTCAACAATGGGGGACTTTAAATTTGGGTATGTATGTGAGTGTGGAAAGTTCAGCAGACAATGAGAATTTACATTCCAACAAACAGACTTATTTGAGTGCAGAATGCTAAGATTTATCATTCAATTGCAAACAATCAGCAATATATATTTATTGTGATCATGATATAAATGTTACTGAGCTACAAGTTAACTGAAGAATAGGCTTAAAGTAAATCACTGCTTGGCTGGAAATAATACACTATAAACCCTTCAGTTGTCCCTTGCGCAGAAAAATCTGCTCTTCCAGAAGCTGTTTGCTAATGTTATTGAAAATGTAGTTTAGATTAAGGACAAGCTTTTTTGAAATCTCTGTTCTATACGTTTGACAACACTGCAAAACCTGTGACAGGAGATCTTTTTTGCTCTCTTTGGCTTGGCTTCACGGACGAAGATTTATGGAGGGGTATGTCCACGTCTGCTGCAGGCTCGTTGGTGACTGACAAGTCCGATGCGGGACAGGCAGGCACGGTGGCAGCGGTTGCAAGGGAAAATTGGTGGGTTGGGGTTGGGGGTTGGGTTTTTCCTCCTTTGTCTTTGGTCAGTGAGGTGGGCTCTGCGGTCTTCTTCAGAGGAGGTTGCTGCCCACCGAACTGTGAGGCGCCAAGATGCACGGTTGGAGGCGAGATCAGCCTATTGGGGGTGGTCAATGTGGCAGGCACCAAGAGATTTCTTTAAGCAGTCCTTGTACTTCTTCTTTGGTGCACCTCTGTCTCAGTGGCCAGTGGAGAGCTCGCCACAGAACACGATCTTGGGAAGGCGATGGTCCTCCATTCTGGAGACGTGACCCACCCAGCGCAGTTGGGTCTTCAGCAGCGTGGATTCAATGCTTGCGGACTCTGCCAGCTCGAATACTTCGATGTTGGTGATGAAGTCACTCCAATGAATGTTGAGGATGGAGCGGAGACAGCGCTGATGGAAGCGTTCTAGGAGCCATAGGTGATGCCGGTAGAGGACCCATGATTCGGAGCCGAACAGGAGCGTGGGTATGACAACGGCTCTCTACATGCTGATCTTTGTGTGTTTCTTCAGGCGGTTGTTTTTCCAGACTCTTTTGTGTAGACTTCCAAAGGCGCTATTTGCCTTGGCGAGTCTGTTGTCTATATCGTTGTTGATCCTTGCATCCGATGAAATGGTGCAGCCGAGGTAGGTAAACTGGTTGACCGTTTTGAGTTCTGTGTGCCCGATGGAGATGTGGGGGGCTGGTAGTCATGGTGGGGAGCTGGCTGATGGAGGAACTCAGTTTTCTTCAGGCTGACTTCCAGTCCCAACATTTTGGCAGTTTCCGCAAAACAGTACGTCATGCGCTGAAGAGCTGGCTCTGAAATGGCCATCTAAAGCGGCATCATCTGCAAAGAGTAATTCACGGACAAGTTGCTCTTGTGTCTTGGTGAGAGCTTGCAGGCGCCTCAGATTGAAGAGACTGCCATCCGTGCGGTACCGCATGTAAACAAGAGATACCATTCTGTTGAACAGCAAGTGTAGCCAAGAGGTCAGTTGACATATTCCAGGCTTTATTTAATACTTCCTTAAAGACATAAGGCAGATGAGAGGCAACAACTAGATCTCTGATAATTTGTGCCCCCTTTGGAGAGCAATGGTGGAGGGGGTCTTACCCAGCACCTCCCAATAACGGGAGACCTGAGATCAGATCACAGCAGTGTGGGTGAACTGAATCAGCATCTTGCCACTATTTTATTTACTGGTGGTCTAACAAGCAGCAACATTAATTTCCTCTGTCATGTTCAATTTAACCTATAGCTCAAATAATTAACAGAAAAGCTAACTGCAATACATATCCAAATATAGTGGGAAAATGTCGTCAATTTTACAAACTACTTATTATGCATTTCTCGTTAATCATGAAGTCCCAAATGTTAATATTCTTTCTCAATCCTGCTGGTTACTGTGAAGAAAACAATCAAGGAAGACTGGGGGTTCGATTATTAAGGAGGCAATGGTGATTTTATTTGGGCAGCTCAGTGGTAATAACACAAAAACCAGCCTTACAATGTTCAAAATTTATTTTTTTGAGTATATTTTAACTTGCGTTGTTTGCAAATTTTATTTCTGAGCCGTAGAATGTGTGAATAGTCTTACCTTTCCCTTAGTTAATTTTAGACACACATTAGAGTTACAATTTAAAATTGATGCTGGTGACACACTCGGAGAGGTTTAACGCACCAAATGGTTGTTCACATCTAAAATGCATCAACAAACTGCAGGTGCAGAAATGTGAAAATACTCCACTCATCCAGTATCTGTGAAGAAAGAAGAACTAACTGGAGACAGAAAAAGAGTGACTGCTTCAGGTCAGGGATCTTTCATAACTCCTGTTGGAAGGTGATAGACAGAAAACATCAAATCTGTTTGTTGGAGCCCAGGTACTGGCTGACCTGCTGAGCTTTTCCAGAATTTGCTGTTTGCTTTACCCGATACTTATTTCAATGAGGCTTAGCTACTTACTGACCTATAGAATGGGTTTCAGTACCCATTCTCAACAGAGGCCATGTGACCTCCTCACCCCACCCCCTCCCCCAAACCCCAGAGAGCTACAAGTACTTCAAGTAGAGAGTATTCCATCACATTACTTACCAGTGCCTTATAGATGATGGAATTAGGGTGTCAAGAGGTCATTCTCTTGTCACAGTCTACCTAGCCTCTTCCCCATTCCTCTATCTTCTTTCTTCTAGTTCTCCACCCCCCTCCTCTCTCCCTTCGGAGCTATCCCTCCCTCCCTTTGTTTGCTGGCGTGTCCTCCCTCTTTTATCTACCTACTACCTCCTGCCTGTGGGACTGTGCTCCTCCCCCTCCCCATTTTGTTTGGAAGGTGGCCACATTTTGTTCATATCTTGACTCAAGCCTGAAATATTGGTTCTGTATCTTTGCTGTATAAAGGATGCTGAGTTTCTCCAGCGTTGTGTTTTTACTACAATCACAGTGTCTGCAGACTTCTACCTAGCCTCTATCTTGCCCGTGCAGCCAGTATATTTGAGGCCAGTCTTGTTAGTTTCTGGAAGACCCTCAGATATCGGGGATCCTATCAATAGTAATGACATTAAATGTCAGGCAAAGGTGTTTTGGAGATGATCATTGTCTGGTATATTTTGAGTACTATAGTTACTTGATCCTCATCAGCCCAGATCCGAATAATATTTAGATCTTGTTGCATGCATGTTAGGTATGTGAAATTTGCCTACAATTTACAACTAACCTTGAACATAGCGCAAGAATCAATGAAAATTCCCATAACGTTCAGTATCAGAATTTATTGCCATGAACAGGTCATGGAATTTGTTGTTTTGTGGAAAGTATTGCAATTACTTACATTTTAAAAATAAATAAATTGTGCAAGAAAATAAGAGAGAGAGTGAGGTCATGTCTGCGGTTCATTGTCCATTCAGAAATCTAATGGCAGAGAGGAAGAAGCTGTCCTTGTGCAGTTCGATGCTTGCCTCCAGTCTGCTGAACCTTTTTTCTCCCAATGGTAGCAGTGTGGAGAAAGCATGGCCTGAGTGGAGAGGGTCCTTGAGGATAGAGGTTGCCTTCTTAAGACATAGTCTCTTGTCAATGTCCTTGATGGAATGAAGACTGGTACCCGTAATGCTGATGGCTGAGTAAACAACTCCCTGTAGATTTTTTCCTGTCCTGTACATTGGACTTCCATACTAGACAATGATGCAGCCAGACAGAATGCTCTTCATGGTACACCTGGAGAATTTTTTGAGTCTTAGATGACATAACAAACTCCTCAAACTCCTCACAAAGTACAGCCGCTGATGAGCCTCCTGATGCCTGGGAATCTAGATTAATTGAATATTTTTAAATTTGCTGATATACAATGAGAAGCTTTCCTTTGTGTTCCATTCGTGGGTATTCGAGGTGCTATTGAGAACATTGAGTCCATACACTGAGGACAGAGAGGGAAACCTTCTGTAAAATGAGGATCCAGCCACTCACCATATCAGGCATCTCTCTGCCCTGTCTGTGGAAGAGTTTATGGCTCCCACATTCACCTCATCAGTCACCTTAAACCCACAAAGCCAGAGTGGAAATTAGATCCTCAATCCCAAAAGACTGTCTAAGAAGAGAAAGAGAAGGTTATGGTTGCAGTGCACCATTGCTGGCAATCCTGTTCAGCAGCTTCTACAGATCACTGCATGTACCAAATAAGTAACGAGAAGCCAGTTCCACTCAAATCATTTTGTGGCTCCAGCGGACTATTGTGCACAGCAGCAAATATCGTTTCCTTGATAATCCCAGGTTTGTTTGCATTTCTCTGTATTCAAAAGACCTGAGTGAGTGGGGAACTGCAGTTGGATTTTGTTGCTCTGTCATGGAAAGAGCATCAGATAATCTTTGATAGAGCCACCTAAGATTTGGTTTAGTTCTGTTGAAGTATCCAAGTAGTTGTGCCTGGTTTATTTGATAGCTCTCTCACACATACATACACACACAGGCAATTGCTGTCTGACTTGTTGAAGGTCACCATGACTTTCCACTTCACTTTCAGGTACTCGCATCTGCTGTTTCTGCTTCATGTGAACACAATGATGTTTCTCTGCCTAACCTACCAATCGCTGCTGCTTCTCATTTATGGCCAGTGAATGAGATCCATAACCTTAATAGTAAGTGCAGGGCATTTTGTGCACAATTCTTGTGGCATTACCATTATTTTTTTTTCAGTGAAGATGTAAGAATAAACATAGCTGTCAACTTAACTTTGCTGAGAGATATATTAGCATACCTTACAACAGCTGCCGTGATTGAGTTCAGTGACAGCGCCGTCAATTGATTAAACTATGGTCTGGATGAGGTTCCCGAAAGTAGTTGCTTTCCTTTCTAAGTTTTCCTTTATGCTCCTGACTTGAGCTTTGCATAAGACGATAGAGTATAGTGCATGTCGAAAAGAGACTGGCTTATTCTCTGGGAACTAGAATGACAATACTACTGATTCCACTTGTCACATTTCCTTCCTTAGATTTGAGCATCTGGCCAACTACTAGAGTCGGTGTTAGAACGTCTAATGGGAGGCATTAGGGTAACCATGAGGGGGGGGAGGCAAGGAGTGGGGGCACAAACTGACATTCGAAGACTCAATCTATCATGAAAATGCTTGATAAAAACAACCAACCCAGTTCCAATTTAAAAACAGAGCACAAAATATAGCCTCTGTGCAAGCCATGCTTTTCTCTCTCTCTCACACATACATACACACACACTGCACGCATCATTTACCTCTCTTACCTTCAAAACATACTGGGGTTTGGGGGGGGCGGTTTATAGGTTAATTGGATGTAATTGGGTAGCACATGGGCCAGAAAGGTCTGTTACCGTGCTGTATGTCTGAATTTAAAAAATTTCGGCCATATACTTCCTTGGAGCATTCCTACTCCTTCATCCATCAGTGGATTTCCAAGAATTCCCTGGCTGGACAAATTCACATAAATATTTTTCTCTCTGCACCAGATACAAAATAAAGAAGATATGATCCATTCATGATCACTGTTCACAGTGTCTAAGATTTGAACCATTAGCTTGGGTCTAATCATTTCCATCAGAATGATCTGTATGCAGCCATTCAATGACAGTATTCTCAATGGGCAATGCATTTTGTTAATGCTATTATGTAAGAGGCTGTATTCAAGTTTTAATTAAACAAATTCAGTTACCTAATACTGATATGTTTAAATGATCCAATAACTATTTCTTCCATAACAAAATTATTAATTAATTTATACATCACATAGAGCATAAATCATTTCTAACGAGGAAGTAGGCTTGGGGATGGTGGGGATGGGTGAGGGTGGTGATGTCCAACAACCTCAAGCCTCTGTATATATGGTAGATTTTAAAACTAGATCATGATTAATTCACTGTTGTTCCTTCATTTCCTGCGAGGAGGCATATGGATTCTACTCAAGCTGTCCTGATGCCATGTAACACATATGTATATATCTGCATTTCACTTTCCTATGGGATGATGTAAATACATCCAAAAAAAACCCAGCTTTGACAAATACTCCCACTGTACTTAATTGTAATAGGTGTCAAGGTACTCTTTATCCTTTGGTGAATTTAAGAAGTCTCACGATTCATGCAGATTTTTAAAAGCTGAATTAAATCAGGAACAACACACCTGTGTTGATGTTTTTATTTAACTAGGGCCCCCCAGTGGCAGACGAGGATCATTGACAATCATTTTTCAATTGTGCTTTAAATTACTGAACACTACCAAGCAATGTAGAATTAAATCAACCATGTATATCTTTTCTCATTTATTAGTCTGCACCTCTAGAGAGGAAATAAATAATTGGATATGTTAATATTAGAACACAACATAATGAGTTTCTGTGCATAATTACCCTTTTATGTTATTATCTTTATGAAGACATCAGCTGTTGAAGCATAGACTTAACAGCATGGAATAAATATCATCACTGAAACATATTATCAATCTGAATAGAAGATATTAAAGTACCTTTCCTTCCTTTAGAAATTAGTTAGATTCCATCATTGCTGCAGTCTAGACCATTGAGAATTCTTTCTAACATTGCTAATAATGTACTGGAGTCAAAGCAGCTGGAAAGGTTTGAATAAGAGTGGGCAAGATACAGCTCATCTTTAAAATAAATCTTCAGTGTACCAGCATTCTAACCCCAGCCTCTGAGATCCTACCCTGTTGCCACTGGTTTTGTCTTTCATTGGGCATAAAATCCAATGTATTTTAATGTTGTCTTGCATAAAGTGTGTTGAGTTGAATCTAGTTGTAGTGTCATGTTTCAAACTACTTTTGAGCCTTTGGTGTCCTTTAGGAAGTAATTTCTCCACACAGTTGCTCAAACAACACCATGGAAATATTTGCAATCTATATGCCGAGTATGGGTGAAATCAGTGTTCATTGTCCAAAGTATCTTTTGAATAGCATAATAGCTGTATGATTCTGTTTGGGAATATGTTGCTCCTTGACACACATTTTAAGCAAGTTTGTATTCAGGGTTTTTAATGATCACAGAAGCATGAATAACGTGTATTGTCGAAAAGTGTTCTTATGGGATTTATTTTTGTGCAGCAAGTGGCCCCATTCTATACATTTATAAGGAGTTCTCTCCAAAACAAGCAACTCTCCAAGCTAGGTTATTGTGTTAATATGAATTCTACAACCCAATGTTTATCTATGCTATGAGGCAACATTCTTTCATTGGAGGATCAAAGCTTGAATGTTATGGACATTTGGACAGGTACATGAATACAAAAGAGCAATATTGTCAGGCATGTGGGATCAGCTTGGTTAGGATGGACAGAAATTTCCCTGCTGTTGAACTCTACGAATCTTTAACATTGATTATTAAATGCTGAGTTCAATAAACTTGCAGCAAGGAGTTTCCTGTCAGATCTTCTGTGTCAAAGTTTGTGCAGGGTGAATTGGCTTAATTTTAGCTATAAGTTTACATCACTTGCTTGCAAAGTTTACACTCTTCCAAGAACAGATAAATATAATTAAATGATGCAGTTCATGCAATTATATTGTTAACATTTTTCTTCTTCTTCTGAGGGTTATTCAAGGATGTCAAATTAAAAAATTTTGATTAAGGTCCTAAATACCAATGACATCAGTTCACATATTCAAAGATTTTGTGGGAAAAGTGCTTTGAGCTAAAGTATGCACGGGTGACTCTCTGTTATAGCAAATCCTGGCTCCTTAAGTGCTCAGGAAATGTTAAAGTCTTGACTAATCTTGACAACAGCAAACTCAATCAAGGACTCATTTAAGGACTCTTACTTATGCATTTCCTTAGTTGTTTTTCTCTCTCTCTCTAAATATATATATATATATATTATATATATAGCATAATCAGTTTTTTTTAAACCTTTATTTATTTGTTTATATGTATATACAGTTTTTTTTGCATGACCAAGTGGTAATATCTGCCTCGCCTGCAGGAAAAGGAATCTCAAGGTTGTATGTGATGTCATGTATTTACTCTGACAATAAACCTGAAATCTGAAAATCTAAGCATCAGAAATAATTTCAAAATTCATGATAAATAGAAGCACATGTAAATACAGCATATAATTAATTTCAAGTGTAGCATGCATCTAACATGTCATGGAGCTGATGAACAGCTCAAAATTCTTGTGACACATCTGTCTTTTGGTGGAAAATATGCTGGTTGGCAGTCATTGAAAAGTAGCCAAACAATAAATACTTGAAGGCTTTCACAGAAACAAAGATATTGTACTCTGGTAATTAAATATCTTAAATGAGGAGCTCAACTTCCAAATGTTCAGTTTTGTAGCAGAACTTCATGCACTCAATTCATGATTTGTGGTTTGGACCACAATTTTTGGATTTAGATGCAAATAGAAATTAATATATTAATAATCTCCCACCAGCATCTATGGTTAAAACCACAACAAAAACATTATTTTTTGATTGATGAATCTGGAAACTAGTAAACAGCAGTCTAACTACATGTTTATTTTATGTTGTTCTGGTTACTTCAGGGGGAGTACAAACTTCTTTGTGAAACATATGGGACTGAGGAAACTAAAGCACAAGATTTGAATTCATAGTCCTCTCTTGCCTCCAGCGATGCCACAGCATGAGTTTAGGATGATATTTTCAGATAGTTTGAAATATGAAGTTTGTTTTGCAAACGTTGGGGAGACAGAATTCAGCTTGAATCAATGACATCTGAAGTGAATGCGATCTGCTGTTTAACTAGCGCTTGAAGAGTGATCCAGGTCTGAGTTTTAGATTGATAGTTTCCAGGTCTGAACTTGTACTAATTTTTAGATCAGTTCATTTTATTGGCCATTTCCTGTGTAACAAATGTAACCACCTACTGATTCGCTCAGTAGTAACAAACAAAATAAAAGCGAAATCCCTCTCAGTAGCAGGATGGGTACCTTTATTGGATTGTAGTGAGAAACACAAGAACTGGATTGTATTGAGCATTTTATCTGATTTTCATTGCCAAATCAGTCTTTAACCACATCCAAAATGATCCAAATTGATCTTTCCCTCCCTCCCAACACCAATCACTCTTTTGTTTCCCCATTCAAACATAACATTTCCAGAGAGCTCCTAGCCAGAATATTCTCCCTGAGCTGTTGTCTACACAAGATCAAATTCATTTTCAGTTCCACTGTCTGCATTCAATCCCAAACTAAGATCCATTTAACCATCAATCATCCTGTATTATGGTTCGGAGTTTGTTTAAAAAAAAAAAATCTTTACATTCAATTATATATTCTTCCACAACTCTGCTCCATTTCAGCTCCACCATCCTCATAATTTTCCAAGCTAGGAATCTTTCCTCTGCTTTGACTGGGCTTTCTACATATTCCTGCCTATTAAAATTGCACTGTTATTAGCATTTCTCTTCACCATCTTGATACAGATTTTGAACTGTACTTCCAATCCTCTTCTACCCAAATAGAAACCTCCCAATGATCAGAATATTATTTTATTAGCAAGCAATTGGCAACATGTTGACGTGCAGAAGAACTTAGGACTAATTGCGCGTGAATCATGGAAGGTTGGTTTGCAGGTGCTACCAGGAAGGCAAATGAAATGTTGACCTTCGTTGCAAAGGAGATTGAATTTAAGAGCAGGGAGGTTATTCTGCAACTGTACAGGGTACTGGTGAGGCCACATCTGGAGAATTGCACATGGTTCTGGTCTTCTTACTTGAGGAAGGATGACCTGGCATTGGAGGCAGTGTGGAGGAGGTCCACCAGGTTGATTCCGGAGATGAAGGGATTAGCCTATGAGGAAAGTTAGAGTCATCTGGGACTGTACTCACTGGAATTTAGAAGAATGAGAGGGGATCTTATAGAAAAATATGCAATTATGAAAGGCACAGATAAGACAGATGTAGATATCTTGTTTACTTTGGTGGGGAGTTCAGAACTAAGGGGACAGAGACTCACGATTCAGGGTAGTAAATTTAGTTCAGAGATGAGGAGGAACTGCTTTTCCCAGAGGATGGTGAATCTGTGGAATTTGCTGTTCATTGAAGCAGTGGAGGTGACCTCAGTAAATATATTTAAGAAAAGGTTGGATAGATTTCTACATAGTAAGGGAATTAGAGAATATGAGGGAAAAGGCAGGTAAGTGGAGATGAGCCCATCATCAGATCAACTTTGGTTACATTGAATGGAGGAGCAGGGTTGACGGGCCTGCTCCTATTTCTTAAGCTTTTATGTTCTTCTGTCCTTACATTCGTAATCTTTCTCAATATCTATCTCTTGTCATTGATTTGGTTGCATTGACAAACCACCTCATCTCATGCCTACCAAAAGTCTATAGATCTTTTGATATTGGAAATGCACTGAGTTATATTTGCATTTTTTCCTCGTTATGCAACATTTGAAAGGCCATCATCAGACTTTACAATTCCACTGCAACAGATGAATACTGCAAATATTATCAAGGTGGGTTTGGGTGCAGCAAGACGCTATTCACGAGCTGCTGAAGGCTATGTGGTACTTAAAAGAACAACATACAGAGAAAGACCAGTGCTTGGTGTAATTACTGCCAAGAACACAGAAAGCTCATTGTAGTGAATCCTTGCATTCTTTGATGTGTTTAATCTACTGGACAGCAACCCATCAAGCAAGAGGTAATTACTGACACATGCAGAGGAGAGCTGCTTAATCGAAGCATCAGTTTATCAAAAAATTAAGATGGGACACTCTGAAGGGAAATTATGCTTTTTTTAAATTATTTGCAGCTGCCTTGAAGTTCACAAATAATGAACAGCTTTGAAAGGAAAAGTTTGCAAGAAATGTTTTCAAAAGGAAGTGATAGAAGCACGAGAGAAAGCCGATCCCTTGGAATGGAATGATATTGATTCGTTGTTTTTTTAAAAAAAATGTTTCTATCTAAATCATCTTCTGCTTTCGATGGAGCTCGGGAGTGGTGTTCACGGGGTGGGGGGAGGGGGGGAGATTGAGATCTTTATCAGTGCCCATCAGCACCCACACTTAAACGGACGGGCTGCAGTTTTTAGAAACTGACTTTGGGTCAGCCAGTCGTTATCTCCATACAATCAGCAGGTAAATCCCCTGCCGAGTTCAGTCTCAAAGGCAGGAAATGGACACCAGAGAATGAGTTCTGCCCAACATTACAATTGAATGATTCTTAAAGAACCCATTATTATAAGCATTATTATACTTAGAGCAGTTCTTGCATGTCTATGGATGGCAATTTTAAAAGTGTTTGGGGTTAATTTAATGATTAGACTGGCCAGACTGATTTATCTTGTAGCTTGGGGCATATTACTGGAATCTTCACAAATTGTCTTTGATAAATTGAAAATGACTTCTGTGGTAGTTTTACTAAAGGAGCCTAAGGGTTTCACTTTGAATGAGATGCATTAAATAAGACCACCTTAATTGTGTCAGCGAGCTTTCTCTTATTGTCCCTAAATTTGCCACGCCAATTCCTCCAAAACTTAAAGATGGATACTGTTATCTATACAAAATGGCAGATGGGGGTTCAGAGGAAAGTACAATATGAAATGCTTGTAGGCAACTTCATCAATCTGGACTTTATCAAATGGTGTGACGTTCACAAGACTGAAACCTGCTGCTTCTGCATTTCCCCACACCTTAAACATCCATTCTCATGTGACTGTGTCTATAACCATGACATGACTAAAATAAATTTTGTTCAATCCATGTCAATTGATATAAAAATGAAAGAACGACCTAAGGATGTATCAAATTAATTCTTTGCCACTGAAATACTTTTAAAGAGGAGCTCAACATGGTTATCTAACTGCACGAAAACCAACAAAGTCAGGTCAGATACAGCAATGAGCTCTCCAAACCCTTCTCCATTGATAACGGCGTGAAGCAAGGCTGCGTCCTAGCACCAACCCTCTTTACTATCTTCTTCAGCATGATGCTGAAACAAGCCATGAAAGACCTCAACAATGAAGACGCTGTTTACATCCGGTACCGCACAGATGGCAGTCTCTTCAATCTGAGGCGCCTGCAAGCTCACACCAAGACACAAGAGCAATTTGTCCGTGAGCTACTCTTTGCAGACGATGCCACTTTAGATGGCCATTTCAGAGCCAGCTCTGCAGCGCATGACGTCCTGTTTTGCGGAAACTGCCAAAATGTTGGGACTGGAAGTCAGCCTGAAGAAAACTGAGGTCCTCCATCAGCCAGCTCCCCACCATGACTACCAGCCCCCCCACATCTCCATCGGGCACACAGAACTCAAAACGGTCAACCAGTTTACCTACCTTGGCTGCACCATTTCATCTGATGCAAGGATCGACAACAAAAAACAACCACCTGAAGAAACACACAAAGATCAGCGTGTATAGAGTCGTTGTCATACCCACGCTCCTGTTCGGCTCCGAATCATAGGTCCTCCACCGGCATCACCTACGGCTCCTAGAACGCTTCCAACAGCGCTGTCTCCGCTCCATCCTCAACATTCATTGGAGTGACTTCATCACCAACATCGAAGTACTCGAGCTGGCAGAGTCCACAAGCATCGAATCCACGCTGCTGAAGACCCAACTGCGCTGGGTGGGTCACGTCTCCAGAATGGAGGACCCTCGTCTTCCCAAGATTGTGTTCTATGGCGAGCTCTCTACTGGCCACCAAGACAGAGGTGCACCAAAGAAGAGATACAAGGACTGCTTAAAGAAATCTCTTGGTGCCTGCCACATTGACCACCGCCAGTGGGCTGATATCGCCTCCAACCGTGCATCTTGGCGCCTCACATTTCGGCGAGCAGCAACCTCCTTTGAAAAAGACCACAGAGCCTACCTCACTGACAAAAGACAAAGGAGGAAAAACTCAACACCCAACGCCAACCCACCAATTTTCCCTTGCAACCGCTGCAACTGTGTCTGCCTGTCTCGTATCGGACTTGTCAGTCACCAACGAGCCTGCAGCTGACATGGACATTTACCCCCTCCATAAATCTTCGTCCACGTAGCCAAGCCAAAGAAAAGAAAGAGGATTGTTCCAATACACAGAAATATATAGCACATTGATCCATACACACCAATATGATACTTGACCAGATTGCCTTCATTATAGTGTTGCATTATAGTGTTGCATTATAGTGTATAAGGTTGATCACAGGTATTCTTTGCATAATAGCACTGGGGTTTTTTATACCCAACCAAGATGACCACCTTGTTTTAGCACATTCTTGAAAAAGCAGCTTTGGATGTTCTAAATTAAAGTTTTATCAAAATAATCTGCTAAATCTTAGAAATAGAAACAAATCATCCAACCCATTCCGGCAAATGACAGGTTTTATATTTTTTAAAAAGTATCGAATTAATACTGCAGGCTTGTCCTTTCCACATAAACTTATAACAGTTTCCTTTGAGAAACACAAGCAATTCTGCCCTGTGATACAGCTTTCTCCTTGTGAATTACACTGGGCAATGAAGACTTTACTTCCTGAACACTTTTGGGTGCATTTTATGGATTTTGGGCTGGTGATCACGAAAATCACTGTAAAATTTTCCTTCCATGTACTGTTTTATTTAAAAGATTTAACATATTTGTGAGATTTCCTGTTGTATTTGAAGTCTATTAGCATATTGCTCACAAAGCAATCTGATTTGGTCAATCCAAACAGGCCTGGGCATGCACTCAGTGCAGGTGGTAGGCAAATGTGGTCTTAGACCTGGGCATGCTTAGTCAGAATCATTGCAGACAGGCTATAAAAGCAGTGCACTTATACAAGATACTTTGCAATACACAGATATAGATTGAATGCATGTTGATGCACGTGTTCTTCAGAGAATAGCATAGTAAGTGAACTTAATGTTCTCAAAGAATGTGATTGAAAATAAAGTAAAATGCTTCAAGGTTTATAGATTCATGCAAGTGAAGTTTGTTCAGTATATGTACAAAATAAACTTTTAAACTTTATTCCTAATGTAGGTGTATTAGGCATTGTAAGAGCAAACCTCAAGCAACCAGAAAATGCACTTATTTGGTATCTATCAATCCACATAGGTGCCAGATATTAGGGGTTTTACAGTAATTAGATAATCTCATATTAAATATCAGCTCAGTCACTTGTTATCTCACCAATTCTACTATTTTTGCTGTCAGATTTTTTTTAAAACAATCATATGAGGGAACAGATGAAAGTTTAAAAAATATAGTGGATGTTGGAAATATAAAATTAGAAAATGTTGTAAATAATCAGTAAGGCCAGGCCATATCTAGAAGAGGGACCATTACGATAAAGGGTCTTTGCTGTGAAATGTCAACTTTATTTTTATTCCCCCAGACACAGCGGGACTTGATGCGTATTTCCAGGAGTTGAAGGTTATTAAATCATTCAAAATAAGATGTACTTTTGAGTGCAACACTCCCTTGGTCCTCCAACAGTCATCTGTTTATCTATGGAAGAGAACTGGAGGAATCGTTCTCTCCTTTGGATACAACATCTTCCCAGTGGAGTTTTGCCAGTGAGCATCAATTGACAAAGGGATTTTTTTGGTCTACATGACTCACTTATTCACATCATGTGAAAGCAATTAATTATAGGTAATGAATCTCTTCCCCCCCCACCACTAAATCATTCATAAAAGTGTAGGTATCAGCTGGAGCTGATGCTGAGAGACAAGAAAGTATTGAGACAGCCAAGTGTGTCTAGTCACAGAAGAGCCAGATGAGGGTTGTAGGGAGAATTCTAACTTGGAGGTATCATCAGTGATGTCTGCAACTGACCAGATTTAATCAGTTTACCTCTCTTTCTCAGTAATGATCCCAGTTCCTCTCCTTCAAAGAAATTCTATGCAGCCGAGAACCTCACAGCATCACAATGCCCTTGTCCAACTCTATGATGATCCACAAATAAATGAGCATAAAGGAAGTGGATCATCCCTTATTTCAATGTATAGTTATGAATAGCCTTCATCTTCCTTGTGCCATGCTTTGCCCATGGAATCTCTCTATATATTTCACTGTTTCAGTTTAATATTCTCATTGGTCAGTATTGCAAGGGAATGTCAACACCTCTTTTTGAATCAGATGATCACTATGGATATGATCTCAGGTGCTAGCCACTGACCCATTGCCACCTCACCTTGCTATGATTTCCTCATACCAACACTTGATTTTAGGTAACATGTGTATATTTTGCATCAGTGTTTTTCATCCATTTAAGAAAAGATTTCCATTTTGGGTGAGAATCCTATCCAATTAACCTGTGCCATCCACTTTTCTTGAGGTAGAGGTCATTGGAGAAGTACAGACTGGACTCTGAGCAGAACTTCCATTGCCAAGAAGAAGCCTATCAGTTCAAGGAAATGAGTTCAAAGGTCCAGAATGTCAAATCAGCTGGTGAGGGATCTATGAGGAAAGTTAAGTGGACAGAATTGTCCCAGAGAACAGAGCACCCACTATATCCCATAGCTCAGTACCAGAGCTGTTCTATGGATCACAAAGTTCTTACCATTTAAAGAGCCAACCACCATTTTCTGCAGGGTGAAGTCGACACACAAGGAAATGTGCCAAACTTCAAAGATTATCTGTATGTCATGGTAGTCAAAAAGGAACCATTGGTGGTCAGATCAAGACAAAGAAACACAGATTCAGTTGTAAGATAATGAACTCCATCACATCCCTCTGCCCAATGACCCTATTCTGCATCTATCCAGTTAAGATTGCAGCCTATCCCAACCAACCCAAGACATCCTCTTGTGTGGTATTATTGGACATTATATATCCACAAGAGAAACCTTTCTCACCTTTCAGTGGGCATCAAGTTCACAAATACAGTGAAGAGTTTTCCTCCCCCCCCCCCTCCATTTCTGAGCACCATTGATCCTTAAATCCCATCTCCCCATCCAAGGAGATCAGCCCTCAGGTACTCTCACAGATCAGTGACTGCTGTCCTTTTTCAATCATCTTTGGGGTGGGGGGGGGTTATGATTTTCATCAGTGTGTCTGGACAACACCCTGTGATGAAATTGAACTTTTGAAGTACTTACCAAATCTATATCAGGAAGATCCAAGGGTATCTTTACTAAACAGTCCAGCAATAGTTCCAAGAGGAAGTTAATCAATACATTTTCAGGGGCAATTAATAGAGATAGAAACTGTGGTCTTGTCAACAATTCTCTTATTCCATAAATTAATTAATAAGAAAGGACTTAATCTGTCTGCACTAACAAACCCATAAAGAATGGTTTGGTTCTATTATCCCACTTGCATTGACAGTTCTAAGTAACTGATTAAAAAGATAGTGGTATGGCAGGCGTCAATATGTCCCTCATCCAGGCTGCCCCTCCAGTGAGAAGGGAGCCAGCCTTGTTACTTCATGATGCAGAAACCTATCCTTCGATATTACTAAAGAAAAATCCATTTGCTGTGGATTATCTGATCTATAAATAACCAACCTTTTTATCTAGTTTTGTTGAGAACGGAATTTCCATATTTTCTCAATTCAAATTCAATGTATATATATTCTACAATTATTGGAACCAAAATATTTAGTCCACTTATCTTAACACAGGAATCAACGTATCCTTTTAGACTATTTCCCTTCTAAGATTTGATGCAAGAAATATATTTTTATAAGATACTGGAAATGGACACTGCATAATCAGATAGTGAATTGATCTCCGAAGCCTGTCCTCCTTGGAGCCTGCCAGTTTCACACTCAATCTATAAATCATACAGTTTCACATAAGTATTATATAACAGAAAAACATTTGAAGTGTCCACAAGTAGCTGTAAATGATTGACAAAGTGTTTTATTGTCTTTTTATTTACATCTGTCACAATTCACACAGCTGTCAACTAAAAATGTCTGGTCAGACTGATATAAACAGCATGGGAATGAGATTCTCTAAGTTTAATAGATATATTTATTTTCAAATAAAGTTATTATTTCAATCTTTAATATAATTTTTCCTGGATATTTTGTACCTCCACATTCAATCTTGTAAAAATATTAAAACAATTAATTATCCTGTTTATTCCAATAATTTAAACTTTTAACCCATTACTATTTCATTAACCCCATATCATTGATTATCCCGAATAATCGTGAACATAGAAAATGAATTGTGTGCAGAATTTGTGCATAAAAGCACATGCAAATGCTCCAGTTTCGAGGTAAATAAATTGCAGTGTAATTTTTACATTCTTTCTCTATTCTTCCTCCATTTGGCTATTTATCTCAAGTAATACTCCAAAGATTATTTCAGATTAACTGAAAAATGAAGCATAATCATCAAGAATCAAAATAACACCAAGGTTTGACTTTTCCTGGGTTTATCTTTTCCAAATGAAACAACTTTTTTGTGCCTTTGCCCTTTCCTGCTGGTAGATCCAGTGGCAGATTTGCAATTCTTCTTCTGTTAAGTCTAGTTGATTGCTCATTTTGTACATGATAGGTTCAAATCTGTGTTCCATATGAAATGGGATATACAAATTCACAACTGTAGCCCATGTCATACCAGATGTCATGATGCTCAAGGACTAATAATCATATTTAACATCAGCAATCTTGTAACATATAACCATATACAATTACAACAGAAACAGGTCATTTCGGCCCTTTAGTCCACACCGAACTAAGTACTCTCCTCTAGTTCCACACAGAATAACCAGATCAATATATAACCATAACGTATTCACTTTGTTTCCAACTTGCACTTCAAGGTCACAGTGGTCATCGACATTGTTGATGGAAGCTATAAAATGCTTCACTTTCCACTTGGGCACATAGGTGGCCGGTTACTAATGGTGGTCCACAGAGGTCGGTGTTGGGGCCGCTTCTTTTTACAATGTATATCGATGACTTAGATTATGGATTAAAAGGTTTAGTGAATGTGTTTGCAGATGACACCAAGATGGGAGGTGGAGCAGGAAGTGTTGAAGAAACCGAAAGGTTGCAGGGAAACTTGGACAGTTTAGGAGAGCGAGCAAAGAAATGGCAGATGAGATACAATGTTGAGAAATGTACAGCTATGCATTTTGGAAGAGGAAATAAACAGACAAATTATTATTTAGATGGGGAGAAAATTCAGAAGTACATAGGGACTTAGGGTCCTCATGCAGGATAACCTAAAGGTTAACCACCAGTAAAAAAAGTGAATGCTAAGATGGCCTTCATTTCAAGAGAAATAGTGTTCAAGAGTAAAGAGATGTTGATGAGACTCATTTGGAGTAACTATGTGCAGTTTTGGACCCCTTATCTTAGAAGCATTTACTGAGTTCAAAGATTTATGAGGATGATTGCTGGAATGCAAAGGCTAACAAATGAGGAACATTTCACGGCTCTTGGTCTGTCTCCATTGGAGTACAGAAGAATGAAAGGGAATCTCAGAAACATTTCAAATGCTGAAAAGATTGGACAGAGTAGATGCAAGTCCAGGACAAGGGGGCACAGTCTTGGAATTAGAAGATACCCCATTTAAAACAGAGATGAGGAGTCATTTCTTTAGCTAGAGGGTTGTGGATTTGTGGAATTTGTTGCCACATACAGCTGTAGAGGCCCGATCATTGGGGAAGTGCATCTGCAATGTTCTCAGAGTCCTGATGAAGTTAGTCAGGAAATTCTAATGTTAATATTCTACTGAACCCAAGGTTGATTGCAGGACAAGAGAATGAACAAATGCTTTTGAAAGGCAAGAACTGACATTTGAATTCAAAATCATTGATATTAAATTGAAAGCCCCACAGAACGAAACACAAAGCAAAGCGTCTTATGCATCTAATTGTGTCTCTCTTCTTAAATCTAATGCTCCACTTATTCTGCTCTAATTATGTCGATGTACTATAGGTTTCACAAGAAGGCAGGTCATGACTTAATATTTAAGGTTACGAAAGGTTTTGATGGAGTGGTTGTAAAGATAGATGCACCGGTGGAGAAGAGTGCAATGAAAGGAGCCCCATACAAGACTGTCACCAGGAAATCCAACAAGCCATTGGAAAAAAAATCTTACTGGACAAGTGATGCAAGTGTGAAACTGACCAGGGTGGGATTGGTTGATGCAGATAGCATTGATGCATGCAAGATAAAATGGATAGGATACAAGGAAAAAAGGAATAGGGTGACAGTAAAATTCTGACAATCCTCCATCTTATTGTTCAGAAATTCTGATGGCCTGGCATCTGGTTTACTCGTTGGTCCAGACAGTGAGCTGGAGTTCCAGACCGGAGGTAGCATGTGCGGCCAGGTCCAGAGACTAGACTATGGGTGGCAATCTAACTCGAGCCAGGGTTGGAATCTTGATGATTAGGTGCCAAGAAGATGAGTTAGTTTGCAGCTGGATCTGGGATCCAGCGTGTTTATCCCTTTAATCTCATGTGGTTCACTGGAAAATTCATTACACTTCCACATAAATAACACTGTCTTTTGGTATTAATAGGAGTAACATCTAAAAATCCAGAAAATATGCTATGCTGGCACTGCCAAAATCCCGGTGGTTCTGGATTATCAGAATGTTGATCTTATCTGCTGATACATTTTAATGAAAAAGACAGAAGCAGACTGTCCTGGAGCATAAAGGCCGGCATAGACTGGTTGCACCAAATTACATGCTTCCAAACCATCTTCCAGATCGTTTTACAAAATGTTGGTACTGAATGAAGGTTGAGCTCAGTGTTGGCAGAAATGAATAACTGATGCTTCTGGATGACACATGGACAAGGAGGAAGAAAAGATCATGGAAGAAGCCCAGAAAAACAATGTGTCATTTACAGCGATCTTGAAGTCCAAAATCTGTGCTTCAAGGCTGCAAGGTCTGCTGGTACCACCGGCAACTATTTAATAAACTCTACAAAGGAGGTCATGCACATGTGGCTGGTGTGAGTAATGCTTCTGCTTTGTTGGTTCAGAGTTTGAACAAAAACATTCCAGCCAGTTCTTCAAATTAATTTCTGAAGGAGTGCTGTACTGACAAAGAAAGGCTTACTTTTCAACTTGGTGATTCTCAGTTTCCCCTTCCAGATCCCATCAATTTGACTTATATGTGTTAATCCTTCAACTAATGTCATTAAAATAAAATTAAAAACATTTGATCATTATCTCACGCTTATGGAATTGATTTTGTGTGCAAATTGGCTGATGCATTCCCTCCACTACAACTACATTTCAAACCTACATTGTCGGTTAAAATATGTTTCAAGACATAATTGGTGCTACACAAATGCAAGTCTTGTTTTCTTTAACAGCAGCAGCATGCTGTTTGTGTTTGCAATACTTTTTGGGAATGAACTTTGAACTCTTGCTGTCAAAGTTTAAATGTGCCCACTAGAATTCTGCCCTGCAGCTTGTGTTCAATTATAGTGTTTGGTAGAAAGGGGCAAAGGTTAATTCCATGCTTTGCAAGCAATCTTCCTGAGTGTGCAACATTTTCATTTTGAGCCACTGCATCCATGGTTGAACACTACCCCTATAAACAAATCTGTATTGCCACTTCTGATGCAACTAATTTTCTTTGGCCAAGATGTCAGGGAGCAATTCTTCTGCCTGAATCTTAGCATGGATCAACATGTGAGGTGTCCATCTTTTATTGGGGAGACCCTCATGGTTATAGAGAGTTTGAACTCTTTGGTACAGAACAGCTTTGCAGTACTTCAGAGTTTGCCATCCTGTGATGAACAAACAAGGCTCCATTCAATGGGAGCTTACCTCTTTAAACCCTATGTAGTGCCCGACAGAGTACAGTAAGTCTCTGATAATTCAGTATGCGATTGTTCAGAAATCCTGATGGTTCAGCCTTTGGCCCTCTCATTGGTTGCAGAGCGCAAGGGTGATGCACAGCCAAAGCCAGGGGTCTATTTTGCAGTGGAGCCAGGATGTAGATGTGCAGCCAGAACCAAGGATTAGGTCCAGAACATCTGGGACACGAATTGTGGATAGATCTTTGTTTGGGTTCAGGATCCAGATTTCTATTCACTTTAAACCCACTGGAAAATGAATTGTTCTGTTGTGTAACACATAAAATAAAGATGTGTTTGGGTATTAATAAAAGTAACATCCAATAATCTAAAAAATCCTTGGAGTTCACTTAACTAGTGATCTATCATGAACATACATCTCCTCACTTGTCAGGAAGGTGCAACAGTGACTGCCCTTCCTGAGAAGACTGAAGTGGGCAAAGCTACTGGCCACCATTATGTCACCCTTCACCAGGAGCACTATCGAGAGTGTCCTGGCTGGCTACACCACAGTGTGATACGGTTGTTGCAGAGAAATAGAACACTGGAGTCTCCTCCAACCCCCCCACCCTCAGCCATTGACATGATCTACCAAGATTGTTGTCAGAAGAGGACCATTTTCCACCCTGCTCACAGCATCTCTTAGCTGAGGAAATAGCTTCTTCCCACAGTGAGAATACTGAATGACCAAAGGAACTGCTCACACTATCCACCCAAGACTCTCATATTCATGAAACAATATTTGTATATATGAATACTTGCCCTCTATATTATGGTCTGTCTGAATCTTTGTTACGACTTGTTATGTGTCTGTGTGTTTTACACTGAGGACCAGAGAATGCTGTTTGTATTTGTAACAGCATGGCAAGCCAAGAAAAGCTACTGAGGAACAGGAGCTAATTGCCTGCAGCATGGACCACAATTTCAGTGTGCGTCCCAGCCAGATATAAACAGACGTGAGGAAATTCAACATTAGCTGAGGCAACATGCAAAACATGAAACTACAATCTATTAATCTGTTCATTTATTTCACTACTTTGAATACCCTGAAGGAGTACTTGCCTGCACAAGATTCAAGATTCACAGATGCTTGCTGTATGGTGTTTAACCTTAACATTGCAAGAGTTCACCCTCTCCAATAACTATATGCTGATCAACATCGAGTGAGGGGAGGGGTGCAGTGGAAGAGGGCAAGAAAAAGGAGGTTAAGACAAAAGGCCAATTAGACAGTTTGTACACAGCTCATCTAAATTCCACACCATTATACCTTATTCACCAATAGTCCTGGACAGCCTCTCTCCCACACTGACCAGTACATCATCAGCTCTAGATTTAGAAAGCCCAATTTTCATCACCCTTGAATTGACAGTTACAACCTGGGCGACATGACTGAAAAGTAAATACAAGACTAGAAGTGGCAGCAGAGAGATCACAAATGTTTTCTTCCTGAGAGTAGACAACATACTTGAACTTCCTGATGTCCCTGAGTGTGCCTCAGAAATCCTAATAATCATGTTGGATCGCTGTGTCTCTGCTAATCCCTTATTAAATCAGTATCCGTGGCCATGAGGTCAGCTCTATTGCAGAAATCACAGCATCCAGATAGAGGGCAGCAGAAATGGATTCTGCACTGGAAGTTAGCAATGTCACAACATATGACAGGGTTTATTCATACCATAGTTTCCATATTGGAAAGCAAGAGATCCAAGATGTGCAGAAAGGCCTGTGGTGTCAATAATGAACATATCCATTGGAGTTTCCCTGGACAAAGGAGCACGTGTGATTTGCAGGCTTTCTCATGCTGCAGGGTACCGCTGACTCCACAAAATGGTTCCATGACAACTCTTATGATAGGCCACAACAAAGATGAATTCCACTCCCTCAGAACACATCAGTGGCTGGAATCCCCCATGCCTTTATTCCTCAGTTGTCCACTCTCCCTGTACTTTGGCATTATACAAAGGCTTTTTAAAAAGTCCAAACAGCCTACAGTCAAAACATCAATCTTATCCTCTGCATAAAGAACTCATAATATTCACTCCATTTGCTCTGATTGCCTGTGTCCACTGAGTCAACACATTCAATAATCACCCAACATGTTTAAAGATAATTTGTAGGCTGGAAGGGTTAAATAACAGAAGTTGAGAGAGAATTATTTTCCTTGTATCTGCAGTGCTTCTGAGATTGATTCCAACAATGAAGCAATGCCCAGATTTGTTGAATACCTCTGATCCAAAGATGAATCGCTAGACCAGTGCTTTTCAATTATGTATTCCACTCCCTTATACTGCAACGAGCTAGTTTGCAAATTGTGGTTATCTGACAAAAAGAAAGGATGAGGTTACAGTAAGGGGAGGGGTTAGGAATTAGTGATGCGATTGTACACCATTTTTGTTCTGGGATGAAGGAGAAATGTTTTACAAGAACAAGAAGATACAAGGATACAGGTAGTCCCTGGGTTGAAAACAGCCGATTTATGAACAACCCACAGTTGTGAACCGACAAGCTGGCCGGAAGGAGAATGATGTCTACTTCCAGTTCAAGCAGAGCTCGCTTTCCATAGGCTCGCTGCCCCACCGATCGTCAGGTGGCCAGTGACACCCATCACTATCAGGCTACACCGCACACGGCCTGGGCAAAGCAGCGGATGGGCGAGGGGACGAGTGGCCTGGTGGAGGGGAGGGGAGGAGAAGTAGGGTGCGTTGTCATGATGCCTCCAGTACTGCCACAGCTTGGAATGGGGCCACGACTCGGCCCTGCAAAAATGGAAACCCAGCCTTCAAGCGTGATTGCGCCACCAAAGAGGGAGGAGAAGCAGGCGAAGGAGCCAGGTGCGGATCGGAAGGAGCGAAGATGTGGGAGGGCTGTAGGGTCAGGGGTACTGCCATCATGTACAGTACTGCATTATTATGTATTGCAATATTATTTTGTATTATTATGTTTAAAATGTTTTAGTGTATATGCATATAAAGGTAAAACATTTATTATACTTAGATAAGCACTTGACTAACTGACACTAAATAAGCGTCATATGTACTTGTTCTCACTTACATACAAATTTGAATTAAAGGCAGGCCTAGGTAATGGAACTCATTTTCAACCTGGGGACTGTCTGTGTTGTCATTTTGATGGCTGTAGCCCTATTACTGACCTCTGATTCAATACGAGCTGCTCCAAGGAGAACAACCCTGATCTCCTCCACAGGTATGGAAGCCTGTCATTATGTGTGACTTTCTTTCACAAGGTAGGTGGGCGGGTATTAGGGCATGATATGCATGTAGTGTGGTGTTCTGTCATGATTTGAAAAACTGTCAATGTGTGCAAATTTTAAGATGTAAGGTATAAGCCTTGCAGCAGAGCTAAATGTCAATGGAGAAGATAAAACTTTGACGAGAGTCACTGATTGATAGAGGTTGTTGATTGGGCTATGGTGGGGTGAACAGCATTGGAAATTGTCATACTAATTTTCTCATGACAGCATGCCCTCAGTTCTCACTCTGCCACCAAACATCCCATTTGGAGGTGCAGGATGACTGTAAGTGCAGATCATTGGTGTTTCTAACCATATACAAAATTGGATCCCAATGAAGGGGCATGTTTAGTCTTGATTACAGAGAAAGTATTGGCTGTGAAGAAGCAGAAACTAGAGCATACTCAACTGTTTGTGGAGGATATAGAATTCAGTTTCTGTGGAAATGGTTTGAAACACATGATGTGGGAGGAAATGTGTATGCTCTGGTTGTACTGCACCATCTCTCTTTGCCAGTACTAATGAAAAGTCGTTGATCTGAAGCATTTACTCCATATATGGGTTTCCAGAAATTACTGTTTTTGTTTCAGATTTCCAGTGTTTCTGGGGTTTTAAAAAAAAAATAAATTTCATTGATTATCAAAATCTGGTTCCAAAAACCTATTGAATTATTTATTGACACATGGATCAAAAAAAAGTGGGAAAACTGTTTTGTCTGTTATCCAGGCAAGTCAGCCTATCACAGGTTGTGCAAATTAGAGCAATGGTATAGAGTGCACGTTTCAGTAAAAATGCAAGTGTACAGAGCCGTTGTCATACCCACGCTCCTGTTCAGCTCCAAATCAAGGGTCCTCTACCGGCATCACCTACGGCTCCTAGAACGCTTCCATCAGTGCTGTCTCCGCTCCATCCTCAACATTCATTGGAATGACTTCTTCACCAACATCGAAGTACTCGAGCTGGCAGAGTCCGCAAGCATCGAATCCACGCTGCTGAAGACCCAACTGCGCTGGGTGGGTCACGTCTCCAGAATGGAGGACCATCGCCTTCCCAAGATCGTGTTATATGGCGAGCTCTCCACTGGCCACCAAGACAGAGGTGCACCAAAGAAGAAGTACAAGGACTGCTTAAAGAAATCTCTTGGTGCCTGCCACATTGACCACCGCCAGTGGGCTGATCTCACCTCCAACCGTGCATCTTGGCGCCTCTCAGTTCGGCGGGCAGCAACCTCCTTTGAAGAAGACCACGGAGCCCACCTCACTGACAAAAGACAAAGGAGGAAAAACCCAACACCCAACCCCAACCCACCAATTTTCCCTTGCAACCGCTGCAACCGTGCCTGCCTGTCCCTCATCGGACTTGTCAATCACCAACGAGCCTGCAGCAGACGTGGACATACCCCTCCATAAATCTTTGTCCGCAAAGCCAAGCCAAAGAAAAGAAGTGTAATATTATTTTACTAATGGTCAATAGTCTGATTCCACAGGGAGGAAGCTGTCCTTGAATCTGGTGGTGTATTTTCAAACTCATGTGTCATCTGTTGTGTACGAGTCCAAAAGCAAACTGCTGGAGGGACCCAGCGGGTTAAGCAGTGTCTGTGGAGGCAGCAGGGATTATCAACCATCCCCTTGTCTCCACTGACGCAGCTTGACCCACCAAGTTTGTCTTTTCCTGCATCTGCAATCTGTGGCTCTTCTTGCCAAATTATATCTTTAACTTTAAATATAGGATGAAAGGCTAATTTTAAAATTGCAAACATGCCATTCAAAGCTTCTGACTGATTAGTTGTACTGTTGGGGAGCTTGTGTTTATTTTGCACAGGTGCAGTGTGAGTCTCTGTCCTCAAAATGTTGTTGTATCATTTGTCAAAAACTAATATAAAAAGAACCATTATACAGTAAAGCATAAATTATTTAAAGGTGAAAGCAAAATAGCTCTCTGTTGATGGAAGAAACAATGCAGTTGCCTTTGTGTCCACAAAAATCTAAAAAGGTTTGCCATTCACACCTTAAACCTCGCAAACTCAAGTTTGACCTGTTTAAACAATTATATATTTGAATCTTACAAGCAATCATGTATGAGTTCCAGAATGAACCATAATAAAGATAACTACTTGAACAGTCATCTTCCTTGATGGAGCTGAGGCAGTTACTCCTGTTGGCTTACTTTTGTTCCTGAAAATTACCTCAGTTACAAATAAAGAGCTTATACTTGATAGTGCTCATTTTAAAAACTTCTTCTCCATTTAAAGTCAAAACAGAATTCAGGGAGAGCCTGAAGGAAGACAAAAAAAAAGCTAATTATAAGTGTATTAACTTGTGGAAGATTTGCTCCAGCCCTGGAGGTGTAAAATGTGCTAATCCTCCATTTCAAGGGGAAGTGGTGCGCATAATACACCTGCATCTCAGTCATTGATGATCGTCTTCTCATGAAGAATATGCCTCATTTCAAAAGTTCTGTTTACAAGTTTTAACTAGCTGCATGCTGTTGCAATGGTGCAATGTTGCAGGCCCTTTGAAAATTATCTGTGGAGCAATCTCTAAAACAAATATTTAGAAATTAAATTTGAAAATCACCAGCGATCCAATAGAAATATATAAAAGTTTCAATGCAAGTGCAGATAAGATTATTCTTTAAAATGAAGGAACAGCAAGTCTATTCTCCTTTTTATGAAATATTAACAGAAAGAAATATAATGTACCTATACAAATTCATCACAGCATCACTTCAAAGATATTCTAGATTCTGAGCATCTTTTTGATTTTTTTTTGTAAGCATATAAAAATAAATCATAGGCTACTAAGCAGATACAAAATTTCCATTGCATGAGCTGGAGGGTGATTAACCTGCCACAGGATGGTAAATATTTTCAATTACAAGTCGAATTTTAATATCTCGAATTGTATCCAGTATAGACACTTACTGATTTGGAGGGGTATTCCAGTGGCACCTTCATACCTTAAATGTATTTCCCTTTCTGTTTGCTGAAATATTTTATTTTCTTGCTGATTTGCAGCAGAAACTATTTTACTTTAGTCCGTGAATATTAGCAAAACTAATTTCAATCTACATCCCACTTCTTTCTTATCAGGTTCTACTGGATGAAGAGGTTTGGTTTGAAATATTGACTATCTCTTCCTTTCCACGGATGCTGCCCGGCCCACTGAGTTCCTCCTACATTTTGTGCATTGTTCTACCTCTACCTTGTCCAGCAGCCTCGTCTGGTCCATTTAATTTTACACCTGCTTTCTTTATTTCTTTACTTTCTCCCCAGGTCATGATAATGAAAACAATAAATTCATTGGTCCTTTATTCCAAGAAAGAGCAAACTCAAAAAGAAATACCAGAGGTAGGAATGTAATTCTAATTTTCTGAAAATATTCCTTGTGTGTAAAACCATCAGCTGTCACATGTCAAAGTGTTCCATTCCTGAGAATTTTCTCTTTGATCTCCGTGTTTTACCAATGCATAATTTTAAAGGAGCAGGATTCTTCTTGCTCTATCAGTATCAACAAGTTTACCAGTATTGATACTGAGGATACTGAAATGGTGTTGATATTGCACATACCATTTGATTGCAGAAAGACAGGAAATAAAGGTACCACTGGGACAGAGAAATGAAGGGGTTTGACAATAACCTGGAGTACGCATAGAGGAGTGTCTCCAGCCAGTAGGCATGGTAGGATGCAAAGAGACCTAAATATTGCTGGAGAGGTGCTTCAAGTTGGAACACCAAAGATATGCAGGGGATAGGTACCAATACAGGGAAAGAAAGCTAAAGATGAAAGCAAAGGAGAGAAGGAAATCCTGACAGGAAGATTCATCAGGAATAATTGGTGAATATAAACAACATATATATAGGTACAATTTAATTCAGAATATGTTGATTATTTCAAAAAAATTTATCTCAAGGAATACTTCTTTACAAATCCTAAGTAACAATTGGAATAACTGCAGTTTCATTCTGAAATAACATGATTTCAAATGAAAAATGTATCTCTTGAACAGCGGCACAGTTTTGTGTAGCAGTTAGCACTCGCGCGACTGGAATTTGAATCTGGTGGTGTCTGTAGGGGGCTTGTACATTCTTGCTGTGTCTGTGTGGGTTTCCTCTGGATGCTCTGGTTTCCTCCCACCCTTCAAAATGTACTGGGTTGTAGGTCAAATTGGGTGTAAATGGGTAGCAGTGGCTCATGGGCTGAAAGGGCCTGTTACTGTGCTGTTTGTCTGAATTAAAATAAAATCGAACTAAAATTATAATTAAAAATGAGCAAATGATTTTTCTACTGATATTTCATTTTTGTACTTATTATTGTGTTACTGCTTTGGAAGGATTAAGGATTGACTGGATACAAAATAGAAATCACATTTAGATTTTTCTCTTCGACAATAAATAGACCAACTGAGTGACGGTAAAACCATAAGCTCAACAGATTGGAAAAAAAAGGCTACTGCCTCATCAGTTTCATGGCCAGCAGGACAAAAGCCTTCAAACTGACAGTAAACTGATTATGGAGTCATAACCTTAGCAAATATTATTGCCATTCTTCATCTGGAGTAATGTTGTTGGTTTTCAGCAGGTAGTAAAAAACTGCCTAGTGGTCGGTAATTCTATTTGGCTAACCCTTGACCTTTGATACTTAAAAAAAAAGTTGACTGTAAGTGCTAATGAGAAGTGCAGATGGTCGCAGTAGACCAGCATGCGAAGCTTTGTGTGTTCCATTCAAGGTTTTGACTGTAGATCCCCAGAGGGGGGCAGCATGTGGATAGCTCACACAGGTATTATAAATGTCCCACATTGCAGACCCATTTTTTATGAGAGCAGTATGTGAAATTATGTAACTGATACAACTCATGCTTCTTGGAAGTCTTTAGACTCAGATATCATATGTACATTTCATCTTTTTACAGTGCTGTGAAATGAAGCTCCTCTCTCTGCTTGTAGTAAGTCACTGTCTGCCCTTAGCTGTCATCAAACTTAGATATACAAGTGCCTCATGAGATTTCAGTATAATGCACAACATTACTTGGTAATTCTCGATGACTTGCATGAACAGGTGGGCAATAAAGTTAATATGTAGAAAATATTTCTATAATCTAGCATTGCACACTACTTTCCATTCGCACTCATTAAATGTGTTGACAATTCTTCCAACTTTGTTGTGGTCACTTCATGCTTATTTCCTCCAGTTTCTTAGGTTTAGATTTTTTTGTGATATATCGGATTTGAAACACCATCTCACTTATAGCTTCCCATTATAGTTTTGAAAGTATTTCTTAAGTACAGTGCTTGTGTTCATGGGAAATTCAATCATGGAAAAATGTATGCTTTCATTAAATGATGAACATTTTCAAAAGGAAATTAGTATCAAATGTAGTTCAAAACTGCACAAATTTTAAACTCAGATTTCTTTATTGATGATATTGTCTTTCATCATTATGATCGTTACTGCCTCAAATGGTGAAGCCTAAGAATCAACACGTGCAGTGGACGAGGTACACGTATGATGCAAGTTTTATCATCTCTCTGCGCCAGTTTGAATCTCTCTATTATGCTGCATTATTCAAGTTCAGATTAAGGAAAGTATGTACACACACATGTCCATCTGAAGTTGGCAATGAGAGTAGCAGATCAACAGCAAAAGCCTGGTTTATCAACAAGCATGACTGATCATTTCCTGGAAGCCTGAAAATCCACTCTGGCTTTGCACAAAAGTGAATTCAAGACCATGACCCTTCCATAAACCAGGAGGAATCAGATCAGAGCACAAGACAAATAGTGCCATGGCCTGTAATAATTATTGAGCAGAAACTACACAGCTGTAAGGCCTGGAGTAAAATAGCTCCTCATCTGAAGTCTGTTTACATTGGGCACATGAGGCCTAGAATGCATGGATGTGTTTTTACTGTTAGATGATAAGGATTGAAATCAGCCCTTGACATCCAGCATTTCAATAGCAAACAGACCACATCTTTTCTTTAAACCAAGGTTTGCCTCCTTTAGAGAATGTGACTGCACATTCACTCTGGGATAGATTGAATATGTCATCAAGGATTAAACATTTGCTTTGTTATTCAAATCTTACATATGACTACAGATGGGCTAATTAAACATATAAGCATAGAAATTTGTTAGATTTCTGTTTTGGGCACAAATTTCACTCAGAAATCATTTAAACTGGGCTAGGTTTCACCAGCAATGGTTTCTGAATGATATCCTGCCTAATCTGGAAATTGGGCCAGGTGCTTCCTTGCATTTTTCACATCAACACATCTGAACTTCTTTCCGACATTAGGCATGTACCTATCAATCCCAATTTTCTCCCTTACCAAACTAAATGGGTGCATGAAATACAATCTATGATGGTTACTGAATGACCACAGATCCAGATTCATCACATGGTTGCATGTATCTCTAGTTAAAGGGAGAATTTTGAAGACAACAAAATACTTGAACAAGCTGCCTTCAAAATTACAGGATATTGGTAAAGTCTAAAGTTCATGGAGCATGCTCTCAAACTACATGTTTTCAGCATTTCTTTTTTTTCTTTGGCTTGGCTTCGTGGACGAAGATTTATGGAGGGGTATGTCCACGTCTGCTGCAGGCTCGTTGGTGACTGACAAGTCCGATGCAGGACAGGCAGGCACAGTTGCAGCGGTTGCAAGGGAAAATTGGTGGGTTGGGGTTGGGTGATGGGTTTTTCCTCCTTTGTCTTTTGTCAGTGAGGTAGGCTCTGTGGTCTTCTTCAAAGGAGGTTGCTGCCCGCCGAAACTGTGAGGCGCCAAGATGCACAGTTGGAGGCGAGATCAGCCTATTGGGGGTGGTCAATGTGGCAGGCACCAAGAGATTTCTTTAAGCAGTCCTTGTACCTCTTCTTTGGTGCACCTCTGTCTCGGTGGCCAGTGGAGAGCTTGCCATATAACACGATCTTGGGAAGGCGATGGTCCTTCCTTCTGGAGACGTGACCCACCCAGCGCAGTTGGGTCTTCAGCAGCTTGGATTCGATGCTTGCGGACTCTGCCAGCTCGAGTACTTCGATGTTGGTGATGAAGTCACTCCAATGAATGTTGAGGATGGAGCGGAGACAGTGCTGATGGAAGCGTTCTAGGAGCCGTAGGTGATGCTGGTAGAGGACCCATGATTCAGAGCTGAACAGGAGCGTGGGTATGACAACGGCTCTATACACGCTGATCTTTGTGTGTTTCTTCAGGTGGTTGTTTTTCCAGACTCTTTTGTGTAGTCTTCCAAAGGCGCTATTTGCCTTGGTGAGTCTGTTGTCTATCTCGTTGTCGATCCTTGAATCCGATGAAATGGTGCAGCCAAGGTAGGTAAACTGATTGACCATTTTGAGTTCTGTGTGCCCGATGGAGATGTGGAGGGGGGCTGGTAGTCATGGTGGGGAGCTGGCTGTTGGAGGACCTCAGTTTTCTTCAGGCTGACTTCCAGGCCAAACATTTTGGCAGTTTCCGCAAAACAGGACGTCAGGATTTACTGGCTGCTAAAGTCCCCATTCAATGGTTGTCTCTGCGATGACTCTGCAGGAGGCAATCCATTATTAGTGGATTTGGCATGGCAATGCGGGTGTGTTAGAAACCTTAGGGCAAGAGGCAAAGAGCATAATCCCAGTTTCTGGAGACACTACACCCTACCTGACTTCAGTGAGGAACCAACATCAGCAGTATCTGCAGTCTTCTGGTTTCCAGTGCCATGCTTGATCGAAGTGAGCAGTGTATCTTCCATTTAGTCTACTGTGCCACTGACTGCTCACGCATTATTCCAAAGGATTCCCCGCAGGCTCCAACATGATTTTCTGCACCTTAATTAAATGGGACAAAGAGTAGAAAGGTTAGTTCCATTTTTATTCTTCCAACTTAATTTATTTGTTTTGACATTCGGCCTGCAGTTTTGATTTCTGGCTTTTTAAATATAAGGGAATTTTTAAAAATCTTTTTTTTTTAATGTAGGAATATAAGAAATAGACACAGGATAGGACACATGACATCTCAGGCCTGCTCTGCCATTCAATAAGATTATGTCTGATCATATACCTCAGCTCCACTTCCTCTCACTAATCCTATTCATTAATGTCCTGAATATTAAGGAATGAATGATTACTAGTTTCCACCAATTCAATATTGTTTTAAATCCCTGTGACAAACTCCATTCCCCATCTACCAGTACCATCCCACTCTTGTTTGCAAACTTGACATCCTATTTCAATCAGAGATCAACTTCTAATGTTAATATCCAATACCATAACCACCTATTTTCAACTACATAGTGTATTATCCACCTCAGCTCTTGAATTTTAGCCAATTTAAACCTTATTTCGGCCAAGGTTAACTAGAGACCTGACTAATCAGATGTTCCCTGGCAGATGTACTCCACCCATTATTTCATTCTCCCAGAAGCACTATCAACCAAAACTTGACTTACTCCAAGACCCTTCACTCAAAACCCTTCTGCACTTGATCTGATATGACTTGGTCAGGCATCACATTCACCCTCAATCCTCGCACTAGGTAGGACAATTTCGTAAAGCTCCTCAGTGGGCTTCTCCCTGTTGACCAATGTCTTTGATGTTCAAAACCATTTGAAGTTAATTTAAAAATATAGTAAAACCTGTTTTCTGGAATTTCAACCTCAAGCACCAGGCAAAAAAAATGAGGAAAATAAATAAAAATGTAAATAAAAGTTTAAAATTGTAAATGTTCTCTGAAATAACATATCCACCTTTGGTGAAGATGGGAGCAAATTTTCAGCCAGCGGAGGTACTTTGCTCATAGCAGCTGTTTGAATAAAGTTGTGTTTGAATAAAATGGTGTCACCCAGGATGAAGAGCCAGTTGGTGCTGCTCGCCGTTGGGGCGACTCTCTTAATGTGTCTCCTTGTCCTTGATTCATAAGAGACTTCATCTTCATTAGTATATTATTGTATATTAGTAAAGCTTTATCTGTAAATCTGAGGAAGGTGGGGTCATCTTATGGGCAGCTCCACAGATAGTTAAATTCTTTCAAAGAATGTGGCTGAAAATAAAGTAAAATACTTTAAGGTTTATATATTTATGCAAGTGAAGTTTGTTCAGTGTAAGTACAGTATTTTTGTCTTTGAAATGAGTATTAGTTAGGTGTTGCAACATCTACCAATCCCCACAGGTGCAGGATACCAGGGGTTCTACTGTACATTTTAAAAGAATGAAATTTAACAACCAAAATGCTAAAATTATAAAAATTGTGTATATTTTGCAAATTAATTAAAATATTGTTAGTGATTAGGTTAAAGAAATGTACGTTTCAAATCAATAGCCCTTTTTCCACTGACATCCTAGTTAATTATCCATGAAGTGTCCCGGGATAGGAATCCTCTTTCAACGTTCAGTAGGTCTCAATAAGATCTCCCCTCATCCTTCTAAACTCCAGCTAGTCCAGGACCAGAGCCATCAAATGCTCTTCATATTGTTAACCCTCTCAAACCCAGGATCATTCTTAGAAATATCTCCTGGAGCCTCTCCAATGCTAGCACATCCTTCTTTAGGTCTGAGACCCAAAACAGCTTACAATTCTCCAAATGTGGTCTCACCAGGTCCTAATCAAACCTCAGCATCACATCTTTGCTTCTAGAGTATTGACCTGACCTTTCAAAATTAATGCTAAAATCACATTTGGCTCTCTTACAACTGACTCAACCTGCAAGTTAACATTTAGGAAATTCTGCACTTGGATCCCCAAATCCCTTTGGACTTAGCTTTCTGAATTCTCTCCATTTAGAAAATAGTCTATTCCTTCTACTAAATCCATGACTTCCCTACGCTGTATTCCATCTGTCACTTCTTTGAACATTCTGCTCTTTCTCGTAGTTTTTATTTATAACAAATCTGAAATAACTTTTCTGGATGTCTCGCATTCCTTTACCACTGCTTACAGCCAGGAAGCCAAACCTTTTATAGAGTTCATCCTATCTTGGCTAATGAATTCTCATCTTCTTTAGTTTCTCTCCCCTGACTCTACATATTAGAAACTCCTTTATTTCCCGCCTGATACCCCAAGCTAGATAAAATTTTAAGTGATTCCCTCTTCTCAATTATTGCACCATTCTTGTTCATAGCTCCCCTGGAGCCTATTCGACAACCAGAATCCCTTGCTCCTCAATATGTTCTACAGCTGCACCATTGAAAGCAAACTTGCTGGATGCACCACAGTGAGCTGCTCTGCTCAAGATCGGCAGTTACACGAGGTTGTGAATGCAACTCAGAACCTAATGCAAACTTCCTTCCCCTCCATGGACTCCTGCACCTCCCACAACCTAGGTAAGGCAGCCAACATTACTGAAAAGACCCAACACACACTGGAACCTTGCTCAGAGAGGAGGCTTGAAAGTACACACCAAAAGGCTTTTCTTCCATGCAACCCCATAACAATGGTATCATGCTCCCCTAATTGATCTTCCTTTTGAATTCTTCCCTTTATGCTCACATTAAGGGTGCGCATGGTTTTTATGGATTTATCTCCCATACTCTAATATTCCTTCTAGACAACTTTGCACCTTTGTTTCTTCAACATTCTGCTTAATAATAAACAAACTTTTGCTCATCTTGGTTAAAATCTCCTCCTGTGTTCAGCACAACTTCCTTTCTGCTCAAAGTGGTGCTAGGTGATTAAAGTACTTGTTTTTCCGGCTGACCGTCATAGAATTTTATTCATAAAGATTCTATTTTTGGATGCAAATCATTTTTCATGAGTATAAATAATAGAATAAAATTGAATTATGTATCAATGGCTTGAGACCAAATAGGGAAGAATAATCGGGCGCTGTCTGTAAGGAGTTTGTACGTTCTCCCCTTGTCTGCGTGGGTTTCCTCTGAGGGCTCTGGTTTCCTCCCATCTTTCAATACTTGCAGGGACTGTAGGTCAATTGGGTGACAAGGGCTCATAGGCTAGAAGGGCCAGATGTCTAAATTTTAAATTATTTCTCATTCAAAACTATTTATGTTCTTAGAGCAAGTTACAGCAATTAACTGCACTTTAAAAATTAGAGGAAATTTTATTTATTTCCTGGTGAGAATGGTGTGTTTGAATGTCTTACATTTGGAAAATCCTCCTCTATGCTTCAATCCATTGCTTTCCAGATTGCTGTAATTTTAATAAATTCACCCATTGAAAAAAAAAATCCACCAAAGTTCTTCAGGAGCCTAATGTAATCCAAAATTCATGCTCTACTGCCATCACCAGGATATAAAATAACATTAATTTGCAAACCATGAAGTGGGCGGGGTGGGGAGGGGGATGGGACATAAGAAATAGCAGCAGAATTTGGTCACAGAGTTCCTTAAGCTCATCCCACTTATCATGGTGTATCTGATCTCAGCCTCAGATCCACTTTCTTACTTGTTCCCAGAAAACATGGCCCCCTTTCATCCAAAAATCTAACCATCCCAACACTGAATATGACTCAGCCTCCCCAGATTTCTCTGCAGTAAATTTGTGCATTGATATTGGAAGAGGGAAAAGTGGCAGTATATGAGGGGGGAGGGGGAGTTTGGATTTGGTAGGTGATAGGAGGGGGGGAATGATAGACAGGTTGTGGAAGGGGAAGGAAAAGGTGAAGAAATGGAGAGAGAATCTGGGTGAACTGGTGACTGTGGGAAAGAAACAAACAATGCAAGTTACTTGACATTAAATATGTCAATGTACATACCACTGTGTTATCAGCTATCCAGCAGGAACACGAAGTAATGTTCTTTTATTTTGTGTTTGGCCTTGCTGTGTTAGCAGAAAAGGCTGAGGGAAGATGGGTCAGTGTGGCAATGGGAAGGGGAATTAAAATGACAACTTAAAAATTCATATCTAACATTTATGACATGCTGTTGGGAATAAGAGAGACTCCTTTAGATAAAAGTTTTTTTTTTAAATACCTGGTAATAAGACCTATAGTTTTCAATCCCTGAAGAAACCTGGAATGTAATTTTTAAATTGGTTAATGTCTCATCTTTATGTGCTCACCATTCCCTCCTACAGTTTAAAGTAGTCCTTCGGACCCACATGTCCAAAGTTAAACTATCTCGATTTTATGCAGATACTTCTTATCATTGGGACAGATGCAACAATGGAGATGCTTCACTAATTAATATGTTTTGGGCATATCAGGGTTTTGGGAAACACCAGAAGGAAGTATTTCAAACTTTTTCTGTACTTTTTAAAGTAAATTTTAAGCCTAATCCTTTAACTTCCTTGTTTGGTATTGTTGGAGAGAGGGGCATAACTTTAACGGCATCTGATTTGCATATATTAGTTTTTATTTCTCTTCAGCTAGGTAGGCAGTGTTGTTTTGATGGAACGATGTTGCTCCGCCTACTCATGCTCAATGGTTACGTGATGTTATGTCAGGTTTAAACTTAGAGAGGATTCCATGCTTACTATCCAATTTGAATGTAAATTTTCAAACACTGTGGGGATCCATTTTGAATTACTTTCAAAATCTTTAATCTTTTATCTTTTATTAGCATTCCAAATTGTCTAGATATCGTAAGAAAAAATATTAAAAGGCTAACAACATATAACATTTTTAAAATTTAAAATAGCTGCTTGATGAAATTAATCTGAAATAATGTAACTAATCCTTTCTTCGGTGCCCTGACACATACTCAGATTACTGAAAAGCCAGAATTTAATACTCCTGTAAATGGTCTGGCCTATGCCCTCTGATAGAGACAACTGTGACATGTATCATAATTCAAATTCACAACTTGAAGCAATAAACTGATCTCCCATGATCGTCGTTCAACAAAAAATCTGCAGATTATAGTGTCTATTCTGGCCCATGACACATGAGATGGATGGTGACCCTTGGTTGCAATGATCTCTTGTTCCTAACACTACAACTTCAGGAAGTGTTGTCTTTTTCCATTGTTTTGCCCATGGTGTGACACCTAACCTTTCTTAACATTGCTGTTCATGTATTACTCCCTGTGAGCATTAGAAGGATATCAAGAGTGGAAGAATGTTCCTTTCTCCTTAGCAGATTACCTTGTTGAAATAAAGCATGCAGAATTCAGGCCCTGTAATTAAGAGCTTCTCTATTTGGTCCTGATCCCTTGAGCCTGAAACCTTTCATTAAAGTATTACAGGTTCACACTCTTTGTGCGTCACCCCTGTCCAGAGATAGATGGCCAAACCCAAACCCTCAGGCATATTAATACAAAATTTCAAACTACCTATCCAGGACCAAGTCAAGCAGACTTGGTTTAACGCAATTCCGGTACGGAGGTAAAATTGCCTTGGGGCTGCTGCAGAGCAGTAAAGCCTACAAAAATAGAAAAATAAACTAGCAGTTTGCTATACTCTCTAATATGCCAATGTAAGTCATATACAGTACAACTACCACTGTGAACTTTAACGGTAGAATTCATGTTAATGTATTTTCTATAATTTGAATTACCATGTTGAAAATTGTATCGTCACAGAAGATAGGACAAGACTTTAATGCTATTTTGAATAAAACATCAAATGTAGATCTGTGAAATAAAATTGAGCTTTTCTTTTCTTACAATAAGTTAGGTATTGCTTACATTTAACAGAAGTAGGGAACTGAGACAACTGATTTGATAGTATCTTAATGATGTTTATTTCACTTATACTGCCGGTAGAAGTTTAATGAAAATCCATAATTAATATTAAACACAATCAAAATTCACAGGCTATACTGGATTTAAATTCTTCTATATAACAAAATGTTCATAAATATTATTTTTTATAGTAGCATTCATTCAGATTCATGACGATAGCTTCAAAACTATTTCATGCCTGCAAAATACTGATCTGTAAATACATCACAGTTTATTTTCAGACTTAAGAGGTACCGTATAACCTGAAGCTGCTCAAGGTACATTTGAATGTTTTGTCATTAACTGTCACAGAACTGACTACTATAAGCTCTGCACCGGCAAGAAATTGTACTATTTGAACCACAGACTGCCTTGTAAATTAGGATAAAGAACCCGTGCTTCAGAAACTTTCCAAAAAATTGGAAGAGCAATAGAAAGGAGTCCGATATATGGAAGGAGTTCCAGAATGCGAGGTTGTGTGAAACAAATTCAATAAGTTGAACATGGAGAAACACAGCAAACTACAGGAGAAGAAATAGTGTACCCAGCCATTAATTGGCTATGGTTGTAAATTGGAAGAGGAATTCACGAAAGATTTTTAAAAAAGAGTTAAACAAGAACACTTGCTGGGGTCGAGTGCAGTACAGGTCATGCCACATCCATAGTAAAGGGTAATCAACATTTTGGGCCTGGTCCCTTCATCGGGTAAGATAACAGGTTTAATATCTAAATTCTGATAAGACCATTTAAATCAACAAAAATTGGAACAATTGATTTTGTCTGGTGTAATTTGTCCAAGGTCGAGACTGAAAGTCAATGAAATGTACTGAAACTGACAGAAAAGTGGATGAGGATTTGAGATGTGGGAATAGGCATTTTTTTAAAGACAGAAGCAGATGATTTTGGTGACAACTCCGACCAGAGTAAACTAGTGGTCCAAAAATCAGATACCATTCCATAGAGAATTAACATAACATTACAATAGTTTTAACTGTCAAACCAAAATAATATAACTTTAATATGTTATCTCATGGTAAATTAACTCAAAGATGATAATTCAAGCTTCATGTTAGCATTACTGTGTCTAAACTGTGTTGATACTCTAATATACTCACAAAGATTTTAACTATCAAAACAATTAACATTTGAAATATTAATATAACCACACGGTCTTTTGTGTTTCCAGTTGTAAAGAGAAGGGCAAGACTGAACTATGATGTGCATTCAGTTTTTCTGCTTCTCTCAGTGAAATAGCTTTGCTCTGGTTTAATTTACAAATAAATTTCAGTTTTTAAGACTTTGTTTTGATTTAATAAATAATTCATGGAGATTGGGAAAAGACCAATTGCATTCAGAACAAGAACAGATTTTTAGGATTTTGATCACCTTCACAGTTCACCAAACTTGGTTGAATAACAAGGCAAGCAATGAGCTGCCAATTAATATGAATTTTGCATTGAATTCTATTGTATCTGGAAGTACCTCGGGTGGATGAGAGAATGTAGCCAATGCAACCGGTTGGTATTTTTTGCTCAAATGATACTGAAGGACCATCACATCCTGGACTCACTCCTCCCGTTAGGGAAGATGGTTCAAGAGGGTGAACTCGAGCAGCGTCAGTCTTAAAGATAGGCTCCAAGTCGTATTGAATTCAGATTTACAGAACAGTTCTTTGCGAAAATGAGTTCCTGTTGTCACGGCGGGGACGTCCAAGAAAATGCATCCACCCCTGCCTAAACTTCAAATGTTAGGCTGTGTTTACAGCCTGTATTGGGAAGCTCCCGGAGTGCTGAGGGTTTCAGTTGGAAAACAACATTTTAGCATGGACTCGGCTCCATAGACCTACCTGCCACTCTTAATTCAACTTTTTTTAAATCTATCGGTGCAAAATGAGAAGCATTTATACCAAATCTGATGGCCAATTTCACACAGTTAACGGGTAATTAGCAAAAGCTGCTTCTTCGAGTTTGGCCAGTTGATGATTTCGCACAGCTTCTTTTAATCTTCAAGCGCATCCTCGTCGCACGAATTTTATATAGAGTTGTATAGATTAGGGGGAACAATTTGTCTATTCGCTTCTTCTAGAATCCAAAGTGAGCCTCATTGACGATTTAAGTTGTCAATAATTAATTCACCCTTAAGAGAGATACAATATTCTCCCCTCCCTTCTCCAGGCCGGACAGGAGAAATGTTCTCCAAAGGAGAACATGCAGCTGGATACCACAATCCCATGAATCCTGACCCCTCGCTCCATCCCTGCACAGTCCTGTCCAGAAATGATACTAGGTATTAATTCTCATTTCACTCTAAAACTATAAATTATTTGAAGTGTTGATGTAAGTCAACACCATGGTGTGCATTCAGTTTTTCGGTTTCTCTCGTGAAATAGATTTGCTCTGGTTTAATTTACAAATTTATTTCAGTCTTTGAGATTTTGCTTTGATGTAATTAATTCACGGAGATTGAAAAAAGACAAGTTGCCTTCAGAGCAGGGGCAGGTGATTATGGTCAGGCTTTTGTTACCATTTCAATACTGAGGACTTGAACATATATTAGATGTCAATTTTTAATCATGTCAGCGTTGAATATCACGACAAATGTTTTTTTTTTCTTGAAATATAAAACCGACATTCCGCAGCCTCTCCGTTTCGTTTTTTTTTTAAATTCATCGTGCAACATTAGTGCGGGTCGAGGTGCACTGGTCTCCCCAGAGCACCACGGCGGGATCCCATGGGGTAGGTTTTGATGGGCCGAGTGGACTGCTATACCTGGCAACTGCATCCAGAACAAACGATACTACAATAGGGACAATTTGCTTCTGCGACGCGACGTGAAGAGTATTCGGTTTGGATCGCAGAAGGAGTAACTGAACAAGGGATGTTCCCAGATGAAAAGGAATCGCGTCGCCTCGCAGTTTCACCTTGCCGTGGAAAGCGGCGGGGCGGCGGCGGTGTGAAAGCAACTTGACAGAAAACCAAACACGTTTTGATCGATAGACTTAACATGGTTGTCCAGTGTTTGGATTTTTGATAATGAGAATGAAAGAAATTTTCCATTCGGTCGCTGATAAAATACCCACTATTTTCGGAGGGGACAATTAAATATTAATTATTTATTTTTATTCCTTTCATCGTTATAATTTTTCTTTTGTGTGTTAATTATACTTCAATAATTGTTCATGCATTTTGTGTACCAGGGAAGAAATTATTTGCATTTATTCATACATGACAAACTATTCCACGTAATCACTTCTCCTTTCAATACATCCAAAAAATGAACAAATTAGTTTGGTGTCAAAAAAGTTTAGCGTTTTCGCTAACAGGTGATTTGATTTAACAGTTTTATTTAATAGCGAAGCTAACGATTCCATCACATCCTGAAGCTTAATTAAAACGTTTGTCAGATAACGTATAATGAATAGTCAGTTGTCAAATAGTTAAAACTCTGCCTTAAGCCTGTCCTCGCTGCATTTCTGTTAATACGTTCCCCCTTCCCGCCCGTCTCCTCTGGGAAGATTTTTGTTGACTTGGATGCTTTGTTCTTGTACCGTCCCTTGGTTTTAATTACTCTGAAACTCGGCCCCTCAGCGGGGGGATGGCAAGTTCAGAAATGAACCCAAATAATCCGATCAATTTACAAGACAACAAGATGCGTGTGTTCATTGATCGGTGGCCAAGCCTGAACTTTCGAACCAGGCTTTTTGAGTTTTCGCTTCGCGCCGCTTTATCCAAGGTGTCTCCAGCCGCACAGGCAGCAGACACGTGAGTCCATTCATTCTGTGACAGGCAGAGATGGGTACAATTAAAACGAAACGTCGCAAGGAATCCCAAAGAAATTGTAGTTATCTGTCCTAATATTTCGCCCATACACGAAAGCAATTGTCGGGTTTTTTTTTCTCGTTGGGGAATTACCGATGTTTTTTTTAAAAAAACTAGTAGCACAGACTTTCATGGGGTTTTTTTATGGCAAATTAAACACCAAACGGAATAAATAACAAATCTCTATCTAAAATTTTATTTTTCCAAAATTAAATTTGAATCACTTTCCAAAATGAAAGTAAACCATACCTTGCACTTTTTGCAGTAGGGCACAATGGATCAGTATCTATCTTTGGTATTGAATACATGGTTGTTTTAAAAATAAGGGCAACAAGTAATAAATGTGGTGCAAATCTCCAGAGTGCAATGTATTAAAAAATCTCGTCGTTCAGTACAGCTGAATGATGATGAGTTCAAATACGATTTCAATACCCGAAGTAAATCGGGGAAATCTGCTGTTGAAGCAAAAATCACAAAATGCTGGAGAAACTCAGCTGGTCAAACAGTGAAAGCCTGTTCGTGGTTTTTTTATATATATAAAACTGGAGAGAGTTGACCTATTTCTGGTAAAGCGTGTAATTAAAGTCCCGCGCTGCAGGCGCCGGGATTAAACGTGACGCACGATAAAACTTTTCAAAGTCTGGAGGGTTGAAGTTATTTCATGGGTTGTTCCAGCAAACAGACGAGTTCCCCCAACACAGGCAATTACCGTCCGAGCTTCCAGTGGCTGCTTCCTAGCACGTGTTGGGTATTGCTTGGGTGCAACTGATGCCCTCGTCGAGAAGCTCACTCCAAATCCATTTGATAATAATGTTTATTGTCGAATACCTACATTTAATGTTTAACTTTAAAAAAATGTAGACATACAGCACGATGCCAAGCCCTTTCATCCCACGAGCCCGTGCCGCCCAATCACACCCAATTGACCTACACCCCCCCCCCCCCTGTTTGACATATGTGCACTGAAATGCTTTCTGGCTCCAGCCGGATCCTTATGTAACATAACATTAAACGTTAAATGACCCCAATAAGGAAAGAGAACGCCAATGTGAATTATAACTAATATATATTCGCGGTTACCGTTAGCGCAAGCCAACCTGGGGCATTTCAGGAGTGCAGGCATTTTCCCCGGAGGAGGTTCGAGGAAAAGCGGTTCTTGAACCTCATTGTGCTGGACTTCAGCCTCCTCTCTCGTCCTCGTTCCTCCTCCGAATCAAGCGTTGAGCGATTAAAGTTCAAATTGTAGTTAACGACTAACGTTTTCAGCGCTTTCTAGCGATAAAGACCACAGAAATGAAATTTATTTTCAGTTCAACTTTAACCGAAGGTGCAATAAACAAAGGTGTGGTGTTCATTCAGCGAGATGCCTTGCCCTTGTCCACCTGGATGATTAAAGAAAGGAATGAAATGTCTACAGTAAATGTCAACATTTCCTTGAATAGATTTGCCCGCATCTATTTGTATGATCTCATATGGAAGATCACGTATAATCTTGCTCAGCATTTACCAGGGTCCACAAGGAATCCGATTAAAGACAGCGTGGAAACATTGGGAATGAATCGTCAGTATAAGGGAGGGAGTGGAAATTAAGAAACACCTCATTTCGAAATAGTGAAGATGTTCTGTCAGTCTGGAAAGAGATTTTATTTTTGATTTCAGTCCTGCCCTTTAACAAACACTTTGCAACTAAAACGCGATTGAGTTCGAACACTGAAGTGCACCCACCGAGGAATGAACGCGTGGACGCAGATGGTCACTTGGACTTCCAAAGCCCTCAGATACTTTGCTTTCGACTGATAATTAAAGGTGGATCTGATTTTCTTTTAAATTCCAGTACTTCCACTCGAATTATCATTGTAAAATATGCGTTCACATGAAGTGGCGATTCCACTGAATCAGCAGGGGCCGGTCCACTGCCGCGAGCTGAAGGAAACCCGAAACTCCTGCTTGTCTTAAGCCGAGCTCTTTCCTAAAGATTCGGTTTCAATTTTTGTTTATTTGCTGCGTCCAAAGAAAACACACCCAGTTTCCGGGTAATTTCACTCGACTGCTGCCCTCCTTCGCCAACCCAAATAACTAATTTAATTGACCATGACGTAACTTGTGGAATTTAACAAATACAATTTGACCAAAGCTGAGAGACGAATAAAAGCCATTCGAAGAACTATTATGGCAATATACGTCCAGTCGGTGTAAACGTGCCTGGGTTAACCGCTAAGCCAAAGAAGGACGCCTGGTTTCTCTCCGACGGGTGGCACAACATTAAAGCTGGCGCTTCTCCACTTTTAAGGGGGACAGTCTTTCCGGACGAAATCATCATTTCCACCGTGGCTTTCCCGTCGTATCAATTTGCATTGAATTCCCTTTAAAGGAACTGGTCATCTTATCTTCGAGCCGGTTTCGCTTTTCACACTTTTGCTTTACTTTCCTCAATGGGGCAGAGGTGGGACCTCAACCGGCAGTTCCAGATACAATAAGTTTGTCAAGAAGCCGTGAAAAAGTTTCTTCTGAATAAAATGGCACTCCCTGTGAGTTTAAAAACGTGTCAAAATAGAAAGCACGGTTGAAGATGATAATGATCTTCATGTTGGCGAGTATTCTCAATTCTTCACTATGGACTCAACTGGTAAATAACCAAACGCCGGGCTTCTAGTATGTGCATTTTAATTTTGATCTGAAAAGTGTTCAAACGGTTTATATATTATGTTTTATTAGAACAATAACATTCTGAGCTATAAAATCTCGTCCCGTACTTAGAATGATGAGGTTTATCACAACCATTTCCAGGAACTACGACTGAGGCCGGGGTAAAAAAATTGACGATGGGTTTTAAATGCTCCTGTTTGATAAATACCCTCGATAGCTAGAAGTTTCATATTTTTAGTTCTAGTTGCTAAGCTGCTTTACCAATAAAAACTACAAGAAGCTTTGTTGAAATGAGATGAACGGTTTAATTTGGAAGGAGAAAACACAGGGAATGTGAGTTTTAAGTCCCGAAAATGGCAGTGATGTGTTGAGACACAACTTTAGCACGTCTTTGCAGAACGATCAGACAGGAAGTCACCTTGCCAAATATGCACAGGTCACTTCAACAGTTTAGTGAATGCACGGTCTAATAATGACATCCAAAAACATGAATTATGAAAGCTTCGTATTTCAGAATTACAAATACTATTTATTTCTCCGTGTGCGACAATGGATAATAGTTTTCCCCAACCCTGTGACAGCAAGATACACAACATATTCATCGACTCACATGTATTTATGGGCAACTTAGTGCATACGTTCGGAACAATTGTTTGCTTAACAATCCTGCCTTTTGAACCATTTTGCACCGCGTTGCTTATGTAAACGGGTGATTAAAGGGCAGTTAAAAGTAAAAATAATTGTATTAATCCTTTGGTAATAAGAGCACTTAGGGGCGTGAGAACAAATCATTTGTATTTAACTACACTTACAACGTATTCTACACACACACTCACACACACTTTCAATCTAGGGCTTGTACTTCCAATCTTTCTGATCAAACATCTGTACCCTCTCGGCTGTAGATGAGGTTATTCACGCTGAAGTTGCAAAGAGGGCCGCTTAATCCACTCTGTTGATTTGGAACAGTAGATTGATAGTAATTCAGTCGATTGTGGATGTCGACTGTGTGGTGTATTGAGTTATGAGAGGGTGAATATGAATTGAGTCCGGAAAGATTTTGTCTGCCTTGTGACAAGTCTCCCATCAGTCCGCCAGAGGAAACCGGCCTGTTCATCGCATTGCTTCCGCTAATCATAGAACTCATGTTAGTCACAAAGTTACTGAAGCAGGAATGAGATTGTATGCTTGGTGGAGGCGATGGTTTCGAATCGTTTGCGGTTCCGGGGGAGTTCTCCAGTCCAGGGGAAGTGGAACCCAGGGAACTGACTGTGTCGGAAGGTTTTATGAGCCCACCAGTGCTGTCATCATTCTTCTCAGCAGCTCCAAGACTATTTGGACCCGTGGAGTCCGATCTGCGTTTCCTCTTCCTCCTGAAATTTCCATTGTCAAACATTTTTTCACAATTGGGATCCAATGTCCAGTAGTTACCTTTACCTGGAATGACAAGGAGAATCAACGTTTAAACCGAACGGCGTGGTCCATAATCTGTGAAAATTGCTTGACTTGGTGGGGGGGGGGGGGGGGGGGGAAACTGTTGCCCGCCCCATTCTAGTCTCCTGAGTGTAGCAGCAGAAATGCGATTTGAAACAAGTTACGGTGAGGGGGTGTTAGCGTGAAGATGTTTGGGTAAGATGAAATCATTTCTTCCCCATCCTCTCCATCCAACACACACACACACACCTGCAGAGATCGGAAAGAAACACATTTCAAATGAGACGTTTTATGGTGATAAGTCGCTTCTCCAATTTTTGCAAGTACAGGACTTGGCCAAATATCCCCACTGCAAGTGCAATCCCACCGTGAGATTATTTTTAAATACTTAAACTCCCTTTGGGGTGCACTCTAAGAAATTGAGGGCAAGCACGATTCATCTCTTTGAGAACTTGGAGGGAGGTACCTCCCAACAAAACTATACAAGGGATGCTCAAACGACTCAACACGACGTGGTGGCCTCGTCTGTCACTATCTTGTCAAATTGTAACAACATCTTTACCGAGTCCAAGAAAACAGCAAACTCTACCTGGATCATCCTCGTCCCTGGGCACCTTCTTGAAGCAGTCGTTGAGGGATAAGTTGTGGCGGATGGAGTTTTGCCAGCCCGCTTTACTCTTCTTGTAAAAGGGGAAATTCTCAGCCACGTACTGGTAAATCTGACTGAGCGTCAGTTTCTTGTCGGCCGCGTTCTGGATGGCCATGGCGATGAGAGCAGAGTAGGAGTAAGGAGGGCGAACCATTTTGAAAAGTTCTTGCTGGCTGGGCAGCGACAGCCAACCCAGCTCGGTTCCCCCGAAACCCGAGGGGGGCGCCAGGAATTGGCGCTGGCCCGCCCCGTACCCCGGCGGGATGTAAGCCGCTCCATTGCTCCCTGGAAGATAAGGGGGAGAGTTAATGGACGGTCCGTTGAGCCAGAGGTAGGGGTTGGCGGTGGGTGAAGGGTAGTCGGCCAACCCATAGCTCGGTGGGTGGGGAGAGGGTCGCTGGGGGTGGTGCAGGTTCTGCGGGTACATGCTGAAGTTGTCGCAGTACAGGGCCATGTCCAAGATATCCTGCGCGTTGGGGAGCTGGTGAGAGGAAGCATTTGGCGGAGCCTGTTGTCCAAAGGAGTTCATAATCCGCTAGGCATCCAATTGGGCACGGGCTCTCCGATCTCTCGCAGCCGAAGACTGGGCGCTGGAGCCAAGTGCGGTATTTAAATAATGGCTAGGTGCATTGCCTGCAGCCTCATCTGGAACAGGTATAGCAATGTGACTGCCCCTCCCCCACCCCCTCCCCGTCACTGCCACCGGTGTCCCACACACTTGAGCCGAGCAGCCAGACTCCCCACCACCTAACTTTAATGCCTGAACGGATCGAGCTTACATTTACCAAATCAAATAGCCCACCCTTCAAAGTTCAATCAGGGCCGAATCTGAATTTAAATCTTCCGTTCGACTTACCTGTGTAGCTTCTGGTCGTTAAGACTTTGGTCTCTGTCCATGTTCTCAGAGGGTCTGCTTGTCATTTTCTCCACAGAATGTGATGTAGTGAAATCACCAACCGCGTTTCAATAACGAAATGCGAACACGCTTTTCCAAATGACCGTCAACAGGCTTGTGTGTGTGTGCAAACTCAGTCTTGAGCTGGAAGACTTCCTAATAAGCAATTACTGTTGCTGGAATAAACAATCACATATTGAGCAACACACAGCGATTCGAGTAGAAGTAAATTGGGCACTCGTTCCCTTGCGAGATGCAAAGCACAGACAGTTTTCGTGATTGAAAAGCCAACGGATTTGTACGTCGATTTGTCAATCGGAGAGGACCGCTTCAATCGTCTTTTTAAACGTTTGCTCTACAGATGTGTGCATTTGAACAACTAAAGTATATGATGGAACTTGGTGTTACAATTCTCTGACTAAAGGCCTCTGTACTTGTGGAAGTTCATGTTTTCCCCGGGACAGCTCGCGAACTACGAGACTTGTCCCCTGTCTGAATCCAGCTGGACTGCACGGGCACCGGAGTGTGGTCCATCAATGAGGTCAAAAATCAGGCACTTCTCATTGATCTTACAAATGTCCAAAAATGAACCGCTGTGGGAAATTACTGCTGGAACATCTTCCTTCCAACCAGAACTGGCGCAATTAAAAAAAATGAGGAGTTATTAGGACTTTTTTAAAAATCCAATCACAAGTTGTGGATGTTGTGGGCAAGTCCAACGCTTCATCTCTTCCCACAAGCTTGCAAGGCCTTGTATTAGTAACTATCCAGTGGAACCATTTGTGGTGAAGGTACACTCATAATTGTCAGGTCAGGGATAACTAGGTTTCTTGAAATGGAATTGGTTATTGTGAAAAACGTTCTTTTGCGTGCTATCTAGACAAGGCACCCTATTATTGAGCATGACAGATAGTGTAAAATAAACAAAAATGAAGATAGCATGTCAGAGAGAACTTTCAGTTAAAAACAGGGCAAAGGCAGCATCACTTGTGAAAAGTCTATTCAATAACTGCAAGGTAGAATTTGAGCTTGAATACGAGTGTTTTCAAACTCATGCATCTTCTAGGTGGACCCAGCTTGGGTTGTGGGGGGGGGGGGGGGGGTGGGGTGGTGTGGGGAGCAGATGATGTTCGCTGAAAGTTGGAGACAAAATAAATAGGCAGTTGTATCCAGATTTTTGGTGGCCTCCTCTTCATTGATGAGATCAAATTACAGTCTAAGCCACCCTTTTGCAGGCAATCCACACTCTATCTGCAATGGGCATTCTGAATTTCCAAATGCAAGACATTTCAACACCCGTTCCTATTCACACATTAGCTTGTCCATTCTCAGCCTTCATTGCGATGTTGGGACCAAATGCATATTCCACTTGGGGTAGCCTACAGCCCAATAGTATGAACATTGATTTTTTTTTCAATTTCAGGGGATCCACTCTCTCTGTGTTTCTTCACTGCTCCACCCTCTCCCTTTGTTCATGTGGAGGTTTGCTGGTGATACTGAGGTGGGCTTAGATCGTTCTAGTGGATTGGAGAGCAGCAAGTGTGACCATATCATTTTAGAAAGAATGGAGAAAAAAGTCAGGGAACTACTGCGCATTAGCTAACACCAGTAGTATGGAAAATATTGGAATCTATAATGAAGGGTGTAAGAGCTGCAGAACTTGAGAAGAAAAATAAAATTGAGCAGAACAAGTTCATGTTTATTAATACTTGACTGTATATAATCAACCCAACAAGGCACGATCTGTCCAGACCATGGTGCACACAGAAAAACAGTACACAATGATCACATAAATAATCAAACTAAAAATATACAAATAGTTGGGATGATTACATAGTTACAATCTCACAGCCAAGGGGAAGAAGCTATTCCACAGCCTGAGATTCTTGTTTTTGATGCTCCTGTACCACCTCCTTGATGGTAGTGGGTTAAAGAAGTGATGTCATCAAAAGAAGAAATGGAGACCTTGTTGATCCTCTTGGCCTTTCTAATGATCCTCTGTATAGACTTCCAGTCCGATGCTTTAGAGTTACTATACCACACAGTGATGCAGCATGGATTATGAAAGGTAATCATGTTTGATGTTTGACACCCACCACCCAGCACATCCTCTGTCCTCGCTGCTGCCATCAGGAAAGAGGTCTAGGTGCAAAATGACTTGCACCACCAGGTTCAGGAACAGCTGCTACCCTCCACCAGACTCCTCAATGACAAACTCAGACAGAGACTCATTTAAGGACTTTTACTTGTGCACTTTATTGATTTTTATTGCACAGTAAGTTTACATTCATCATCTGTTTACAGTTCTTCATTTGTTTATGTTTATGCTATGTACAGTTTATTTTTTTGCCCTACCAATTAATGGTAATTCTGCTGCGCCCGCAGGAAAAAGGAATCTTGGGGTTGCATGTGATGTCATGTCTGTACTCTGACAATAAACGGAAATAGTCATCTTTTTAAACGTTTGCTCTACAGATGTGTGCATTTGAACAACTAAAGGAAAGATGCCAAGTTGTTAATTCCCTGTTAATTCCTTGCATCCTCTGTCTATCCAATCTTTTGGCCATTAGATAACAAAGTGACCAACAAACAGCTATCTTAAACACCAATCACACTCTTCCTCTGCTACTTTTTCTATTCTTGGCTGCTCTTATAATAAATTCTATGGCATTGATAGACTCTAATCCTTAAACTACATCTCCCCTGAATCCTGTATCTTTAACTCCATGATACCCAAGAACCATGCTACAACTGGATCTTATTTTGTACATTGTAATGGAGTCATCTGAGAGATACTGCACAGAGACAAGCCTTTTGTCCCATCAGCTCCACACAGTCCATTTTAGTTATCTACAATAATCCCATTTATCCCCATTAACCTTCAATGTCCTTGCAATCCAAGTATCTGTTTAAAGAGTATCTGCTTCCGTCATTTCTCCAGACTCTAACCACACTGAAAGCTTCCCCTCAAATCCTATTAGAACCTTCTACCTTAAACCTATGCAAATCCCACCACTGAAACAGAATTTACCCTGTCTATTGCCCTCATTATTAGGTCACACCATATTATTATATCAACTCTATTAGGTCATACTATAAGGAGATTGGCACATTCCCACAGTCAAATAGTAATTATTAGAATTACATTCTTAGAGAATGCAGAATGGTACTGCAGAAACTAGACCTGTAGGAACAGAGTAGGAATAAACGTCTGTTACCTTCTATTGATAAATGTATAGATTTTAAATGTGGAGGAACGAACATCTGATTTCCGATACTTCATAAGGTTGTGAGTAACAATCGCATTGCAAATGTTAATTTACAACCGGACTTTTTTCTCAGTGCATTTTCAGTGGAAAACTATCCCATCATATCAAAAACAAATAAAACTGCAGACACGAGAAGCTGAAAGTAAAACAGAAATGCTATTAATGTCAATCCGCATCAGTGGAAAGATTAACTAGTGAACATTTCAGGTTTGCAACCCTTTCTCATATCTCTGATAGGTTGTTGATCTGAAATGTTGATTTTTTTTCCTTTCTCGTGATGTTGCTTGATTCGCTGAGTTCTTCCAACATTTGCTTTCAATTCCATTAATTTTTCCTCTGCTGATGCTATAATTGGATCATTCAGTATTTCATGACATTTTATTAATATATTTTCTTTCTCCCAAATTAAAATGAATACATTTTATTCATTGAAATCAGCCAAAATAATGATAATTTTTAGCAAAAATATTTCTTTTAATTTGTTGTTGTGCAATTCTATCATTCTAATTTTTATATTCGCTTTTCAAACTTTAAATATTTTGATCTGCAATGGTAAAAATGTCACTTAATATTTAAATCAGTTGAGAATATTTGTTCAAATTTATACTGCCCATCATCCAAGGAGAACTGAAACTTATACATGTCATAGCTTGTGTATCTACATAGGTGCCAATTGAGAATTATACATACAGTACTTCATTATTATACTCAAAATCCATTTGAACCCAACAAAAATTTTTAGACGCTTATAAAGTTGTCCAGATATTCCAACATACTTGGCAAAAATCCATTACTTTTGAAGTGTGTTATTGTGCATGTAGAACATAATGGCAATCTCTGAGCCGTAATACCCCACAAACAGCTAGTAGAGATAAAGTGATCAGGCAAAAAAATGCTGGATTCATTAAATCAGGTTTTACAGATATGTCTTCATTATCATAATATCATTTGTTTTACACTAACTGCAACTGTGAATATTTATTTATCTAGCCTTGTATATTTCTCTCACAAAGCACATGGTGGTAATTTAATTTGTACTAACTGTAGTTGGTGTCACTAATATACCTGTATGCTTGCAGCAAGAATTTTGTTGCAACTCTACATTGAACTTGTGTATTTAGCAATAAATTCTCTTTATTTATTATGAGAGAGAATGAGCTAATGTTTTAGGTCAGTGCCCTTTTATTAGAATAGGAAAAGTGAGAATATAAGTGAATGTTTAAATTGTAGAGAAGGGTAAGGTTGAAGATTGTGATAAAATGGAGACCAAGCATAAGTAAGTGATAGAAATGGTGTTGGTGTCTCCAACGATGGTGACAAATGTTTCAGAATTACTCAAAAATAGATGGAGATAAGTGAGAGCAGCAGAGGGGATAAAAAAAACTTGTGGAAATGTAAGGGGCAGAATACCGCAATTATTGGAAAATGGAAATACTGTACTCAGCTGATCAGGTAGATTCTGTGGGAGAGGAAAACTGAGTTAATGCTCCAAATGACTGATCTGAAACAGTGCAGATGGCCATAAACAGAGGGGACAGAGGCAAGGTGATACAATCTACAATTCAAATACCAAATCCAGATTGGATGACTGCTTTGCAGAATATATGTTTTGTCTGCAAGGGTAACCATTCAATATCACTTTAATTATTTGTCTCATTCTAACCTCAGTCAGTGGACTCTTGCTATGTTCCAACAAAACTCATATGCAAGGGCCAGGAATAGCACCTCAATGTCTCTTTAGACACGTTGTAGCCCCAAGAGTTCAATACTGAATTCAACAGTTTTAGTTAACAGCCTATCCTGTTGTGCCAGAACTGGCAAGTTCTGATGCAAGATCATCCACAAGCTGCATTCTGCACCATTAGTTTCTTTTATCTCTCTGCTGTTTCAACATACCTGCCTTTAATTACAACCCTCTAGGTTGATCAGCTGCACTTAACAAGCCTTCACCAGCTTCTCTCAGAAAGAATAAACAGCATTTCCATCAACTGGAAAATGTTGGCTTTCACCTTATCATAGGCATTCCCTGTGCTTCCTCTGTTCCTCTTCGCAATTTAAAATTCACTTGCTTTCTTATTTTTCTAACTCAGATAAAAAGATAATTGTTCAAAAATGCTATCTCGTTTCTCTCCCTACAGATGCTGCCTGATCCGTGGGATATGTCAAGCACTTTCTGATTCAAATTCTGCAGTGGGTGTTACTTCGCTTTCTCTAATCACTAAAGAGAAAATTAGTGATTAAATTCACAAAGTATTCTTAGCACCATGTTCCAAGGTCTTCCATAAATGTGGTGAACTACCCTTGCCCCCTTAAATGGGAACAGTTTCTATTTCGTCAAGTCCCTCTTTATTTGAATTCTTCGAGCAATCTTCTCCAACCTTTCATTCATTTCGCAGGTACCATAACCCAGATTCATTTCAGTAAATTTTGTCTGCACCTTCTCAAGGCTAAGACTTTCTTTCTAAATTGCAGGAACCATAACTGCAGCCATGCAAAATTTCACCCACAACAGAATTCCAACTGTGATCAAAACAGCATTTCATCATATTGTTCTTGGCTTTACACTCTATGCCTCGATTTTTGAAGATCCCCCTCCTACGTTCTAGCATAAATCACTCCACCGTTCTTGTTGTTACAGGTTAATCGCTATATTCACCCATTTTACCGCAGTACTCCTCCTTCCAAATTTTGTGCCGTGCAGATGTCGTGCTTGATCCTTAATTCTTGCATCTATGTTGATGCAATCTTAAGAATGTCAAAAATTTATTGGAATTAGAGTTGAAATATTTTGTACTATAACATTTAAACCTTGATAATATTCTGTTAAAGCCACTGCAGAAAGATGTATTAATTTGCTGTAGATAGTTAAACCTAATAAACAATCTCAAGCAACAAACTTTACTGGCTAAATATTTTAATATGAAATATATATAGATAATTGTAGTGGAGATATTAATTTTATAATCACCATGTAACTTCACAGATTCATATAAAAGGCCAGTGCATAAATGAATATTTCATATTTCTTTTCAAATATCTCACAGAAATCTACAGCCATTGAAATTTTCCACTGTAAACTCATGCAGTAATGTGATAACAAGCAGATCACCTGTGTTCACAATGTCAGATGAGGAATAAATCTTAAACCAAAACACCCTGTTGTTTCTGAAAATAATGTTTCTGAATCTTAATGTTTTTGCTTGAGAGCAGATAATATCTGAGTTTAACAATTGATTTGTTAGCCAACATCTCCAATACCTTCACTGTACTGAGGTGCCAACATGAATTTGTTCTCAAGATTGATTCTACTAAATTCAGTAGCCCATAAAGGATCTTCTTCTTTCTTCTTCTTCTTTGGCTTGGCTTCGCGGACGAAGATTTATGGAGGGGTAAATGTCCACGTCAGCTGCAGGCTCGTTTGTGGCTGACAAGTCCGATGCGGGACAGGCAGACACGGTTGCAGCGGTTGCAGGGGAAAATTGGTTGATTGGGGTTGGGTGTTGGGTTTTTCCTCCTTTGTCTTTTGTCGGTGAGGTGGGCTCTGCGGTCTTCTTCAAAGGAGGTTGCTGCCCGCCGAATTGTGAGGCGCCAAGATGCACGGTTTGAGGCGATATCAGCCCACTGGCGGTGGTCAATGTGGCAGGCACCAAGAGATTTCTTTAGGCAGTCCTTCTACCTCTTCTTTGGTGCACCTCTGACACGATGGCCAGTAGAGAGCTCGCCATATAACACGATCTTGGGAAGGCGATGGTCCTCCATTCTGGAGACGTGACCTACCCAGCGCAGTTGGATCTTCAACAGCGTGGATTCGATGCTGTTGGCCTCTGCCATCTCGAGTACTTCGATGTTAGGGATGAAGTCGCTCCAATGTATGTTGAGGATTGAGCAGAGACAACGTTGGTGGAAGCGTTCTAGGAGCCGTAGGTGATGCCGGTAGAGGACCCATGATTTGGAGCCGAACAGGAGTGTGGGTATGACAACGGCTCTGTATACGCTTATCTTTGTGAGGTTTTTCAGTTGGTTGTTTTTCCAGACTCTTTTGTGTAGTCTGCAAAAGGCGCTATTTGCCTTGGCGAGTCTGTTGTCTATCTCATTGTCGATCCTTGCATCTGATGAAATGGTGCAGCCGAGATAGGTAAACTGGTTGACCGTTTTGAGTTTTGTGTGCTAAAACATCAAGATTTTGTCTCAATGTAATCCTGTGAAACTTGCATCATTTTCATATATTGAAGTAGCCACTGACGACTCATCAAATAATATTTATTACTTTCATGTTCATTATGTCTTCGCCACCATGTTATAACTTATTTATTTTTTATATATTTTTACTTCATTCAAGATATGTGAAAAGCTGGTTTCTACACTGGCTAATATGCAATAGCTGCTGTGAATTGCTGCATTATTTTTAAAAAAATCTCATGATATAGGTGATCATAAAACAAGGGAGCATTTAATGCACTTACCCAATTACTCTGTTTTAAAAAAAAGGATTTTATTGATATTGGCATGCTGTGATAACATGAAAAGGAAATAACCAATGAGTAAATAGGTGGTTGGAGCTCAGCAGGAGGGTTCGCACATGTGGTAGAGTCGTCTTATTTTACAAGTCTGCATTGGTTCCTCAGAAGATAATATCTGAGATGTAGAAGTTCTAATCACTGTCTGAGTAATCTGTCACCCTTAAGTGGACAGTATCTAAAATTATTGTAATGTAGCCCAGAGGTAAAAACTATAGCACTCCCCAAACCCCCTTTGAATTGAGTTGAGATATATGTGCCTTATTTCAATGCTGTCAGAGACTGACAAAATAATTGTCAAGGATGATCCCAGATATGAATTAAGTCCCTTTTCTTTCTGCACATGAACTTTCGTTTCTATTATACTCATTGTTCAATCAGTGCAGTAAAGAACCGTGCAGCACAGCAACAGGCCCTTCCAACATCAAACACCCATTTCCACTTGTTCCATATACCCACCATTCTGAGTGTAAAACCTGCCTTTAAATCTTTCCCCTTTCACTTTGAAACCCATTCACTTGAATATTTGACTTCCTTACTCCAGAAAAAGGATTGAGATTGTCCACTTCATCTATGCCCCGCATGATTTTATAGACCACTACAAGGTTACCTCTCAGCCTCCTTAATGTCAGGAATTACGGTCCTTGCATTTGTAATGTCTCCTTAGGATCCCATCAGTATCTTTGTGAACCTTTTTTTGCACCTGTTCTGCTTAATCACAGCCTTTCTATAAAACGGTGTCCAAAACTGAACACTGCTGTCCCACCAGTGTCAAATACAGTTGTAACATGATGTCTGAACTCTTGTACTCAATGCGATGTCTGATGAAGACAAACATGCCATGTGACTTTCTTCACCTCTTCATCTACCTCTCTCATCACTTTCAGGGAATAAGTACTTGTAACCCAAAGTTTCACTGTTCTACAACACTCCCCAAGGCTCTATCATTTATTGTGCAAGTCCTGTCCTGGTTTAACTTGTCAAAAATGCGTCATTCAGCATTTTCCAAGCTAAATTTCACGTGGCCGATCAGCAGCAGGATTGGCATTAGTAGCCCCAGTCTGGTGGGTGGAGACCATAGGCAGCATGCTGTTTGTTCAGGGAAGAGCTTCCAGCACAATGCTGGAATGTCCTGACTGTGGCTCACTTGGCACATGGAGACAACACTGAGTATGGGCCACCTTTCTGGTCTTGCTTCAGATACAGGGTCGCCTCATTTTAATCTGAGATCAAGCAATAAATGGGCTGGGGAAAACAGAAGGAATATGATGCTTTATAAATAGAGCTGCTTTACTGAATCCACTTTGCAATAATCTGCCAGACTCTGAACATTAATCTTGTGTTTCCTTAAGGCCATTTTGATATTTGTTCCACTTAAACATATCCTAATATCTTCATTTGTTATTTTAATCATGGTTCCTGGCAAGATGTAGTTCTTTTCACTTTTTTTCCCCCTCCCATTAACAACAAATGAGCAGCTGCCATTCAGAAATATCTTTACTTTTTGGCAATCTTTGCTTCAGTAGTCAGAGCTGACAGAGAGTATTAAAGAGCAGAGGGAGTCAGTCAGTGGACTGAGGAGGGATGGCAAACAGATGGAATCAGGTGGGAAGTGGAGGGGTGGAGTTGGGAGATGAGGAATTTCTGCCCATGGATGTTCCTGTAGTAGTTTGTTTTTTTTTATTGCTTTCAAAGATTATACTTTGTTCTCTCTGCCCTGGTCCCTCTCTGAACAAAGACTTGTTCTTTTCTCTCAAATATTCTTTGTAAAGTAATTTATACAAGGTACAGTGAAAAGCTTTCCTTTGATTGTTACAAATGATCATGTGTTTCAGCACCATTATGTGTTCTTCTGCCAGTTTGAGACCTGGACTATGTCAAAATTAAGAGAAACTAAACAGTTAAAAATATTAAATGTCCAATTTGTTCATGCTTTCCATGTTTCATCAAAATTCAGAAATTCTGTTCCATTTATGATATTACACAAAAACAATGCAAGATGCATTTTTAAAATCTGGTCAAGGTAAAACCACAAATACTGAAGGTAGTTGTGGCAGACAGATCAATGATAATAGAATTGAGTGCTAGTTGCTTTTTCAGTACCATCAATGCAAATTTACTCAGAATCTGGTTGTCAGCTTGTATTTGCTATCTCAGAATCAGAATTTATTGCATTGTCCCTGTGCCATGAAATTTGTTGTTTTGTGGCAGCATTAATTGTGCATTACAGTTGCAAAAATTACGATTAAATACATTTCTGTAAACTATTGAAAAAAAAATGAATACAAAAGAAGAGATGAAAAAAAAATGAGCTGGTGTCTGTGGTTCATTGTCCATTCAGAAATCTGATGGCAGAGGTGAAGAGGCTGTTTTTGTACCAATGGGTGTTGGTTGGTCTTCAGGTTCCTGTACCTTCTTCCTGATGGTGGCAATGAGAAAAAAGTTCATGATCTTCGTCGACACGAAAGCCTCAGGATAGATCTTCAGAGATGTTGACATCGAGGAATTTGAAGTTATTTACCCTCTCCACTGCTGATCCTTGACGAGGACTGGTTTGTGTTTTCCTGATTTCCCCTTCCTGGAGACCACAATCAGTTCCTTAGTTTTGCTAACATTGAGTGCAATGTTGTTGCTGTAACACCACTCAACGAGCTGATCTATCTCACTCCTGGACACTTCCTTCGTTGACGTCTGTGATTCTGCCAACAACTGTGGTGTCGTCGGCAAATTTGTAGATGGTATTTGAATTGTGCCTGGCCACACTGTCATGGGTGTCAAGAGAGTAGAGCAGTGGGGTAAGCACGCATCCTTGAGGTGTTTATGTGTTGAATGTCAGTGAGGAGGAGATGTTGTTATTGATCACGATTGACTTGTCTTTCAATGAGGAAGTCATTAAAACTGTGCTGTAATCGATGAAAAGCAGCCTGATGTACGTGTTGCTGTTGTCCAGGTGATTCAGGGCTGAGTGGAGAGCCAGTGACTTTGCATCTGCTGTGGAGCGATTGTGGCATTTGGCGAATTGTAGTGGGTCCAGATCTTTATTTAGGGTCAGGTTAATTCTGGCCATAACCAACCTGTCGAAGCACTTTATCACAGTAGTTGCAAGCACTATTGGTTGACACAGATTTTCAGTACCCTGCCAGGTACGCCAACGGTGCCTGACACCTTGTGAGGATTAACCCTCTTGAAAGATGCTATGATGTTGGCCTTGGAGACGGATATCACATGGTCTAATGCACAATCATGTGAACTGTTGTTTTTCTAAAATCAAGCATAATGAGTGGAAGTCAGAGGAATGAAGGCCAGGAGCTGGTGGTGGCATTCACCTTGTGCAACTCTGCTGCTCTGCCATAAGCACCTGCTGGCAAGTTGGAGGAGCCCAGGGCCAGCTATCCTTTGTCAATGAAAGCAAGTTGCGCTTTTTCATTAATACACACAGGAAGCCTTTACTTTTTTTTGAGTTTTCATACAGCTGGTCTAAGTTCAAAAGCCTATTCACTATATAATAGAACCCATCGTTTAATGGGTCATTTGAAGATGAGCATGTATATTCAAGGATTTTCTACTGAACCAAATCAATATCCACAACCACAGACACGGCCAAACACAGGCGACTTTGTCAAATTAGTGGTCTTATAACCATTCTTATTCATTGACACATGAGATTGCTGTGCCACACAACTTGATAAGCAATTTACCTTACTGTCACCATCTACATGGTGGTAGACAATCCCTACTCTGAAGGGTTATCAAAATCAAGAAAGTGTCCTATGTCAAGTAAAAGCAATTCACAATGACTCACAAATCTTCAAAGTAGATGCAATAAATCTGGTGCAAACTTACCACTGGAACATCTCCTGAGCCTCCTTGGGTTCAACGTCACTCGCCGAAGTCATCAGACTAGGATTTCAGAAGGTGGAACGATTCAGATTTGCAACAGCTGTACTAGACCCAGCTGAGATTTACTTCTGAGAAAATTTGCCACCACCAAAATGAATGGAAAAATGTTGCTTTAACATCCCACTACCTGTCGGTAAGTGGTCATTGATTGAATGCCCATGACTGATTCTCAACTTCCCCGATACCAAAAAAAATCAGTTTTGTACCATTATCTGACTGAGCTCAGGAGGAGTACAATTCACTAATGCTAATGTATTAAAAGTAAGTAAACAGCCCATACATTGAAGATCCAGTGTCACTCTAGTGGACATTGGCTCAGAAAGTTTGGAAATGTTAAAGAACAGATTGATGATGTTTGTGACACCATCAATGCCACTATAACACTGGTATGCTCCGCTGTGCCAGTAATCTGTATTGGTGTGGCAGCAAGCAAGTCTGAATGCCCACTGAATCACTTCTGGCTATGCAAGAATTGAATTTGAAACCTCAGACGCTTCCATGATGGGAAATATGGGAACTCTCCCACATTCATTAACATTTCACATAGGCTCTCAGCAAGGTCAGCCAATGCCTCAGGTCTTTCAGAATGCATATCCATCAGCTTTTGTCTGAAGGCCATCCTCTGGAGCAGGAGGAGTGTAACCTGACTCTGAGCGAGCAGGCCTCCTTTCAAGATGGACTCAACCTCATCCCGTAGATAAACAGCACTCTACATGAAATTGAATGTCAGCATGGAGTTGGCATGTCTGACTTTTGGTCTTGATTTGTTTTGGCCAGGAACTGGGAAAGCGGTTTGTCATTAACCTTTAAAATAAAGTGGTCAGGTCATGGTGAGCGGAGTAACGGGCGCACATCTGTATCATTTAGTTAAATCGGAATAGATTCTGGAATGGGGAGGTGGGATATGAGTAGCAAAATTAGTTATGAGGAGACCATCATATTCACTGTTTTCTTTACTGATGCTGGCCATAGACTCAGTGTTCACCACTTTAATAATGACCAGCATTTTCTACTCTAGATCAGAGAGTTTATGGCTATGTTGTTACCTATTGCCTATGCATTGTTGCTGGTAGTAGTTTTCTAACCATATTTTCCCACTGGTAGAAGGAAAGAATGTTACTGTTTTGCAGTGTGTCTCAGTGATGTGACTCCCATGTTTGAATTTGGGAATTTTCAAAAAAAGATATTAACACAAGTGTGTGAGAAAGGATGTACTGACATATGTAACCATTGGGTACAAGTCCTGATTCATAGACCCAGGTCCAATGAGTCAGTTATATATTGTTTCCTCCAATGAATGCTGCAAAACATGTTGAATTTGTCCAGCATTTCTGCGTTTTTACTACAATCACAGGATCTGCAGACTTTAGTGTTTCATTTCAATGAAAATCAGTGCCCTGTGAAATGATGGATATTTATTGCATGGAACACTGCTCAAGACTTGGAAATAAATTCTGATATATTTACGGAGCATGGTGGGAGTTCATTAAACTTTATCAGGTTCTGCATTCAGATCCTGATATATACCTCAGGGCCTATCTTGGACCAACAAGACCTCCTCATTAGTCAGGAAGGCACAGCAGTGTCGACATTTCCTCAGAAGGTTGAGAAGATCAAGGCTACCGGACCCCATCTTTACAGGAGCATCACAATGTCTGGCTGCATCATTGCTTGACATAATGCTGCAAAACATCAAATGGGAAGACAATAAAGAGGATCATCAAAACGTCCGAGATGATCACTGGGGTCTCCCTTTCCTCTACTGATGGGCTTCACCGAGAGTGTTGCCTAAATAGTGCCAACAGAATACTAGAGGACCCTTTCTAGCCAGCAAACAGTACATTTGACATATAACCATAAAAATGTGGTACAGGAGCATCAAAAATCAGGACTGTCAGACCGGAAAATAGTTTCTTCCCACAGGCTGTGAGATTGATGACCATAATTCTGTAACTGAGTAAATCATCCCAAACTATTTAAATATATTTATTTTACATTACATCTTTTTGTATAGATCTGATTATTTGCTCTGAATTGTGCGTGCACCATGGTCAGAGAAACAAATGTACAGTCAGATGATAATAAATTTGAACTCCTGGCATTGGCCTCATTAGTTGTATTGTGACAGAAGAGATCCCAATTGGACTCTGTATTTATCCTGGGTTTCCGATCACTGAGAAAATTTCTCCTTTCCTCATCTCCTCGTAGCCACGGCTAATTTACAAAGTCTTTTCTGCATTCTGCCAAAACTTATCCCATCCATTTTAAAAGTTCTGGCAGCTTATAGAGCTGCTGCATCAGAGCACAAGAGAGCAGCGGGTCATCAATGATGTCCAGTGAAGTCTGTGTGGAGTTTGCACACTGTGACTGCATGGTGTTTTTTCCTAGTGTGGTGGATCTCCCCACGTCCTCCCTTCTGCCACACGTTGTATTGGTAGAGAGGTCTATTGGCTTCTGTAAACTGCTTCTAGTGTATTGGTGCACCTGGTGGAAAATATTAGAATGTGGGAGACATAACAAAAGACATCAGGATTCATTAAGATTTATGTAAATGGGTGGTGGACTGAAGGACCTCTTTCCATGTTCAGTGACTCCATATCCTTTTATTGAATTCTGTCAGCTTTTGGAGCCAATGAGTACTTTCCTTTTAAGATGGCTGAGCAGTGATGATCAACTTCAGATTTGCTAAATTACACAACTTCCAAACTTATGAAATGCAATCCAGAAATTCCACCCCATGATTATGCATCAGTATTGACAAACCATGTGATCAGCACTGCTTGGGTGCGAAACACAAATGCAATTTCACAAAGCATGGTTTCAGCATAAATTTTTCAGTCCAATTCAATTTCTCCTCAATATGCTTAGACAGCATTCATCACTTTTCTAGGGCCCTGATACACTACTTAGTGCCACCTACACTAAGATGAGGCCTTCCCAATCCTCTGTAGCTGAAAATGATAATATTTTCACTCAAATGGAAATCAGATAGAGGGAACATAGAACTGACCACAATGGAAATCTTCCAAAGATCAAAACAAATTTCCATTGCAGTGAAGACAACTTTTTATTCTGTAAACAACCAAAAATAATTGGATGTGAGTACTTGCATCCATTTTCTCCCTTGTATCTTGAAGCAAATTTTCTGTTGAACCTAGCATTAGATCCAAAATTGTAGAAAAGCTCATCTATGACACATAGGCATGGTCAGATTTAATGACATTTACAAAATACCACAAATTTCTTCATTTTTATGAAATGACTCTACCATGACACATAAAATTGTTAATTAAAAAACAGAAACAACTTTTAGAATTAAATCTATCATATTAATTACATTTCTCTACCATATTGATTTTACTGATAAGATGGAATAGTTTTCTTCCACAAACTACATTCTATCCCAAAACCTCTTCAAATGCAGCAGTACATCTGATAAGTACCTCTGCAAAGTATCATTTAACTGTAATAATTTATATTTTCAAGTTAAAATAAATTGAATTCAACAACATCTACTGCCAATCATAGGACTACATGAATCATAAAAACTTTCACACTGTAAAAGACTATAAGATGTATCTGGTTGGTCTCTAGTTCAAAACTGTTACATTCCATTTCTTATACCTGTACTCTTCAATTTCTCATTTCACAAAAAAAAAATCAGATCCAACTTGAATTGGTTTATTCAGTACCTACAACACATGAGTACAAGTAAGACACGCTCCACCCACTCTTGGAAATATATAACTGCATTTCATAATGCAGGAACTCGCTTCCTTACAGCATCACTGTGGTTCCTTAACCACACTGGCTGTGGCCCTTCAATGGAAGTCTCATTGTCACATTCCCAAAGACAAGTATGGATAAGTAATAAATGCTGGTCTTGCTTGTGTGTTTTCATCTCATGAATTAATAAACATAATAAATAATAGGATCTTGGCTGCAATATTTATCTTCCCAACAAAATACGCTTTAAAGTTGCAACTGAAGTGACTATAGAAAAACCAGCCGTATTGAGGGAATGTTTTAACCATTCCACCAGGTTCTTTGACAAATTAATATTTTCTGGGTTGGCCTGTTGGAATGTTGAAGCACAAAATTTCAGCAAGTGATGGTGCTGCCCTCAAGTGGTTTGTTGAGAGTTTCACCATCAGGCAGATATTTCTTAAGCCGTGATTACAACTTGCATTCACTGTTTCATCTGGTTCCTTCATAAGATTTCAATGAACCCAAATGTAATGGTTTTAAATGATACTAATGGTAATTTCAAATATATTGGTGCTTTTCTCCAAGAGAGTTAGTTGAATTTTTATTTCTCTAATCAATGGACTGGATGCAATTTAGAAGCTGTATTTTATTGAAGTTTAGATTAATGTTTACTTTTTAATTGCAGAATTACTTTGATAAAGTAGAATTATAGCATACAGCCCACACAAAGAACTCGCAAATATCTTAGACATATGAGAAAACACAAAGCACTGGTTAGGAAAATTCCTCTGAACAATAATTGGAAATTCAACGTCCACAACAAACTAGGAAAATTTTGTAAAATAACTGGAAATACTCTTCAGCTCAGCCAGAAACTGTGAGGTGAATGGAATTACTACCCAAAGACCATGGTGTTTCTCTAGGATAAGATAGCAGATCAGGAGGAGCAGGCCTTGGAGGAGTTCTGAAGAGAAAGAATTCAGGTCAGCTAAGGCTCAGCTGAAGGATTGGTGCCGTCGAGGAGGCTTCTGTTGGTCCCCAAGTTGCTGCATGGAGTGCAATCAACTAAATGTGGCTTCTCTGGTGGGCACCACTTCAAGCTCAGTGGCCTAAGGCCTTGTGCTAAGCCAGGATTTACATGTGAAATTGCAAGTAGGCCTCCCAAGAAGGGATGATTTCATAATAATTCAGGGTTTTAGAACCAGGTGAGGAGGTGGTTCCATCCAAATACAGGAACACCACTGAACAACATGTGGGTGCTTTGGTGGTCATAGGGGCGCTGAAGGTGTCGGCAAGATGTATGGTCACTCAATTTCTCTGAAGGGAGTCTTTCTTGTTTTGATAATGGTGCTGAAACACATGATCATTTGTAACAATCAAAGGAAAGCTTTTCACTGTACCTTGTATAAATTACTTTACAAAGAATATTTGAGAGAAAAGAACAAGTCTTTGTTCAGAGAGGGACCAGGGCAGAGAGAACAAAGTATAATCTTTGAAAGCAATAAAACAAACTACTACAGGAACATCCATGGGCAGAAATTCCTCATCTCCCAACTCCACCCCTCTGCTTCCCCACCTGGTTCCATCTCCCAAGTCCACCCCTCCACTTCCCACCTGATTCCATCTGTTTGCCATCCCTCCTCAGTCCACCGACTGACTTCCTCTGCTCTTTAATACTCTCTGTCAGCTCTGACTACTAAAGCAAAGATTTGACCAGGATCGTTGTTTGAAGAGGGCTTGCAAATCTTTAAGGATCCATTCCACCCTGTACACACCATCTTTCAGCTACCCCCATCGGCCAAGAGATATAGGAGAGCCTGAACCACCAGGGTGAGGAATATCTTCCCACAACCATTGAGAATATTGAATGAACTGCTCATACAAACACTCTAAGACTCTACTATGTAATTAATAATATTTATTTTTATATATGTGCTGAATATATATTGTTTGCAAATGTGTTATGTATAGATGTGTGTTTGCATGTTTTTATACCAAGGAAGGGAGAATGCTGTTTAATCAGGTTGTACTTGTAAAATTGGAAGATAATAAACTTGGATATTTAATACCTCCTTTTCTGTCTGCATTTGTGGTCATTTAAAATGTTATGGCTGAAGTTGACGCATCTTACATACCTGTCTGGCTGCAGTAAGAAATAATTTCAGTGCATCTGTGCATTGTTTTTGTGTGTATGACAATAAACTGTGATTGAATATTGTACTGGGTACATGCACTCCTTGCATTCACAATTGTAATACAGTTTTAGAGGTGACAAAATAAGGACTGACTGGTTTCCTTGCAGTTCACTGATGCAGGAAATATTTGGAGTCATCTTATAGTTTTAGTTATGAACTTTCGTTTCATTGTTGCACTACCAAATGTTCTTAACTATGGGTTGAGTTGCCTGGATAAAACCCAAACATTTTTTTTTTCTCCCCACTGTATCACGATGAACAGCAGAATACGGAAACGATTCATTCCACAATTCCAAAAATGTCAACTTTGTTATAATCTACAAATTAAACAGAGGCAGGTTTTCCCTCAAGTTAACATTAGTGCAAGGTCACCTGTCACATGGGGTTGCTTCAGAACTAACCTGGAGCATTTTCGATTTGTAATGGAAGTTACTTTTGCCTTGGTAAAGGGGGTAAATTTTTAAAAAATATTCAGTTAGTCAAGAACAGAGAACTTCAAGTTTTACTGTTATTTTTTTTCCACCACAAGAGGATGCAGTTCACACTCACACAACTCACACACACACACACTCACACACACACACACTCACACACACACATGCACACGCTCACACACACACACTCAGACACACACACTCACTCACACACACACTCACACACACTCACTCACACACACTCACACACACACTCTCACACACACACTCACACACACTCACACACACTCACACACACTCACACACACTCACACACACTCACACACACACACTCACACACACACACACACACACACACACACACACACACACACACACAGGGTCAGGATTGCAAATGTAAATTTAAAAAAATACAAGCAGAGAAACTTGTTTGAAAACTATCTGCTCATCCTTACTTCCGAGACATTTTTCATCATTCCTGAGGCCAAGCGTAAAGTGGCTAAATTAGCCCACATTAATAAAATGTGCCTATTGTTGCAATAGTTTCTATTAGAAACAGGTGAGCATTCAACACTCTAAACCTTCAGTAAGTTCCTATTTATGATCAATATGGGAAAACCATCTCAGGTGTAGTTATTAACCTAAGAACTCTTGACAATCACTCCTAGTACCTTACCAAAGCTTCCTACATAAAATTTACAAACAGTCGAATCAAACCTCTATGATTCACTGTACTTAAGGCAAACTACAGCAGAGAGATGAATTACATCAAGCATTCAACTAGTTTCATAGCAACTTCTCGGCCTGGAACTCTTCTCCATCCTGTGCATCCAAACTTTGACAAGGGCACTTTTTTAGAATTTCTGAAACATTGCCCGTCTCCATCACTCCATTCCTTCCATTATTAATCAATATCCTCTTCCTCACTCCCCTACTAACAACTCCCTTCTGATTTTCTGGGAGCAACATGCTCACCAGAGGCCAATATATCCATTCTTTATGCCCTGCTAAGAACTGAAATAATTGCAAGATCCTGATCTTCACTAACTGTTCCATGCACAAGATCTCCCTCAAACACACCACCTTCATATTCTTCCTTCATAACTCAATTTTATTTTTTTAAATTCCATTTTAATTTATAAATGCAGCATGGTGACAGGCCTTTCTGGCCCATGAGCCAGTGCTGCCCAAATACACTAATTAGCCTAGACACCCTGCACTTTTTTTTGGAGGGTGGGAGGAAACCAGAGCACCAGGAGGAAACCCACGCAGACACGGAGAGCATGCACACTCCTTACAGAGAGTGCTGTAATAATGTGGCAATAACTACAACACTAATGTGCTACCCTTTGAATTTTTGACAAAAGCCCATTTTCTCCATTGAATTTATACAAGAATAACTGTTTAATATTTCATTTGGTACTATTATTGACAGTGCATTAGGTCTTCCTATGAACTTTTTACAAAATAGAGGCGCTCCAAAATGATATGCCGGTCAGGTCAGACAATGAGACATTGGTCAATGAAGGTAGGTACACAAGGCAAAATGGAGGCAAGAGAAAGAGAAGTGGGACGTACCTTGAAAAAGGACAACCTCATAATCATTATGGTGGAATCTTTATTGCTGGACACCTTGATGACAGCTCTTTATGTATCACCATTGTTCTAGAGCACTTGATGCACCAAGAATGGTGTTAAATGGGAAATTTTTATGACAATATGCCACGCTAATGAAAAGAGAGGGGAATGCCATGATGATGTTGAGGCTAATCTGGAAGCAATATTTTGAAATACGCAATGCTATCAAAATCAAGTTTGGCAAGGTGCTGAAATATATCTTGTAAGAAATGTGGCCAAAGGACAGAGAATGGAAATCGATGGCATTCATAGAAATTCTGTTCTTATTGGAGGAAAGTTCAGGTGTTGTGGCAGTAGCACCTATACGTACAAGTGATGCACATACCAAGATACTCTTGATTTTGCCCTTTTTAGAATGCAGAAGATTTTTGAGAGGTCTTAACTTCGACTCGAGTTATACAATGTTCGCCCTGCCGCTTTAGCAAGTTGTTGAAATGGCTGGTTTTATTAAACACAAGGTCAGTGGTAAGTAAACTGCTCAACTGAAAGTGGTCATTGTTCAACAATTATATGTCATGGTTACATTACCTGCTAATTATCACCAGGATGTGGTTCAGGATACCACATGATGATTTGTCATCAAGAAATTCTGAAATGAGGTACCATCTGGAATAAATAGAAGACCATTTCGATCATAATCTTCCACTGAAGGGAAGGTTAACAAAGCAATTAAGATTGATTGGATTGACAATCATTCCTGAGAAAATCTTATAGCAGTGGTTCTCAACTTTTATTTTCCACTCAAATACTACTCAAAGCAATCCCCTGTCATCGGTGCTCTGTGATTAGTAAAGAATTGCTTAACGTGGTAGGTGAGTGGAAAGGGAAGGTTGAGAACCACTGCTCTGGACCCAATTGTTACTGAAATATTTTGCTTGAGAAAATTGTCATTGGCCCATTTCCTTTGGAGTTTTGAAACTGTGCACATAACGAGTCAATGGGGTACAGTTAAAACAGTGGTTTTCAATCTTTTTTCTTTCCACCCACCTACCACGTTAAGCAATCCCTTACTAATCACAGTGCACCTATGGCCTAGCGAATACTTAACATGGTAGGTGAGTGGAAAGGAAAAGGTTGAGAACCACTGTCTTACAGTAATACTTGAATTGAAAAGACTACCTTCCAGTAATGTTGATGGCCCTTTTGTTTGTAAGTATGGTTCCAGCGTTGCAGGAGTTTCTTTAGGCACCTATTGATTTCAGTGTTATTCTTGCTGTCACATTCTGGCTTTTAAGTCTTATGATCAATCCTGGATCAAGCTTAGAGGATGTTATTAGCAAGTAATTGGTTGTCTGATTCCTTTCTCTCATTTTGCTAAAAATTGTGAAGTTGTTGTTAGTTTGCTTGGATTCATTTAACTTTCCTGGCCAAGGACATCTGGACACATTCCCAAGTTGTTGGATAAATGCACACAAATCATCAGCACTGTGGCAGGATTATGCACAAACTTTGAGCTTTTGTAGTTTCTGAAACTTTGCAAGTTCTCAATGTCCCTGAATTGGCTGAAAACTGGCACCTATTAATCTGGTTTAAAAAAAACAATGCTGGAGAAACTCAGCAGGTCAAACAGTGCACTTTATGTAACAAAGATAAAGATTACAATCTATTAATCTGGTGTCCTTCGCAGAAGGCTGATAGGACTGTCTACTTTAGAACTCAAGAACAGAAGTACAAGGAGCAAGCCATCTGGCCCATCTAGCCTGCTCTGTCACCCAGTTTACATTGTAGCTGACCTGGACTTTCCTCCAAACCCTTAATCTTCCTACTAATCAAAAAAATGGTTTGTCCTAAATACATTTAATAAGGCAGCCTCTGTTTCATTGAGCAGAGGAATCCCACATATTCACTGCTGCTGGGGAGGGAGGGGGGGGGGGGGGTCCTTGAACTTGAACACTTTGAATGCAGTTGCAACTTGTCACCTGTTATGAGCACCAGAATTATGACTGCTTTAAATTATCACCCTCTATTTACTGACACATGAAACAACTTAACATGCATAGTTAAGATAAAGTAGCTGGAAATAAACTTGAATTATGTGATCTTTAGGAAATCAGTTTATTTTTGGTCTTTATTTTATAAATTTAGATTTTATTAAAATTCAGTTCACTATATTTTTGAAGTGTATTTACCCCATTAACTTACCTCATATGTATCCCCTTTATAACTTCACTTTTGATAATTAACATGATCACTCTCAGCTATCTGAAATATGTGTAAGTGCATGGGATAGGAACAGTTTCTATTTCTCATGATCTCCTACTGTATAATAGATCATCCATATGCAACACATTCTTTCCTTAACATACTATGTCCTATTTATTCATAACTCCAGTTAATAGCAATTAAAAACCATGACTGAACTGCAAGGATAGGACTCAGCCACTCTGACACAACAATTTCAATTCAATGTAGAGTTAAATAACATGAGACCTAAACTAACCCCATGAATACTCAAACAAGACATTGTAAGATATGGAATCTCCAAGACAATTCAAATATTTCACATTGTAAGTATACAAGGGACACTTGCAATTGATGCTTTTATACAAATTATGCCTAGGAGGAAGCTCTTGATAAAACAAACCATCGACTTTGATTTAAAACATATTGCTAAACCCTGCCAAGTATTTTTAGAGAGTTCACTAGGTTTATTTTAATTAAAATGTGTCAATGTCAAATGATGATGAGGTACAAGACAAGTTTTGCCAACATTAGGATATATTTGTGGAAATTATTGCTCAGCCATAATATAAGTTATCATTGCTTCCTACAATACAACCAAAGTATTATAGAGTAAAATTCTTCAGCCGATTTCCACCTCCACACATTCCTGACTAAAGTAGTACCATCACCAGAAACCACTTGGAAATGCAGACATCTTCAAATACAGGTAGTCCCTGATATACGGCCATAATTGGGACTAAAGGATTGATCGTGACTTAGATTAGATGCAAGTCGGAGTCACTCCCCTGCGCTTGCCTTAACGAGGTCTTATAGCAATTTAACAAAAATTTCAACAAATGAACTTTTAATGAAAAATATCAACATATGTACAGCACAGTACCTTCAATAAAGATACTCAACATATGAACCTCTAGTAATAATAGCGTCGGGCTGACGCCAGTGTCGGGGACCACTGTATACAGTACTTTTATATAAAAAATGTACTTGTACAGTAGTTTTAATAAAGATTTATTTTAAAAATCAGTCGTATGTGCTGGTGAACGCAACTTGTGTAGGCCGGAAGTCGAGGACTACCTGTAACCTCAAATTAAGCCTGCATCTAGGGTGCCCTTAGTTCATACTACATTTATGAATAATGAATATACAAGAATTTACAAGGATGTTCTTCTCACAATCCATTCACTTGTGTCATTCATAGTGTTATTTCCGCCATTGCTGTACACTTCCATGATCAAACCAAAGCTAATGAGATAAAGGAACAAAAATTGTACAGGAAAGATAAATTGTAAGATGAAGTGAATATAAAGGCAAATGAGAAACAGAATGTGCATGACAAGCAAGTACAATAGTGGCAGTGGGAGGGGGTGAGAATCAGAGGTAGGTGATTTATAGAGAGAATAAAACAGTTCTGGAGTGAGAAGGGACATGGAACAGAAGCTGCTGGTCCTTCCTGGACTGGTTAAGATCAGAAGTTTTTTCTCGTTCTGTGCTGGAACTTGCAATCTGCAATTTGCATACAACATTTTTTATTTGCCTTTTTCAAGCAACTTTCATTGCTTGTGAATTCATTATATTTATATTACACTGGACAACAACGTTTTTCAAAGAAATTGGAGATTATAATTGTAAGGTAAAACATCATGAGATGGGAATGTGTAGGGAGTTACCCTGTACAGGGCAGTAACAAGAAGGGGAGGTGTCCTTGTACTCCTGTTAGGTAAAACATCATGAGATGGGACCGGAGAAGGAGTCACCCAGTACTAAGGAGTAACAGAATGCATCCTTGTACTTACAAGATAAGAGAGACATTGATGGATTGAGAGGCAGGAAGCTAGCAGGGAAAGGATAGCAACAGTTTTAGTCATTGGACAAGTAATGATATGATGATGTTCTAAGCATGTATCCAAGGGTATAAAAAATCACCATTTTGCTGATAACGGCAGAATGCATTCTCCGACTAACTTTGTTAGTCGCAAGTGTTACAATCCGGTAATAAAGAACAAAGAACCCTGATTTCGACTCAGCCTGGTGTTTGTCTCACTCATTCATGAACAAAGCAGACCTAACATAATAGAGAACCTCAGGCTGAACACAAATATAATTTCAGATTTGCTGTATCATGTAAGAAGTTGGAGAAATATTAACTTTTATTGAATCTAGCATGTTTAATCTCATAATGCATCAGTTCAACTGACCTAAAAACATTCTGCCACTGATTTTCATTTGTTCTCAGCATCTGATGCCTCTCATGTCAGTATCCAACAATAGTCAGCCAGCATTGATGGATTCCGGTTGCCCTGATATTGCTTTTCCATGGTCACAATGTCCTTGTGAAACCTTTCACTATGTTAGTCACTGATTGCACCAAGATCAGCAGGGAAGACGTTTCAAGTGCAAATGCACAAAATGAATTTTCAATGACATGTTGCATTTCATGGTTTTGTATATTTGAAGTTTACTTAAAATATGACAGGAAATCACAAAAATAGGTTATATCTAAAAATTGATAAGTGATGGGAAAATGTTATGGTGATTTTTTTTTTAAATGATGAGCAGCCCAAAATCCATAAAATACAGACAAAAGTGCTGAGGAAGAAAAATTTTCATTTGTGCAATGTTATTAGCAATGATCATTTAAAATGTTTTAATTTGAAGCAAGATCGGTGTGTCCATGTATCAAGTTATTAAAGTCATAATGTTAATCATTAGTCAACAAGTGCAGACACTTCAGATCAAGACAATTTTTCTACACTGACCATTGTTGCAAAGTGTTTTCATAAAATGCTTTAACCTGTTTAAATTACACAATTATTTTTAAAAAGTAGTCATGTTGTCAACTAATAAAGGTAGTTTCCAGTCTTTTTAGTTTTCTCTCTCACAAATCAGGCAAAACTTAACTTCGTACGATATCTTCTCTACTCATTCAATCCCCTGAAAAACACCTGCGTAAATGTGGTCTAACTTTCATACAAAATTTCTGATTGTTTATCTATCAGCCTGGCAATATTTCCAATATGACTTCTCAACATTCCACGAAGGTGGCGGTCACTGACACAACTAATTTTTGTCCACCTGTCAGCCTCAGTACCGGTGCCAGACCTGTGGTTTATCCATAGTGAAACATCGCCGGCAGTGCACTACATTCTATTGAATAAAACACATGCATCAGGTACAAAGATTCACAGAAACAACAGGTGAGTAAGGAATTATGAAGTAGATGTGAAATAGGAAAAACCATAAACCACAAACATCATATAAAGATTCAGACATCATTGGAGATTGTGATCACTGTATGACCATCCAATGTTTGATTCTATTAAAGGACATGGGGTAGGATGTAGATATATTGTGTTGAGCTATTAAAATGAAATCCTTCAGCACAAGTGGAAAGATTATATGTCCTTCGAAAGAAATATGACCAAATATATTTGTGTTCAAGTCACTCTATGGTCTTGGAGCTGCCTCTTGAACATTCCTGATTTCCTTCCCTTTATCATGCATTCAGCTTTCTAGGCACAAAGACCAAAACATGCCCCCCTAAACTTTTTAAAAATATTTTATTTAAAATTTTTAATCACATTGAAAAAAATATATATATAAGCGTATTGATATCAAATTGCATGTAAATGTTTTCAACCCTCTCAACTTCCCTCCCTAACTGTCCCCCTTATTAAACTAAAATAATAAAAATAAATAATAGATAAGGAACTGTATCAAATAGAATCTTTACAAATTGCTTTAGCTGTTTCAAAGAAATGTATTGCTATTACATAGAAATCTGATGTAGATTTAGGGTTAGAAAGATGGCCCGCAGAATTACGTTCATGTATTCCACTTGAAAAAATTACTTATAATGTACACAATAAGTATCATTATTTTTTGAAAATATGGACCTCATATATAAAAATTTTAAAGTTCTCTCAGTATCTGTTCTGACGGGTGAACCTGTGCTCTACAATTTAGATCAAGTTATATTTAGATTCACACATTTAGATTGACATTTTCCTATATTCTTTTCTTATCTACCCCCTAAACTCTTCTCCTCACTGCCTGTGTCCCTTGATGTCACCCTTTAAAGTCTACCTTCTTGCTGTATCTGATATCTACGAATGTATTTTGTTTAATTTTGATTTATAATGAACCCATTAAGTGCTTGCAAGAAGGTGCGAAATAAATGCCAGTTAACTTTGAAAAAGGAAAATGCCAACGAAAGTAGAGGAAGGTAAAGAATTTGGATTAGAGTGGAAAGCTTTAATTGAAGGATCAGACAGGGTGAACTAAATTATCTCCCAAGGTGATGCCAATTCTGTGAGTTTTCTCACAAGAAAGAAAAGCATTCTCAGAGAATGAAAAGCAAAGTTGGGAAGGAGGGGAAAGAGACCAATGCAAACAGAAATCTACAGAATAGAAACATGCAGACACACACCGTGTATCCTCAGTAAAGATATATACAAATACTGAGAGTGTGCATGTGAGTGTGGAGTGGCGTATCTATGTCGAGTCCTAGGGCTGCCACTGACATCGGGCCTCCTCCCCCTGTAAAAAAACCACCACACACCGACCATGTTGCTGCTGCCCGACATATCCCTATAAATTACACACACATTGCGCTAATGTATTAGAAATCTGTGTTTCTTACCTGCCGTTCTGTTCCCAGCTGAAAGGTGCAGCCTGCAGCTTCTTTGTCCTGGCTCCTGCGGATAACTTCGGATCGGTTGACGCCGACTCACTTGAAATGTCCTGGGTCATGTGCCAATCCAGTCCCCCATTCCATCGCCTACTCAAAGGGCTCTCACTACTTACTGAATTGGGTGATGAAGATGAGCAGGAGGAAGATGCCACAGAGTTCAGCTCAGATTCGCGCGGGAAACAAGACTGCACGACGCTATTAACCATAGAACCATTAAACCATACAACACTGCAGGTCAGAAAGCCCATGATAGAACCATACATAGAACCATTAAACCATGAGATGGACTTAGCTCTATCAAAATAGCCACTGATATTTCAAACAGTCTCAGGATTCACACCCAAAAGCCACAAAATTCCAAAAAAATTCAAATGCATTCAAAATCTCATGGTAAGAAACAACATTACATTTAGATTGTTTTCCCTATTTTAAGGACTCTGAATAGTTTTGTCGTAAGTGATTTCATTTACAAAAGACAAGCATGAGAAAATAGTAACACGCACAAACATGCCTACGAATGAATTTTACTATAGTACTTGTGGGAAAAATCCCAGCTGGGTGCTGGGATCAGGGGTGCAGTGGTACATTTTTAGGTTAACCCCTCCCAGCACTATAAAGGGCACCACGTGTTCTCCAATCGCCCTCTTCACCATTGATAGGACTCAGTCTTGGGATTACGCTGTACTCAAATCGATTTGCCTCTTTGCCATTGGGACAACCCTGCTTCACTTGGATCATTCAGGGCCTAGAACAACCTCTGGAGCAATTGTTGGTCATGGTAAGTTGTTGCCTGTTGGCTAAGATGTGCACTGTACTCTACTGTTAAAGAATTGCAACTTGTTTGATTGAGAGTGTTTAATTAGTACCCCTAGTTTGGTCTAGTAAGTTCCTAGAGGATAGCTCTGTGTGTGAGTGTCTGTGTCAGTCAAGGGATGCCATGTACCCAATCAGTGTGTGTATATGAGTGTGTATTTTTTTTAAATTACCTGTATTAAATTTCCATCCCAGTTGGAGGTCAGTACTGCTGGAAGATCTCAATGGACCGCTCCGACCTCTGGCACCTCACTGAGCCACTTTGGCCTTTCGAGGCCACTCTTTGGGCACCTCATGGTGCCAGTGGTTCAATGCAGAATCCATGGCCAAAATGGCTGTCTTCCATACTCACCAGCTGGAACCGCTCTGCCAGTGCCACTGTGCTGGAGGAGGCCAGAGTGGACTGGCCCAGTGAGGTGCCAGAGCAGAGTGGCACTCCTGTGAGTTATGGCAGCACAGCACTGTACCACCCCTGTGTCTGTGTGTGTGTATGTGCACAGTGATCCCTGGTTGTATACTTAGTCAGATGTTTCTTTTAAATTTAAAGATACAGCATGGTAACAGGCCCTGTCAGCCCATGACTATCCAAATATGCCTATGTGACTAATTAACCCGGTATGTGTTTGGAATGTTGGAGCGCCCAGAGAAAACCCACACTGATATGGGGAGAACATAGAAACTCCTTACTGACATTGCTGGATTCAAACCCCAGAAACTCAGGTCACTGTTAACATTGTGCTAACTGCTACACTAATTGTGCCGCCTTTGTTCGAGACTCTCCCACGAGTAAAAACATTTCCACATCTATCCAGTTGTGGATCCTCAAGATCTTTGACACAAGGTCAACCCTCAGAAATCATATCTCCAAGGGATGGTCCCAAATTTTTTAGCCTCTCAACATGACAAACTACATTTTAAGTTTTCATTGCATTATTTATTGCCTTTCAAGTCTGTACAAGAATACATCAAAGCACTATGGAGAAAAATCAAATACTTCCTTGTTGACAAGTGTTTGGAAAGCTCAGCTCCCTTCTACTAGTTGGAGTTTCACCCATTGCTTTAGAAACCCAGCCAAAGCAACAGACTAGGCAAAGGTCCTGGAAGATATGATTTCCCCTCCATCAGCAGTTCAGTCCAAAATTAGGATGTGAAGGAGAAGAGATGAACCTCCACAAGATGATGGAAGAGCATAAGAAACCTATCTCTCCGAAGACATTCAGGAATGGAGTAAAATGTAACCACAAACAGTAGCCAAGGAACTGGTTTCCTGCACACAGGAAGGTTTCATGATATGCATCAGTAGGAACAAGGATGTCTTTTCTGAATGAGATGCTTTCACCATGATTTTTTAAACTTTAACAAAGTCATAGCTGGAGATTACCAAAAATGATATCTAATCCACTGCCAAGATATCTTCTATAATAGTTTTAGACCTGTTTTCTTACACATGAATTAAAGATAGCAAATGCTCGAAACATTCAAAGCCAGCATCTGGCATCCAAATCCCATGTTTCTGCAAATATTTAAATAAAATGCAGGTGTACTTAAAGGAAAGTACAAGCTAAACAAAATCAATTGCTAAACATTAATTGCACCAAATTCATTAAGAAGGTGATAAGGCTATTTAAAAATCAATTGGCAAATTTTAATCAGGTCAAACTCATTAAAGTGGTGACGATCATGAATTGCCGAGGCTGGCTCAGCTTATGGGTAATCATGACTTTGAGACAGGCAGATTGTCCTCGAAATCCATCTGTTTCAGTAGTGACCTTCAGCAAATGAAATCTGCAGTTTTTACCTGACTGATTTATGACCAGAATCCATGGCAACATAATTAACATCATCAAGGGAGAAATCAAAATTTAAGTCATGGAACCAGTTACAATTCAAAAAGATAAAAATGATGAAACCTGAAAGATTTTAAAATAAAATGAAATTATCTGACCAGTCATCACTTTCGTAGAAGCAAACAGGAATCGGCCGTGTTTCACGAACAAGAAGAAAATGTAGCCTTGCAGGAAGTTTTTGCTTGTGTTTTTCACAACTAAGGAAGCCATCTGTCCTACTGAGTACACAACAGCTCTCAGAATAATCGCATCAAACCCATTCATCCACTGCTCTCTATGTTACTGCATTGTATACTCATCAACTTCACACCGAGTGTGCTAACACTCACCGACTCTTGACATAATTTACGGTAACTAATTAACCCACTAACCACCATATCTTCCGTACATGAGAGGAAACTGGAGCATGCAGGGAAATATCAGGGTCACAGGGAGAATGAACAAACTCCATGCTGAGAGGACTCGGCAGAAATAAGCCCAGGGAGTTGGATCTGTGAGGCAGCAACTCCTCCTGCTGAGCCACTTTTTATATGAAGCAAAATGGAATTCCGACACTTCATTCCTTGTCCAGCGAAGGTGACTGGAGCAGAAATCTGGCATAATGGATTTGATTACTGAATTTCTTATCATCGGCCTAAAACGTATAAATCTTTTCCTGGCCGTTTAGGCCTAGTTAGTGGTCAGCCCTGTCTGGATTGCAGTATCTGAATACTGAGCCCAGATCATCTTGAGTTGAGAGACCTGGTGCACATCAGAGCCAACTCTTCTAGGGTTATCCAGGGCTGCTTTTGTTTGAATGAGGTCATCAACCTGGATGTCAATAAGTAAATAAGGGGCAGTCCAGGAATGAGGGTTCAGGAGTGCTACCGAGGACTTGCTATTTGGCCAGCTGCAGCGGAACAGCTTTGAGGTCATTTGGAGCCATAGACTTTGCAGAAGGTCATGTGCGGCTTTTGGAATAACCCAATACACCCATCAGTCAGTCTCCTCTGAATCCTGTCCAACACAATTACATCTTTACTGTAATCTGGTGACAAGAAGCAACACACATTTTAACCCATTAAACCAAATAAGTTTGATGTTATTGTACATGATAAAACTGGTGGCAAAATACAATGTTTAATGTATTTGACTATTTTACAAATGCTCTCTTGGCAGTTATTTGAAGGAAGCCGTGTTTCCCAATGACACCTAATGCAAATAGGATTGGGTACGTTCTTCTTTCAGTTTAATGAAAAGTAAAATCTGGTTCTTAGTGGAAGACACAAATAAAATAGTGACCAAATCATTTTAGATTCTCACACGAGGACATGATTTTAATGTTAAACTGCACTTACATTTAAAAAATGTACAGAACTGTTTTCAGCAAAGTTAAATTCTGTGTAGGTCGAGAATTAGTACTTAAACGAGCTCTGAAATAAAGAATGGAACTCTTTGCAAGAAGAGGAAATTTCACTCCATGGATTACCCCAGAGTATGGATGGTAAAGTTGGTCTCAAACTTGCTGGGGGTAAAGTGCAACATTTCATCAATGCCAGGATTCCGGCAAAAACGCTGATGCTTCAGTGAACTTTGACCAGGTTGCACTGGCATTTTGTAATTGGACTCACATGGAGTCCAATAAACATGTACCTGTATTCCCCGCCCTTGAGAATCTGATAGATGCAGAAGCAGTGAGACAAATCCTTTGAATGGACAAGGAGGATTCAGAACCTACTTTTCAGTGTTCATTTATCAGGAGATAGGCAAACAATAGATTTTCAGCTCTCGGTATTGACTTTCCCAGGTTTAGACAACACGCTCCTTCTTGCCATCTTTGCTAGAACCAGTTTTGAATGCCGTCTTTTTTCTTTGCTCTTCCTGGGAGATACTGAAATCACATTAGCATACTCGCAGCAGCTTAATCTGATCCCACCTGCCTTACAACTTCACTCTATCAGAAGCATTCCCGGTATTTCCTCATTGCCTTCTCCTGCCTTCACTGCAATCTCCAACAACTTGTTCCTCTCAGAAATCAGATGTGTCCTTCATCTAAGACATTCACTGTTTTATGCTCCTCTCTTTCCCTCGCCCACAGATACTACCTGATCTGCTTAGCTTGTCCAGCATTTTCAATTTTTACATTATGTTGCATCTATTTTTCTTGACTGTTTTGCTTTCCTCAGACACTGCCTGGTCTGCAAAGGCTTTTCAACATTTTCTATATAAAATTTCCAACAGACAAAAAAAAAACAATGAAGTGACAACTTAAAAAAAAAACATCAATCAACTAGGCAGGCAGAGAAATTAAATGCCCATGTTCAATAATTGTGGCTTCTGAAGATCGTTAAATAAACACTCCTCGGACTTGTAACTCAGGCTTCTTAGAACAGAATTAAATGTGAACTTTCAAGACCTCTTTTAAATTTAGGGTGCAAGAAATACAAACTAACAAATTTACATATTGATATGTAAATATTTCTAAGTTCTGATACATCTGGCTTATGTGTTTTGTAGTTAGGAGTAATCTGTGCAAGCAACACCGCAAATTACCTGATAAATTTCACACTTCCAATCAATCCAGTAATATCCAAGATCGTGAAACAGAAGAGAGCTAGATGATGGAATGATAGAAGACACCTGTATATTTGTACCTTCAGAACAACATTTGTACTGGGCAGTCTGGAGTTAAAATTGTTCTATCTGTGAATCTTCTTTGCTTTCTTCCCACTTCTTGATCTTAATGAGCTCTGACTCAAAGGGAAAAAGGAGGCAGAAGGACAAAAATGATGGGGCTAATACTTAACCAGAACTGTCTACAGCAGATTTTTTTTCCTCAGCTAAGCCATTGCATTCATAAAATTTCCAGTTAAAAACCTTTACAAAAAGAGAAACACGTTGTTATTTACTGACATTCCAGGTCTCTTGGAAAGCCAAATAATTTCCATCATAAGTAGTTCATAAAAGGCTCAAGCATTTCAGTCGAAGTTTTATGTCTGCTTTAAAGTGAAGAATATCTGAAGGCTCCCAGGCCCACTGAGACACATTTTCTAATTTTTCAATAAATGAACCAAGGATGTATCTTGAACCAATGGCTCTGCTTTTCCATCAGGATTTTCAAATGAAATAATAAATTTAAAGATCGATTTTTCTAGACACTTCCTGATTTATCAGGAGGTGAATCAGGTGAAACTATTTATCCACTGCTAATATTTTAATGCTACAATAAAATAATTTTAATTTCAAGACAAACCTTACACAGTGGTACATCATGTTGAGGAACTAGAGTTTCTTGTTAAACTCTCGTACCTCTTAGAAAATTTGAACAATGGCTAGAGAAGCTTTTTTAACTAAACATTTGTTTTTCTTAAAACAAATCATGTCATTAGTTTGGAACTAATATTGAATGCAGTACCTAACCTATTTCAGTGAGTGGTGCTTGCAATACTGTATCAAGTTCTCCAGTTTCATAAGTAGATAGCTTTTATATCTTAAATTACAAATTTCATGTGGTGAGCTACTGATGAAAAATGTGTTTCAATGAAAGTAACAATATAATTTTGTAATCCTTAAATATAAAGTGAGTAATGGACACAAAGATTTACAACATTTAAATTTTCTTTACAAATGCAACTTTAAAACTTCCAGTCATGTCAACTGTGATGAAATGCTTTGAAAGATTAACATGGCCAGAATTAACACATACCCAAGTAAAGATATAGATGCATCACAACTCACCTACTGCCACAATTCCTCCACAGCAGATGCAGTATCACTAGCTCTCCACTCAGCTCTGGATCACCTAGACAATAGCAACACATACATCTGGCTACTCTTCAACGACTACAACTCAGCCTTCAAGACCATCATTCCCTCAGTGCTGGTCAACATTGTTCAAAACCTGGGCCTCTGCAACTGGATTCTTGACCTCCTCATCGGAAGACAACAGGCAGTACAAATTGGAAACCATGTCTCCTCTTACTGACCATCAATACATGCGAGCCACAAAGATGCATATTTGGCCAATTGCGTTTCTCACTCTACACCCAAGACTATGACTAGTGTAAGGTAAAACATCATGAGATGGGAATGTGTAAGGAGTTACCCTGTACAGGGCTGTAATAAGAAGGGGAGGTGTCCTTGTACTCCTGTTAGGTAAAACATCATGAGATGGGAATGTGCAGGGCTGTAACAAGATGTGAATGCATCCTTGTACTTACAAGATAAGAGAGACATTGATGGATTGAGAGGCAGGAAGCTAGCAGGGAAAGGATAGCAACAGTTTTAGTCATTGGACAAGTAATGATATGATGATGTTCTAAGCACATATCCAAGGGTATAAAAAATCACCATTTTGCTGATAACGGCAGAATGCATTCTCCGACTAACATGGTTAGTCGCAAGTGTTACAATCCGGTAATAAAGAACAAAGAACCCTGATTTCGACTCAGCCTGGTGTTTGTCTCACTCATTCATGAACAAAGCAGACCTAACACTAGACACAATTCAAATGCCATCTACAAATTTGCCCAATGACACCGTGGTCATTGGCAGAATCACAGGTGACAATGAGGAAGAGTACAGGAGGGAGATAGATCAGCTAGTTGATCAATCTTGCACTCAACATTAGCAAAACTAAGGAACTGATTGTGGACAAGGATGAAATCAGGAGAATACAAATCAGCCCTCATTGAAAGGTCAGCAGTAGAGAGGATCAAGAACTTCAATTTCCTGGGAGTCAACATCTCTGAGGATTTGTCCTGGGGTCTCCATGTTGATCAATCATGAAGGAGGCTCGCCAGCAGCTATACTTAGGAGTTTGAGGGGATTTGGTATGTCACCAAAAAGTCTGAAAAATTTCTACAGCATTCTCTCTGGTTGCATCACTGCCTGGAATGGAAATGCCAGTGCACAGGATAGGGAAAGAGTTGTGAGCTTGGCCAGAGACAACACAGGCACCAGTCTTTACTCCATCAAGGACATCTATAAGAGGCGGTGTCTTAAGAAAGCAGCCTCTATCCTCAAGGACCCCCACAACACAGCCCATGCCCGATTTGCAATGTTGCCATCAGGAAGGAGGTACAGCACCCTGTGGCACCAGGACAGCTTCTTTCCCTGCCATCAGCTTTCCGAATGGACCATGAACCTTGGACGCTACCTCACTTTCTCCTATTTTCTTGCACTATTCATTTATTTTTAAAATATAATTTATAGCAATATTTGCTCTGTAATGGTGCTGTAAAATGATGAATTTCATGACATGTTCATGATAATAAATTCTGAGTCACCTCATGGAATTGTACATATACACTGCAGTGCATGGAGCATTTTATTGTTTTGAATACAAGTATGGGTAAAATAAATATACTTGTGCAGGGTTATTGTGAATCACAGAGGGCAGCGTTCATGTTATGTCGACACTTGAGCAGAAAACTTAAAAGTTACTTATTTTCTCATTGGATTTTCTATGCATTAAATCAATGGCTAAATTGTATTTATCATATTGACTTATACTTCGTGTTTTAATTAGGTCCAAGAACCATGATTTGAGGATTAGATACAATAAATTTGAAATATTGAGCAATACCTTTTGCTTAATTTGGGGGTGGAGGGGTGATTAGAACTCAGTTTAAAATATGTTCCATTATTAATAATCTTGATATAGATGATGATTCAAGGAAATATTATTTGGAATGTGTGGTTGGTAAACTACTGTTATACCGTGATTGACTGCTAGCAACTGGACGTGCCTCCCAAGACCGATCATACCCATAGCCCCTTGCATGCCGGTCGAGGAGGTGGATGGTTGTTTGATAGTGATCTAGTCTTCAGCTATTAAAAGCTTGATTGTCTCACTACTCAGCCTTTTGCGAATTATTGATGATACATCAGAAATGAAACAAAAATACCACATCATGTTAATGAAGAAAACGGAAATGTGCTTATTGTCATATACACAAGTACAATGTACAATTGTTATTTGCTAAAGTCAAATGTATTTGTTCTACAACAAAGGAGCAGTACACATTCAGTTACCACGTAGAGAAGGAGTAAGGTAGAACTTCTTCAAAATAATCAACTCCAAATTGACAGACTCAAATGAAAAAGGAAACAAATATATTTTCATAATTGATAAACCTAGTATTTAGACTCACATGCTGTATGGTTGATTTTAGTCAGACGTGGTTTTCACTCTATGAATTTCCCAGTGACCACTCCTGAATGCAATTAAGTTACAATATCAACAATTATCAAAACGCTTGTTGGTGAATTAAAATTGGTCTGAAAAGGAACAAAAGTAACTGGAACTTTAAGCTTATGGAGTTGGCCTGATGACCCCTTTGCATGTGCAAGCTTATTTTAAATGCAAAAAAAAAACTGGACCCCTAACCTCCCCACTTTAGCTCACATTAGGTAGGTAAAAGCATGGATGGTTTTATATACTTGAAAAACAAAGCAGGTAATTTGAGGGAAAGGCAAAAGTTTGTTCACATCAACATCCGTGACAGACTGCAGTGATGTCCTGTGATTCTCAAATGCTTAAGTGTCATCAGATGAGGAAATGAGTAGAAGTTATCTGTCTATTGAGCTGCAGTTTTTTTTGATAGGTCACCTCTGCTTTGCTGCAGCTTCAGGGCAAAGCGTCAAAGGAAAGGGATTGACAACTCACAACCTCAGGGAAGCAGGTGAAACAACTTAGAATGCACTTTACTGAGCCAGCCAGGGCCCAAACATGTGCAAAAAAAAAACTCTGTGCACAATGGGAGGCGTCCACACTGGAGCAGGCAGTGCTTCAGACAGAATGTAACTCTATATTCCCTGTGTCACTATTATTGATGAAACAGGAGCTGAGACTGAGAGCTTTTTAACACTTTGCATAGTTCTGAGCATTCAACCATCCCACGTCCTTGCTATCAGACTCCTGGATGGAAGACTGAGTTTTTCCTGTCACATCTTTTACTGAGAAGATTCTGTTCCCAGCTATAAATCACCTACAGTTTGGAGAATAACAGCAGCCATTAGAGCTATGTCCAGACCAAACCATAACTCTCGATATTTTTTTTTCTTTAAAACAAAGAGCACAGTCTTGGGCTCCCATTTGTCAGGCCTCCAAGGCTCACTTTGTCAAACTGTTTTTAATCAGATTTATATCTGAGTCAAATGCCAAGAACAGAAATGAAAACAAAATCTTCAGTTAGGAAAAAGAACTGAATCTCTGAATTTGCACTTAGCTGCTTGTAGGCCTCCAGCAATCAAGTGATCCAAACCTTCCACATAGACGTAAAGCAAGTATCATACTTTCATTAGTAGCCCCAGTTTCCATTTACAATGAATCAGAAGACATATAATCTCACCTATCAGTCATCTGACAAATTTCCTTTACTGAAAATACATGGAGAATTTAACACTAACCTCTGGACAACAGATGGCAAAATGGAGATTTTTAGCATCGTCATCAAGCACAGCTCATTTTATAAATCCAGAGATCTAACAATGTTTAATTTAGCAGTTACAAATCAGTTCACACTTGACTTGTGCTAACATTTTCTAATTCAAATAGTTTCTGTCCAAAATGAATTTAGAAAAAAAATCTTTGTAATAAATCATTGTTTTTACAATAGTTAAAAGTGATTTATTAGTTAAAAGAACCTCTATTAATCATGGAGTGCAAGTTGTTGTTTTCGCTAATTTTGTGAAACCATGCATGAATGAATTTGTGGTAAAGATGCAATTGAATTAGTCGTTCATGCTGGATGTTTATCTGACCAATTCCCGGCTTTCAAAAAAATTTCAAGGAGTTCAGTTAAAAATAGATTTCTTGGTCTTTGATCCTAAGAAGGTTTATAAAGAACAAATTATCAACAAAACTTTGGCGTTAAATTAGTCACATTCATTCAAGTTACAAACATCTCTGGGTGTTCTAGTCAATACATCTCAAACCTTTCTGATTTTACTCTCCATTGGTTAATGAAGGGCAGAATATTTTATGTGCCACAACAAGCCACGTTTTTTTTTTAAAAGACATCCATAGTTTGATTTTTTAAAAATCAGAAGTAAATCTTTCTTCATGTGCTGCATCCAGTGTTCAGAAATTAGGAAACAGCAAATGCTGTTATTGTATCTAAGTGTATCCTTCAGAATTGAATGTATCATGTAGCATAATTTTTAATACAGTAAAAACCCTGTTGTCCGAATTCAAGTAACCAGCAAAAAAAGATTGCAGAACATAAAAGGGTAAAAAATACAAATGTCTAAAATTGGTGCCCCCTAGAGGTTAGTTTGCCAATCATGCAACACACTATCTCAAGCAACCAGCAAATTCACTGATACGGCATCTACCAATTCCCACAGGTGCTGGATACCAGGGGTTTTACTATTATTTATTAAGTTCATGTTTATTCTCATCCACTTGTACAGTACAACCTGACAAACAGCATTCTCTGTTTCAATCATTCAGCAGTCTCACTGCCTGTGGGAAGAAGCTGTTTGCTTCTGGCTCTGATAACTTCTGTATCTCTTTCCTGATGAGTGTAGCTAAAAGATGCTGTGTGCAGGGTGGTAGGGGTCTTCAATGATTTTGTGACCCCTCTTGTAATAACAATCCTGGTACATTACTTTGATTGGGGGGGGGGGGGGTGGGAGGAAATAGGGAGACCTCAGTGAACCTTTCTTTCGCTCTTAGTCCTGTAGATAGATCTCTGATCCAATGCTCTACAGCAACTATACCATTACGATGTAGTTGGACAAGACACTCTCAATAGACCACCAAAAGAAAGTTGACATGATGGTGGCCGAGAGCCTTGCCCGCCTCAGTCTTCTCAGGGTGTGCAGTCACTGTTCTGCCTTCCTGATATGTGAGGCGATGTTGTGACCAGGAGAGGTCACTTCTTAAGTGGACTCCAAGGAATCTGGTGCTCTCCACGACCGAGCTTTTAATGTGGTTGTCGTTGGTCCTTCTGAAGTCCACAATCATCTCCTTTGTCTTATCCAGAATCTTATTCAGATTGTTATTCTTGTATAATATCACGAGAATATCCACCTCTTCTCTGTAGTGTGATTCATCCTTGTTGATGATGAGGCCAATTACTGTTGTGTCATCAACAAACTTGAAAACTCTGTTGGAGCTGGATCTGGCATTGAAGTCGTGGACTTCAACTCTGTTGGAGCTGGATCTGGCATTGAAGTCGTGGACTTCAACTCTGTTGGAGCTGGATCTGGCATGAACAGGAGTGGGCTGAGCACACAGTCCTGACGTGCACCAGGGCTCAGCGTGATGGCGCTTGAAGTTCTTCTGCTGTTCTGGACAGACTATGCCATGGTTCTTCTGTCAGGATTCAGTTACAACGAGGACAACTTCACCACCAGCCTCTGGGGAATGATTGAAGTTGACGTGCAGCAGCCTGTCATACGAGGCACTGTTCTCCAGGTGGGTCAGGATGGAGTGGAGGGACAAGGATATAGCATCATCAGTGGAACGATTCCATCCGGAAGTAAAAATGAAATGGTTTCAGTGCCTCTGGGAGGTGTGCTTTGATGTGTTCCATCACCATACGCTTGAAGCTTAATAGTGGAGGTTGTTGCCACAGGGCGCTGGTCATTGAGGCTTGCTATTGTCGCCCTCTTGGGTACCAGGATGATCACGGCTTCCTTGATCCCTTGGGAATGATGGACTGATGCAGTGAGGGGAGTAGGCATTGAGGTTACCAATGAGTATAATATCTTCAACAAAAGATCATTGTTGATAGGAATACCCAATTATATACCTTGGCCACCAGCAAGATCCAGGGAATGATAGCAGAGAAGATTCCCCAGCAACTTCTATCCCAACAATTTGTTTTGTGGTATTTAATGGGATTATCAGTTACTGTGAGGTTTTTGTTAGTCATTGATTAAAGGAATGTTGACTTTTGAGAAGTCTTGTTTAACATTTGGAGTGATGGTTAGTTTCATAAATCTACATGGTTGATATGTCTGAAGCTGGAATTACAATGACCACAAAATCAAGACAAATCATTTTCCAGCGGCAATGAAGGGGAAAGTGACCATCAACTTTTAAAAATTTGGTATTTTGGGAGACAAACAACATTTCACAGGCTGCACAAAACTACGATAGTCTATTCCGTCCTATGGCTGCGGTGTGGCCTGCTGAGTTTGTCCAGCACTTTTGTGTATTGTGCTAGGCCCCGGCATTTTCTTGTTTAACTCCAGCTCTTGTGGACTGAGCACTCCAAGCATCATTTAGTAATGATTTACTGAGCCATATTAATTGCATAATGCAATATTTATAATAAAAAAAACCACAGCAAAATTTCTAGATTTTCATCCTGCGTGAGATGAATTTCATACCTCATATCACAAACATACCACTGTCCTCGATTATCTGGAAAAAAAATCAGCTTTTAGATAAAATAAGAATGAATCAGTGGAAGATTTTAAAAAGAATGTGCAACTCCTGTTAATAACATTGAGGGGTAAGAGCTTTACATGGCCACACAGCAAAAGCATCAACTGCAAATTTTAAAAAAATACAAGACAAATAATCGGGCACAGATCCTCGTGAGTGACAAAGGCATAGGGCAAAAATAGTGCTGAATTTGACCAATGCTGCCCAAGATTTCCATTTTTGGGCTAAAAGCCATGTTCACGGACATTTTCAACCACTTATTGCTGCAGACAGAGGTTCCCACCGGCTTCAAAAGGGCATCAATCATCCCGGTACCCAAGAAGTGCAGTGTGAGCTGCCTCGGTGACAACCAAGCAGTCTCACTAACTGTGATGAAATGCTTTGAGAGGCTGGTCATGGCCAGAATTAACATGTACCTTAGCAAAGATCTGGAGCCGCTGCAATTCGCCCATCGTCACAATCTCTCCACAGCAGATGCAATATTGCTGGCTCTCTACTCTGCTCTGGATCACCTCGTAAACAGCAATTCATACATACGGCTGCTCTTCATCAACTACAGCTTGGCCTTCAACACCATTATTCCCTCAGGGCTGGTCAAGAAGCTACAAACTCTAGGCCTCTGTAACCCACTCAGCAACTGGATCCTTAATTTTCTCATCAGAAGACCACAGTCAGTAGGAATTGGAAACAACCTCTCCTCCTCACTGATCATCAACACAGGTGTACCCCAAGGATATGTGCTTAGTGCACTGCTCTACTCATTATATACCCATGATTGTGTGGCCAGGCACAATTCCAATGCTATCTACAAGATTGCCAATGACACCACAGTGTGGGCAGAATCACAAACAGTAATAAGGAAGAAAACAGGAGGGAGATAAATCAGCTCATTGAATGGTATAAAGATTACAACCTTGCACTTAATGTCAGCAAAACCTAGGATATGATTGTGGACTTCAGGAGGAAGTCAGGGGAACATGGGCCAGATGTCATTGAGGGGTCAGTAGTGGAGAGGGTCAAGAACTTCAAATTCCTGGATGTCAGCATCACCGAGGATCTGTCGTGGAGCCTCCATGATGATGCAATCACAAAGCAGGCACGCCAGAGACTATATTTATGAGGTGTCTGAGGTGATTCGGTATGTCACTGAAGACTCTCATAAATCTCTACTGGTGTACCATGGAGAACATTCTGGCTGGTAGCATCATTGCCTGGTGTGGAGGCACCAACTCTCAGGACAAGAATAAACTCCAGAGGGTTGCTAACTCAGCCTGCAACATCACTGGACTTCACTCCACTGAGGACATCTACATGAGGCAGAATCTTAAAAAACTAGCCTGTCATCAAAGACTCCTCACCCAGGTCATACCCTCTTCACTCTGCTACCATCAGGAAAAAGGTACAGGAACCTAAAGACGAGCATCCAATGGCCCAAGGCCAGCTTCTTCCCCGATGCCATCAGATTCCTGAATAATCAATGAACCAAAGACACTGCCTTAGTTTTCGTGCATTTTTTTTTATAGTCATGTTGCAAGATGGTTATAATATGAATGTTTACTCTATGGTGACGCTGCTGGAAAACAGCAAATTTCACTACTTGTTCATGACAATAAATCCTAATTCTGATTCTGATGCTCAAGTTGAATCTCCAAAGAAAGTGGACAATTGATTGAAGTGATAAATATTAATTCAGCTGATAATCAATGTCCTCCAGCCTTACTCAGGACTGGGAATTGCTTCTGGGCAATCAGCTAAATTTCTGCAGTTCTCTTTAGAACTTACAAAATCATGTAGATACTACTTGGCCCACAAAGGACATAAACTGTTTGCAAGAGGTATTCATTTCCTCAGGGCATGGAGTCATTGTGCCTTTTTAGCTACTGTGATTGTATTGGTAGTCCAAGAGGGATCTTCAGCAAAGTGCATACCCATAAACCTGAAAGCAGTGACCCTTTCTACACAGTCCCCATTGGTGTATAACAGGTCTGGAACTATACTCTTCCTCCTGGAGTCTATTGTATGTTCTTTTGTTTTTGAGAAGTTCAAGACAAAATTGTTCTCTGAACACCACGCTGTCAATCTTTGGTCTTCATCCCTATAGAGTCTGTCTTGTCCCCTCTTGAAACAAGTCCAACCACAGTTGTGTCATCCGCAAACTTCCACGATTGTGCCTCCACCTATTCTACCAATACTATCATGGGTATAAAGAGAGAGGATGGGGCTCAATACATACCCTTGTGGGGAGCTGGTACTGTGTAAAATGGTAGAGGAGAGATGAGTGCCAATTTTAACAGTCTGGGGGCAGTTTGTTAGATAGTCTCTAATCCAGAGACAAATAGATTAGGAAAACCCTAATTTAGTAGGGTTTGTAACCCCAGTCTGCTCGGAATGACGGTGTTAAAGGCAGAACTGAAGTCTATAAAAAGCATTCTCATGTAGCTCCCCTGGTGTTCAAGGTGGGTCAGTGCAGTGTGAAGAGCAGTGGCAATGCCCTGTAGGCAAACTGATATGGATCAAAGGTGGGCGGGAGACTGGTTTTTATATGTTACAAGAGTAGCCTCTAGAAGCACTTCATGATGACCGGTATAAGTGCTACCCGACATGATGACATTCTTTTTCAGCAGTGGGATGATAGTGGCAGATTCAGGCAAGGTAGGATGATGGATTTAGACAGGGACAGGTTGAAGATCTTTGTAAACCTCAGAGAGCTGGTATACACATTCCTTCCTGTCACTCCATCAGGGTCGGCGGTTTTCCTTTGATTCACCACCCTGAGCACCCGACTCGCATCATACTCCTGCACATTGAGGACATGGCTGTTAGAGGCTGATGAGGGTGTTGTGTTCGTTTCCACTGCCTTCACCTCAAATTGAGCAAAGAAACAATTAAGATCCTCAGCCAGACACTGCCGATGGTCATACTGTTGCTGGTTTTGTAATTGGTGAAATGTTGGATACCCTATCACACTCGCCATGGATCATTACTGATAAAGTGCTCTGCCATCCTCAGTCTATAGGCCACTTTAGCATCCCAGATACCTTCCTTCAGGTTGGCTCTATCATCAGACCTGAAGGTGGCGTTTCAATCCTTAAGAAGAATTTTGACCTCTTTTGTCATCCAGGGCTTCTGGTGGGAATAGACCGAATACGTCTGTCGACGGTAACACTGTCAACACAGAGTACAGCGCCAAATCCTGATCTTCAAAAATGTCCCAATTGGTCCTTTCAAAGCAATCCTGTAGCCGCAAGGAAGCTCCTTCCAGCCATATCTATCAACTATTAACCAATACACATTGATTGATTGAATTGTTTATGGTTATGTGGACTGAGATAGTTCAAAGGTTTGTTTTGCATCCTATCCAGGCAAGTCAACTCATTTAAATACACCAGGGATTGTCATAATAAAATTAAAAGTGCATGTTACTGTGTTACAAAGTGTAGGGTATAGAGAAAAGTTTTGTTATCAAAGTGCAAGGGCATCGTGGATAAGATATAATTCCAGAAGGCCTGTTCACACAAAAGGTAAATAATTTAGATCAATACTGATTAAGTAAATGTTTGAAATAATTGATGAGGTGAGACAAGTGAATCATGTTCAGTGACTCTGTGTTATAATGACTCCTTGATTCTATGGCTCATTATATACTTGATGGATTTGGTAATTTTGCAATGGTGTGAATGAGGTTAGAAATTAATTGTGCTACAGCTATAGAAGGCCCTGATTAGTTTGTATCTGCAAACAATTTCCAATAGAAAGAATAGATTGACTTTGGAGAGGTGCTTCATGGAAAGAGCAGCTTACACTAGGGTGTATTCTAAGTCATCCAGAATTTATTGACATTGATATCAAGGATTTTGCATGACAAAGGGGAATTAACAGGGTAGATGGGGAATGCCCGTAATCATTTCAATTCCTTACTCATTGTTATTTTGAGTTGCTACGCCACAGTAGTGAGATACTCTGTAGGTAAAGCAGTAAAAGCTTTGCTGTTTTAAGTTCACCATTATTTTGGGATTTATTGTACAAATCGTCCTCCCCACGCGAGGTGCAGTGAACTGAGATTCACTGGTGATGGGCTGTACTGATGACTGGCTCCTCCCCCAGGCTCCACCCCCATCTACCCCAAAAATAACCCAGAGCCCACCTGAAGACCTTTGTAAGACCCTACCCTTTGTTATAAGCTAACAAAAAACACGTGTTCTCCCTCCATTCGTGAGAGCTTTTACTCATGCTGCACGAGATTAGTCAGAAAGGTTCAGATGCTCAGTATTTATGGTGAAGTAGTAAACTAGATATGACAATGGCTGGACCAGAGAAGGCAGAGAATAGAGGTGGATAATTGCTTCTCAGACCGGAGGCCTGTGATTAGTGGTGGGCCTCAGGGATTGGTGTTGGGACCATTGCTGCTTGTCATCTAGATCAATGATCTGGATGATAATTTGGTAAATTGGATCAGCAAGATGGCAGATGACACTAAGATTGGAGGCGTTGTGGACAGTGAAGAAGATTTTCAAAGCTTGCAAAGGAATTTAATGCATACAAGTTTAAGGTATTGCATTTTGGAAGGACATAAGTTTAGTAGAACAGACGGATCTGTAAATCTGGATATATAATTCCCTAAAAATGGAGTCACAGGTGGATAGGGTTGTAAAGAGAGCTTTTGGCAAAATTGGCCTTCGTAAATCAAAGCATTGAGCATAGGAGTTGGGATGTAATGGTAAAGTTGTACAAGACATTGATGAGGCCAAATTTGGAGAATTCTGTACAGTTTTGGTCACCTAACTACAGGAAAGATGTTAATAAGATAGAAAGAATGCAGAGAAAATTTACTAGCATGTTGCCCAGACTTCAGGAACTGAGTTACAGTGAAAGGTTAACCAGGTTAGGATTTTATTCCCTGGAGCATAGAAGAATGAGGGGAGATTTGATAGAGGTATTTAAAATTATAAGGGGGATAGACAATGTTAATATAAGTAGGCTTTTTCTACTGAGGATAGGTGAGATACAAACCAGAGGATATGGTTTAAGGGGGAAAAGTTTAGGGGGAACTTCTTCACACAGAGAGAGGTGAGAGTGTGGAACGAGCTGCTGGCTGAGGTAGTGAATAAGGGCTCAATTCTAACATTTAAGAGGAATTTCGACGTACATTGATGGGAGAGATATGGAGGGCCATGGACTGGGTGCAGGTCAGTGGGACAAGGCAAAAAAAAAGTTCTCACAGACTAGAAGGGCCGAAGGGGCCTGTTTCTGTGCTGCAGTGTTCAATAGTTCTGCGGTTCTAAATGGATCAGTTGCAGAGCAGCAAACACTTTTCCAAGGTCATAATCTGAGAGCCATAAATATTTCTTGGTTCTTGAAAACTTCTGCATTCTGAGGATTATTTAATTCAGCCTTTGGATCAGGATATGAGCCGATCTAAGAATTTTGTTAGATCAATCGCTTCATCCCAGGAGAAAAAAATATTACATCAATGATCTTCATCTGCAGAAACATGAAACAAACTTGGCATCAATGAAAAATGCATCTCTGTTTCAAGAAAATTGTGTGGCTATTGGTGAGGAGTAAGCGTGCACATATAACATTCCTCGCAGACAATCGAGATGACATAAACAGTAATGACAAGGAAAAGCAGGGCCAGTATTCAAAAGATGAAATGATCACAGAAACTGCAGCTGGTATTTATTCTCAGACTTTGACATTGAGCAATATGCTGCATACAGGAGGCTTATACACACCATGAAATGGGACAGGTTTAACAGGAAAAAGTCAGTTAAAACATTAATAATAAAGTAATTCACCTGGACTATACAATGGCCTTTAACATACAAGCTGCTATTTTTGACACTTTCATACATGTTGCAAAATATAAATATGCTGGTTTACTATTTATTCTTACATATTTTAATTTTCACATTACCCAATCCCTCAATTGTATAATTGTTTTACCATTGAAACTGACAAACTGGTAAAAAGAATGTCATAAAAACTGTGAGATTGTATGATTTTTTTTAAAAAGTATTACTGCTTGATATATTGTGTTCATAGATGTCAGATTCAGGTGTGATTTGTGCTGACATTTTCACCCCAGCTGCAAATGTTAATTGTTATTCAGGCTTGCAATAGGTAGATGCATTTGTTGCAATATGGTACCATATGAACCTTTATCACCATTCAGTGCAAAACTTCTCAATAATTCTTTAAAATTTGAAATTGTGAAGTGAATTGATCAGACGCCACCCATTTTACTAAGGCTTCTGTCCAACAGTAAAAGCAAACTTCATCAGAGAATATTGACACCCAAAACAAGACTTACCAGATCTGCTGGAGCTGTTGAAAGAGAACATGGGCACTCGCTGAATGGCTCATTTCAGGCTGGAATTTTTTTCTTCAATGGCCTGGAGCGGTCATTCTGAACAGTCCATCTGACCACCCTGCAAGCTCTCCTTTTCACTGTTTCAGTTTCCCATCCAATTGAATTCCATGGTGTTTACACTTGGACAAGACACTAGTTTAGCAGATTATAAGCAGTGAGAAGAAAGTGAACCAGCTGTGATACTTCAATAAAGCCCACCAAGTGTGTGTCAGATGACAAAATATAATGTTTATGGAAATCACATACACAATAGAATTGTCTACCACTCCTTTTTATTTTCTAATCAAGAATGCATTCATTATTAGCCACACTCTTTGGCTTGGCTTCGCGGACGAAGATTTATGGAGGGGTAATGTCCACGTCTGCTGCAGGCTCGTTGGTGACTGACAAGTCCGATGCGCGACAGGCAGGCACGGTTGCAGCGGTTGCAAGGGAAAATTGGTGGGTTGGGGTTGGGTGTTGGGTTTTTCCTCCTTTGTCTTTTGTCTTTGACTTTTAGCCACACTAGGCAAGTGGCAAATATTGCTCAATGCTGGCCTAACACTCCAGGGCTTTCCCCACTCCTACAGGAACCATACCAGCTTGTGTTGTGAAGAGAATTTTAAAGCTTCTTGAACACTGTGTAACCAAATGCAGAGAAGAACATCTTGAAACAGATTCTGAAAATATAAGCACTTTATCAAAGATTTTCCTTTTGTCTGGATTTCAGAAGGTTAATCTGGAAAAATTGACAATTTTAGGTCATTTTCTTTTTAATTTTTCCCACTTTCTTGATTTTAATCTTTAGCTTATCCAGGGGCAATTTATAAAAACCTGTCAGCCATTTCATCTGCTTTAGATAAAATTTGTCTGGCAACTTTCACAGTTTCCAAGTTATCTCATTTTTGATTGATAACCAACTGCACACGACTTATTTTAACATAATGAAAATAGTGAGGTGGATTGGACCCGAATGTTAACCTTCTCTCTATCTGTCCCATTTAGATCAGTTCCAATTTAAAATTACAAACCATTGGATCCAAGACAAAATGTGATTGGGCACTGGTGACTTTTATTATTTTAACTCAAATCCTCAATGAGGCAGTACCATTCGAATAGCAGATAAAGCCAGAAGATATCTAGAAAAGTTCACTTTAATATTTCCTTTAGTTTTATTGTGGTGTTTGGCAACATAGAATCACCAGCATTTTAACTCATGTGTCAGCTGGTTAAGATATTCAAGCATAAAGCAGCTTTCGGTTCACGAGAAACTGTAGATTCTTCACCAGGATCCTGATGGCCCAAAACATCAACAATTCTTTACCTCCCATTAATGTTATTCAACCCACTGAGTTCCTTCAGCAGACTGTTCGTTGCTCCATTAAACAGTTTTATTTCCCCACTATGAATTGGAGGTTATTGATAACCACCCATGAAATTGATTAGGTGATTGCCTGAGGCCATCAAAAACAATTAATCTACTGTTACTTCCGTTGCATATCGAGGATAAGTGTTTTCAAATGGGTTCATCATTTTCATTATAGGGAAATGTTAAAGTTTTTTTGTCAAGACAAATTGGCTTTATGAAATTTTACAAAATTTGGAAGTAGAATTAATTTAATTTACAAGATATAGTCCCAAGTGGAATATTTGATCTGTTTTGCTATCTTGCCTTGAAACCAAAAATTTCCATTTCTTTACAATTGATGAGGTTAGAGTCATTCTAAGTAGTGCTCAGAGTGAAATAGCGTACAGTACTAATATTGTCTGATTGAGAAAGTGAAGGATGTAATGCAAGGACAAGCCATGGCAATGACAGCTCAGTCGGATGGGATATTCACCCTATGCATAATGAAAAGCAAAGGACACTTCTGGCATTTGCTGGAAGTCCACCGTTTGGAGTTAGTACAGTGGCTGAAATCACTGCACTGCTTTCACCAGGTAGAAATCTTCATGGATAACATGTTTAGAGAGGAGATCATACTCCAGACTGACCATCAGGCTCATTTGAAGACTGAATGAAGATTCATTTGCAAGAAAATCAGACAAGCTGTCTGTTATGACTCCAGGTATGCCTGCTTGCCACGTTGGTGCTCGAGCTGCCACAGTTGCTGTTGGTGCAGACCCAGGAGAGTGGAGAGACAGTGGCACTGTGCGACACTAATGGCGACTCTTTGTCTGCCTTATGGCAAGCAGAAGGCAATTTCATGCAATATTACATATACATGACAATAGAGGAATCTTGAATCAAGAAATAACTGTATAGACAATATGGAGTGGGGGGAGGGTTAGGGGCAGTTTGGAGGATGAACATCCACTGGCCATTGAACATATTGTTACCAACCTTGTGTTTAAAAAAGTAAGGTGAATATAGGGAGTCAGGAAATAAATTAGAAAGCTGGACTTGAGATAGCAAACTCCAGATTACTCCCACATACTAACAAAAGCAGGAACACAAGTGGGTATGATTGAGATTCCAAAAGATAATGAACAGGTTCTGGTGGAAATGGGACTTGTAACATAACATAATTGGTAATCCATTGCTGAATTGTAAAATATATAACACAACATAACATAACAATTACAGCACGGAAACAGGCCATTAGGCCCTTCTAGTCCGCACTAACCCAAACACCCCTTTCTAGTCCCACCTCCCTGCACAATGTTCATTTGGCTATACTCGGGCAGGACTGCAATCAACATCCTGGTGGAACATTTACTATTGACACTGATGACATGACCAGTTGGGAGTCATGGAGAAACTAGATGAAGACAAAAATATAAAGCAGTGGTTGGGGTGGGGTGGGGGGCAGGTAAAAGAAAGGCATAAAGAGACACAATAGACAGGGTAATACTAGGAAAAGACAGCATTAAAGATCCTTTATCCAAGATTGTGCAATATCATCAATGCAGACAAACTGAATACAGTTTAACACAGATACTTTACAGCCACGGGGAAGCATGGTTACATGGAAATCAAGACTGAGTGCAAGCCTCAAGGGCATACTTGACATTTTAGGAGGCACTAGTGAGAAGGAAAGTGTTTTGGGAATCCTTGCTAATAAGAAATGAAATAAATATAGCTGTGAGCCCATTTGAGAAGAAGAAAAAAATAACAATGGAAAGAATGCAGTGTTAGGAGAGGTGAATAGCGGTCTCAGAAAATTAATAATATTGGAGGAAAGAGTACAAATTGAAACTAATAGGAGCATGTAGAAAGAGGAGTGTATTTACTATGAGTAACTTTAGTCTGCATAAAGATTGCATCAATAATAATTAGAAATGTTTGCCATAGGGTTTGATTCATGGCATGCATTCAAGAAAGTTTCCAAGAGCAATATATTATGAAACCAAACAGGAAACAGGCAATTTTACAGGATCTGGTAATGTATAATGAAGCAAGTTTAATTAATGATCTCAGAATTAACGACACCTCTAGGAAGTGCTAATCATAGCACAAATAATTTTAGCAACCAGCTCGAGAGTGAGAAACTTGGGTCGAGAAACAGCTGTGCTGTACACGAGAAAAATCAAGGAGGCAATCATAGAACCATCGAGCAGAACAGGCCAAGCCAACCTGTTTTGATCTCCACATAATCATGACTATTAAGAGAAATCAAGGCAGCAAACATTGACAGATTAGGTAAATGGAATCACAAGAGACACTGTTATCATTTCAAGAGCAAAAAGGTAACTAGAGAGAGAATTTGTTCCCTTAAAGATTCATCCTTATGTGAAGCCACACAATGATAAAGGGTTTTTCAACCCAAAACATAATTGTCTATTGCTTTCTATGGATGCTGTCTGACCTGTCAAGTTTCTCCAGCACTTTCTTTGCATGATGCTGGAGGTGGTACTCCCAGTGTGGTCTCACCAGAAACCTACAGAGTTCATCAAAAATTCCCTAGCATCAAAATCCTCAGTGACAACTTCCTACCAGGAGCTCCTCGCAGCCTGGATATTGTGATCCATCAGATCTCAACGTGTCCTTCAATAATCCCAAGCAATTACTGGTGTTGCACTTTTCAGAGAAACTGTTCTATCCACCAATGAAATACAATAAAACTGCAGATTCTGGAATGTTAAGCTATGTGTGTATATGTATATATATATGTATATATATATATATATATATATATGTATGTATATATATATATATATGTATATATATATATATATATATGTGTGTATATATATATATATATGTTTTGGGTTGAAAAACCCTTTATCATTGTGTGGCTTAACATAAGGATGAATCTTTAAGGGAACAAATTCTCTCTCTAGTTACCTTTTTGCTCTTGAAATGATAACAGTGTCTCTTGTGATTCCATTTACCTAATCTGTCAATGTTTGGCATATATATAAAACCGTATAACAATTACAGCCCTTCAAATCCATGCCAAACACTTTCTCCCACTTAACCTCACTGACCTACACTCAACCCGTAACCCTCCGTTCCTTTCCCATCCATATACATATCCAACTTCTCCTTAATGGTAATATCGAGCCTGCCTCCACCACTTTAGAGGCAGGCTTTGAGTCAAGAAGTACCCCCTCATGTTACCTCTAAACTTTACCCCTTAACTCTCAGCTCATTTCCTCTCGTTTGTATCTCCCCCTTTCTTAAAGGAAAAAGCCTCACCACATCAACTCTATCTATACCCCTAATAATTTTAAATACCTCAATCACATCACCTCTCAACCTTAGACATCCCAAAGAATAAAGGGCTAACATTTCAATTTTCCATATAATTTAGGCCCTCTAACCCCTGCAACATTCTAGTAAATCTTCTCTGCTCTCTCTCCAAATTGTTGATCTCTTTTCTATACTTTGGTGACCAACACTGTACACAATACTCCAAATTTGGCCTCACCAATGCCTTGTACAATTTTATCATAACATCCCAGCTCCTCTACTCAATGCTCTGATTTATAAAGGCCAACATACCATAATCATTCTTCACCACCCTATCCACATGACTTCACCTTTAGGAAACTATGTACCATTATTCCTAGATCCTCTGTTCTACTCTTCAATGCCCGACCATTCACCATGTATGTCCTATTTTGATTAGCCCTACCAAAATGTAACACCTCACACTTATCTTCATTAAACTCCATCTGCCATCTTTCAGCCCACTCTTCTAACTGACCTAAATCCCTCTGCAAGCTTTGAAACCCTTCACCACTATCCACCTCTCCGCATACTTATTAATCCAATTGACCACCCCATCATCCAGACCAAGCACTAGTCACCAGCTTCCGATATGACTCTCTTGCATCTCCCTTTCAACCTTTGTATGAATCCATTTAACTACTTCAATATGAATACCTAATGATTGGACTTTCCTAACTAACCTTCCCCGAGGAACCTTATCAAAGTCCATGCATACAACATCCACTGCCTTGCCCCCATCAACTTTCTGAGTAACCTCCTCAAAAAATTCGATAAGATTTAGGGAGACTAAAGGTTCCTGACCTGAAGTGTCGACAGCAGTTTCTTTGAACAGAGGCTAGATTGAATGAATCTTTTAAAAATGTAAATAAAGGGGGAAAATCCCTAGTTTAACTTACCTCTTTTTAAAAAAAATGAAGCAGGGCGACCCAATTTCGGACCTTGGTTGTGTCCTCGCCATGGTGGTGCGGCAACGGTGAGCCACTTGGGTCATGAAGGATATCACAGTGCAGGATGCTTCCCAATTCTGGGTGAAAGGTGAGGTTTGCACGGCTCTTGTTTCAATACCCCAATGTATCTTTTCTTCTGTCCAAATGAAAGCGTGCAAATTATAAGATGCACTCACCCATCTAATGTCATAAATGAAAGCAGAGCTAAAATGTTAGTCACAATATGACCTAGATAAGTCATTTAAAACAAAAACAAATCACAGATTTGCCACAAGAGTGATTATGGTGGCAACAGATTATTTTCTGGAACATTTTAATCAGATAGATTGTTTTACATGGAATCATAAAACCCAGTATTGAGGAGCAGGATGCCACCTACAATTTTATTCAAAAACAATTCAGCCATCATTCCTCAGAACATTAAATAATTCAAGTTGATTCTCACTGCAGGGAAGTTCAAAAAGGAGGTGGGCACATTGCCGGATTGACTGAACCCTGGGTGCTGCCCTCCCCTCACCAATTAATTCTAAATGTATCCGCCGGGTCTGTACGAGGACGCTGAGCTTGGCAATGGCAGGCTAGAATGGACTTGCTGGGGGTGGGGAGGGGTAGGTCCAGGAGTGAGGTGTCTTGGCACTGCGGAGGGGGTCTGGGAGTGAGGTGCCTTGCACTGGGGGGAAGGTCCTGGAGTGAGGTGCCTTGGCACAGGTGGGGGGGGTCCGGGAGGGAGGTGCCTTGGCACTGGGGGGAAGGTCCTGGAGTGAGTGCCTTGGCACTAGGGGAAGGTCCTGGAGTGAGGTGCCTTGGCACTGGTGGGGGGGGGGGGGTCCCGGGAGTGAGGTGCCTTGGCACCGGGCGCTGGCGGGGACCTCATCGCCGGCTCTGGATCGGCCGTGTTGGAATCTTATCCTCGGATCCTTTCTGCCGAGTGAAAATCAGGCATCGGCGAATCTTCTGTGGTCTGTCAGTAGATTTCGGACGCCTTCCTCTCTCATCCACCGGTTAATAGAGTCCGCTGACAACACGACTGAAAGTCGATCGATTCCCATTCATTAAATCATCGACAGTAAAGACGCGCCGAGACGTTTCTGTCTGGTTGTGGGGGGAGGAGGGGGGGGGGGTTGAACTTGGACCCCAGCGCCGGGATGGGAGAGGCTCCGCGAAACGCCGAGGTTTCAATGAGAGGCGAGGACTTCACCCCCGACTCTTCGTGGCGAAAGAAGCCGTGAGCGCGGTGAAGAGCTGGAGAAGCTGGTGTCCCCCCCCGCCGCCACCCGCCACCCCTCTCCCCCCCCCCCCCCCCCCCCCCGCGATTGGGAGGTGAGACTCCAACTCAGCCGATTCGCTTGGAAATGTTCCCCAGGAGCCCTTTTTCAGGCAGTCCGGCGGGGATCACAGGGATTCCTCAGCGGCCCGTGGCGAGTCTGCGGTCCAATGGCCTTCAAACAGAGCGCCAGCCCGGGTCGGGGGTCGGTCGTGGGGATGGTTCGGGTCGGGGGGGTGGGTCGGGGTCGGGGGGGTGGGTCGGGGGTCGGTCGGGTCGGGGGGGGTGGGTCGGGTCGGGGGGTCGGGTCGGGTCGGGGGTCGGGTCGGGTCGGGGGGGTGGGTCGGGGGTCGGGTCGGGGGGGGTGGGTCGGGGGTCGGGTCGGGGGGGGGGTGGGTCGGGGTTCGGGTCGGGGGGGGGGGTGGGTCGGGGGTTCGGGTCGGGGGGGGGGTGGGGTCGGGGTTCGGGTCGGGGGGGGGGTGGGTCGGGGTTCGGGTCGGGGGGGGGGTGGGTCGGGGTTCGGGGCCGGGGGGGTGGGTTCGGGGGTTCGGGTCGGGGGGGTGGGTCGGGGGTCGGGGGGGTGGTCGGGGTTCGGGTCGGGGGGGGTGGGTCGGGGGTCGGGTCGGGGGGGGGGTGGGTCGGGGGGTCGGGTCGGGGGGGGGGTGGGGTCGGGGGTCGGGTCGGTGGGGGGGGTGGGTCGGGTGGTCGGGTCGGGGGGGTGGGTCGGGGTTCGGGTCGGTGGGGGGTGGGTCGGGGTTCGGGGTCGGGGGTCGGGGGGGGGGTGGGGTCGGGGGGGGGTGGGTCGGGGGTCGGGGGGGGGGTGGGTGGGTCGGGGGGCTCCTCACCCCTGCCTTGGTGATGATGTGACACTGGAGATTAAGGGGAGGATTCAACTCCACCTTCCCACCAAACGAGTCGATTTTTAACATCCCTCCGACCAAATTGGATGTTAAGGCGGGGCGGGGGGGAGCGGATTAAAGCCCAGAGCTCCCGGAGGCAGGCGGTGGGACCGCGGGGTGACTGACTTGAGAGGCCGCTTGAATTGCAGACCTCACGCCGATAAAGAGCGTGTAAATGCGGTGCCCCCCCAGGTCCGTCTCGGCCATTGGTTTGGAGGTGTAATTGATCAGGTGTGACTGCATTGATCACCGATTCAATGGGGAAAATCATGTAAGTTTGACCAATTAAACGGAACAATATCTGTTTTTCATTCTCACGAAACAGTTCAAGCTATTAAGTCTTATAAACCGAGTGAAGATTTCACTCGTTTCGTATTTTTTGATAACTGCAGCACAATCCCGATTATCCGAAATGGGCCCAGTCCCGCCCATAAAAAAAAACAGCCCAGAGCAAATCACTTGTATCAGTGTTTGTACAACAACTAACAAGAAGGGACGGCTTTGTAAGCATTAAAATAAAGCTTAATTCTCACCCAAAAAAATGCTGGCCATCGCCGACACCTCCTCACCGAGGCCCCGCTGGTGCCGGGAGCCCGAGGGTCTCGCTGGTGCCCGGGAGCCCGACGTCCTCGGTTAGTTCGGCTCCGAAAAAAATTCAGAGAAGTGAGAATTTCAGATCTCCTTATTGATCCAATTTTTTTAAAGCTTCGGATAACAGGATTTCGGATAATCGGAGTTGTACTGTATTTTATTTAGGTTAAACTTTTGGAGTTTTTAAAATGGACATGTTGATTCTTTCTCTTAAACGTTTTATGATCCGTTCTTTGCTTTGGGGTGTTATAATCCTCTAAAAACACCTGTGATCTCCCTATTTTTTAAACTGCAGTTCTAGGAATAAAGCCTGTGCAGTCCTTTAGAGCAAGCATTTCGTGCGGACCAGCCCACACAGGCCATGGGGCAAGAGGTCATTAGTGGAATCGGTGGGAGGGCAGGAGAGAAAAAGAGCTGAGGTGATCAGGGAAGGGGATAGCTCTCTGCATAGAAAGGGAAGGAGGTGGAGAGCTTGAGGAAAGGAGATGGAGGGATAGGGAAAAGGGGAGGGACCTAACAGAAAATGGACAAGTCAATGTTAATGCCATCTGATAGGAGAGTTTGAGTCTCCCGATAGAATATTAGGCATTTTTCCTCCAATTTATGTAATCTCCAGTATCACATCATCACAAGGCAGGGGTGAGGAGCCCCCAGCCCGACCCCCGACCCGACCTGACCCGGGCTGGCACTTTGGTTGAAGGCCATTGGCCGCAGACGCCACGGGCCGCTGAGGGTTTGATTGACGTCAGGAATTCCTGTGATCCACGCTGGACTGTCTGAAAAATGGCTCCTGGGGAACATTTCCAAGCGAATCGGCTGAGTTTGAGTCTCCCGACAGAATATTAGGCATTTTTCCTCCAATTTACGGGTGGCCTTGATTTGTCAGTGGATGTCCATGTGGGAATGGGGTGTGGAGTTGAAATGGTTGGCCACTGGATTGTCCCTGTTACTGTCACAGACAGAGCAAAGGTGCTCAACGAAACAATCTCCCAGTCTGCATTCATTCTCTCTGATGTAGTTTGGTATTTTATGGTTCTGCTACTTTATTCATCAAGGTTACAAGTTAGACTGATTGTGACAGCAGCGTCTTCTCTGTTGGTAATTCCATAGTTTATAGAACTTGTTGCAGAGATCTAAAGAGAAATGTTAAAAGTAATCTTCTGAGGCAGTCCTTTGGATTGAGAATGACTTGCTTGTCTTATATCGTGGGTTCTAAATTATGGGAACTGCCGACTCTTTTGCAAGTAGGGCGGGAATTGGCTGACAGTCAACGGTTAAGTAACTGTGGGTTGGGGCAATCTTTCTGCTTCTTACACAGGGCTTCTATATACTCTTGATAGATAGCTTCAGTGTTCTCGATATTAGGTTGAATGCTTCTTCGTGACCAGACGTGGACCAGAGATTCACAGGTCCTTCTCTTCTGTCCATTTGCTAATTTCCTCCCATCATCGAGCTCAGGATATTGTCTGTTTTGGGAATCTGGTGTCTTTGGCTAGGGCAGAGACGTGACCCACTTGATGTAGCCGACAGAGAGCAAATAGGACCATAAAGCTGGATGTGTAGACCTTGGAGCTAGTCCAGGTTTTGGAGGCATACAAGCCAGCATCACAACTGCCCAGTAGATTGTGAGGTTTATATAATAGTGACTCCACTTTCCACTTGGTTCTGAAATCCATTTCCAGTGTAATCAACAGAAGCAAATATTGAAAGTGCAGTAGAATATAAAGTCATTATTAAATGTTGTGCTTGAGGCTCTCCGTGTCAGATGAATTTCTTGGCAGGGAATGTAAAATGTTCTACATAGATTGGCAGAAGATGTTACTTTTGAGTTATTTCATGAGGAATAGTTGTATTTTAATAACTGATTTGTAAACTATTGAAGAGTTATTTAACATTGTTCATTCTTAACAGGTGATGTAAATGTGCGGCTGTGCATTTATTAAAACAACATCTTTATTTGTACTGTATTCTCGCCCCCTATGTCGCAAAATGCCCCAAGGTATTTTAAAGAGGATCATCCAACAAATGTTGACCCTAAGCCATATAATAAGATAATATTGCAGATGATGAAAAGCTTGTTCAGAGGTAGGAAAGTACAGAAAATTCAAGCGGTTTAAGAAGGGATTATCAGAGCCTAGGGGCTTGGCAACTAATTTTTCGAGTGATCATGTATGGCATTTGAAGAGTTGTAGGGTCAGAAAGAAGTTAGGCAGAGAGATATTTGGGAGGGAAAAAAAACTAGTGAAATTTTAAAATAAGACGCTACTACTTTTGTTGAAAGTATTTTGTTCGTGTTTAGGGGAGAATAGATTCATGAGATTATAGGCATGAATTACAAGGAGAGGCTGGATAAACTGGGAATTTTCCTGGGGCAGACCCTGTAGAGGCTTATAAAATCATGAGTGGCATAGATAGGATAAATAGTCTTCATCATTTTTCCTTGGTTAGGGTGATTTATAACTCAGCGGCATAGATTTAAGGTGAGAGGGGAAAATTTAAAAGGGACCTGAGAAGTAAAAGTGGGAACAATTGTAATGTTTACAAGATAGCTAGACAGGCATAGGGAATATGGGTCCAATGCTGGCAAATGGGACTAATTTTGTCGGCATGTACAAGTTGGGCCAATGGCCTGTCTCCTTTAATTGTAGAAGTCTACGACTTGAATATTAATATTAAATGATGAGTATTTTGTAGTTCAAAATTTTACTACATTTATTTATTTTTCACATTTGTTACAAAATCATTGAACATTTTGCATTAAGACATTTTAGAACTAGACAAGGGAAAATACAAACATTTGCAAATTTCAACTTGCATTTTGAAAGTTCAATAAATATTCAATGTTGTAAGAATGCAGTTGAACATTTTTTTTGGAAAGTTTGACATTAACAATACCAGTTACTCAAACACGAGTCAACATTTTAAAATCTGCTAACTCAGTTTGATGGGATAAGGAAGAGAAGGTAACAAGGAAAGCTGGACAGATTCATTAGGTGGATACACCACAAAGGATCACTGGAGGAGTGGCTATATTTGTCCTCAACATTTAAACCATTAGAGCACCTGGGGAAGGAAATCTGCTGATTACTATCAACCATCCTCGTAACTGATGATTCAGTGCTTTTCCTTGTTGAAAAACACTTAGAAGAAGCATTGAAATGTACTCTGGATTGGGGACTTTACTGTCCATCACCTGGAATGGTGCAATGGCATAAAGTTGGCTTAGTCCTGAAAGGCATAGCTGTCAGATTTAAGCTTTAGCTTGGAATGACTGAACAAACCTACATGACCAGCATTGGCAGTCTTTATAGCTACATATCACTCCACTCCATCGTGTATAACTCATCTACAATCTGACCCATTTGTTTCTCTCTCTCTCTTGAACCTGGAAAAGAACTGCCTCTGTCTCCCATCCTTCACCAATCTCCACTGTCCCCTGTCCATATTATGCCGGTTATTCTTCCCCAACACTCTTAGTCCTGATGAAGTGTTCCCACCCAAAACATCACCATTTCCTTTTTTCCCCATTGATGCCTCATGACCTGCTGAGATTCTCAAGCAGATTGTTTGCAGATTTCAGCATCTGCAGTCTCTCGTGTACAGTCTCCTACTTGACCTCATTCTCGGCAATCTATCTGTGACAGAAACATATGCTTCTGACAGCATTGATAGAAATGATTAACGCTCAGTCCATGTGAAGATTAAATCCATTCTTCACACCAAGGATGTCCTCTGTCAGGCTGCGTAGCACTGTTACCACACTGAACAGAATAGATTTAAAATTCTGCCTGATCGAATCTGGACACCCATGAGGAATTGCAGATGAGAAGCTGCAACAGAAATGAACATAATCTTTGACATCAGGATCCAGCATTTTCTCCCATACTCTATGATTTCAGTCAAGCCAGACCACCAACTAAGCCACTGAACAATGATGCAATTATTCAAAATTATGTGCTGGCTTTGCCCCAGTTCTTGATCATCATACTGTTCACATTTGCCTGAAAGTTCATTGAGCTGAAGGAAAAGATTGATCGTCGATCTGGTGAAATGTTGGAAGATTGCCACAATTTGTAAACTTGGGGCATACTCCCTTTGTTGCCATGGTTCCAAATACACCCATGTGTGTGGAAAGCTTTTCTGAATATCCACCTCTAGGTTACTTTGCTGTTCATGGCATGAGACAGAGTGTGGGTGTGATAGACATTAACTAAGAAAGAAGTTGCTTTAAGAATCATCGAGGCTCCCACTAAAATATTATTGCTTTTGACTATTGTTTGCATACAGTTGATCTTTTGAAAAGTTCACGATAGGAATTGATCGAATGAGCTACTGGATTACACTGCAACTTTTCCAATATTAATGATTATGATTTTATGATCTTGTTCATTGGACAAAAATCTTACTTGCTGCAGCCAAACAGGTCCTTTGTAAAGGAAATGCAACAAGGATCTGAGCCAATGGAAAGAAACTGTTCTTGAACCTAGAGGTGCTGAACTTCAGGCATATCTGCTTCTTCCAGAAAAGGAGCAGCAAAAAGAGGATATGATCAAGGTGATGGGGGTCCTTTACGATGTTGGTTGCCTTCTTGAGGAAGTGCCTTAGGTAGGTGTCTTCTCTGGATGGGAGGTTGATGAACTTGGCTATGTTTGCTGCCTTCTGCATTCCTGGACACTCTAATTACTGTGATGCTTCCAGTAAGGATTCTACCCACAGTACATTTATGTTAGAATATGTGACGACATACCAAATCTCCTCAGAAAGTAGAAGTGTTGGTGTGCCTTCATGGTTGAGTCAATGTGCTGGCTCCAGAACAGTTCTTCAGATATATGGACTCCCAAGAACTTGAAGCTACTAACTGTCTCCATCTCTGTTCCATCAATGTGGACAGATGTGCAGTTCCTTGGACTCCCTGCATAAAATCAACAATAAACTCGGTCTTCTTGATATATGGTAAGAGAGAGCAAGATTTTTGTTATGGCACCATCCAACCAGCTTTTTATCTCCATATTATATTCTGTAATCCGCCACAGAGCAGAACATCAATAGCTGAGACCAGGCTATAATTATTTTGTAATATATTCTTGATGCATATTGGGGAACACATCCCTCAATTTGTTCTATATTTGGTTGTTTCTTTACTTAAGTGAGGATATTTTGAGTCCTGTGCTCTCCACCAGAAATCCACTTTCACTAAAGGGTTAAAGGGAGGTACCTTCCATCTGCAAATATTCTATCTGCACAGTGAAGTTGGAGCTGGATGCCAGGGATCACAGAATTACTTTCCCAGCACTGTCTTATCTCCACATTGGTGTCATTTTGTACTTCCTGCTTGGGATTGAGAAGTGATGAAGAGTCTTTCGACACCAACTTAATAGTGAAGCCATCCTTCCAATTTCTACTGTTGCATATCAGCCTTTTCTTCTCTACACTCACTCTCCTCCTTCATCTTTATCTTTTGTTTACTTTGCTCTGATCCATACAGCAAAATTATTTTTGATATCATTGGAGAGCTCTCCCACACATAGTGGTCAAGTTACCTTACCAACCTTCTATCCCCTTGATTGGGTTAGGTCCTTCTACATAAAATTTAATGCCTTTTTACACCTTAAAAACCTATCAATTTGTCATCTGCATGCAAGGGGAAGTCATTTAGCTTGAAAGCAACCATAATTTTTCCATAAAATTAATATATGATTAAAACTTGATTTGAAATCAATCAATCTGATCAATGCATTCCTTAATTTAATTTGGCCATTGCTCAGAATGAAAAGACAATGCTTCTATTAAAACTTGTGCATAATTTAAATTAATTAAATTTAAATTTATCAACTGGATGAATGAAGCTTTTTAATATTAATTTGCACACTGGTTAGATTGAAAGCACTGAATACGTAGATGGAAGCTCTACACTTTGGGTTTTGCCTGATAAATAGGTGGTGAGGGCATGACTGCAAGAGGAGAAATTCTCCAAATGGCAAGGGGACGTGGAGAGCAGCACAGAACAGACAGCGTATACAAGTTTGATATGGATTGATCTTTACAAGGAAGCATTGTATGAAAGCACTACTGAGCTTTGTGATTTGCTACAACAATAATTGAGAGTACAAACTGCTTGCAGTGGCTGTCGACATTACTGACTCCAACAATTTTGTCACAGAATCATCTCCAGTTGTAATTGGGGGATGACCACAATTCCTCATGATGCTGTAAACTCTTGTATCAGGGAAGTCACTGAGGTGCTTACTCATTGCATTCCATGCTCCCGGTTATGAGCTTGGAGTTCTAATAAACCAAAAGGGTTTGCATTTCTCAGATGATACTGTAAAACAGAGAATGTACAAATTACACAGCATCTGATGGGAGAGAAACTCAGTTAAGTTTACAGGTTGATGACCTTTCATCATATTTTTATTTCTGCTTTATTACAGGTTGGCCATATGGTACCAAGCGTTACTTCCTCTGGGATTGAGGGATGGGCCTGCACACAGATTCAGAGCACGTCGACAGAGAACACTGTCAGTCTGTTTGAGCAATGCATTCACTGTGTGAAGGAGGTTAGTACTGCAACCAAATGTTAACTTAGACTATTTTTACTGCATGTTCCACAGATTCACTCTAATAAGGACCTTACACTTATCACCACCACAACATGCTAGATATAATTTTAATGTGGCTGTTGTTTATAGAATGGTTGAAGTGGAATCAATTGATATGATACAGTATACTTGGACTTTCAGAACACCTTTGATAAGGTGATGAATAGTGAACTTAATATGTGATGTGGATTGAATATTTGTCAATGAACAGAAAACAATAAGTTGCAATAAATAGAACATTTTTTGGCTTGGGAGATTGTGACCATTGGGTGTAGCAATGTACCATCTGTATCGATAGTTTGGATGAGGGTATCTGATGTATTATATTCCAAACAAAGTTGAGATGCAGTTTGAACTGTGAAAAGGATGCAGAGGGCCTTGTGTGTGGGGAGGGGGAGAGCCGAGTAGAAATATAGATTAAGGGAATGAAAAAGGACATCACATGGAAAATTTAAAGATCATTAGGAAAACAATAAAGATGGAGGGTTTTTTTTAAAACATGAGAGATTGCAATATGTTGTCATTCAATGAATCCTGGTTATTCTTGTACATGAATCACCGAAGGTTTAATGGAGTACAGTTGGTATAACCGTTTGTTGTGGCAAATAAGAATTTTGGTGTATGCATATATACATCGTACTTGTATAAAATCCCCGGTATCCGGAATTAAAGCAACCAGCAAAAATAAGAGGAAATAAATAAATACATCTAAAATAAATTTTTAAAATAAATAGAAGCTTAACATTTTAAAAGTAAATGTTGTCCAAAGCAACATGCAACCCCTTGGTGAAGATGGGAGCAAACATTCAGCCAGTGAAGTGACCCGGTCATGCCCTGCCCGCAGCAGCTACTTGAATAAAGTTACGTTCGAATAAAATGGCGGAGCTCCCAGGATGAAGAGCCGGCCGGTGCTGCTCGCCAATGGAGGCGAGTCTCCTAAAGTGTCCCTTTCTCCCTGCCTAATAAGAGTGTTTATCTTTATTAGTATTAATATATTAGTAAGGGTTAATCTGTAAACTTGGGGGAGGGTTTGTAAGTTAATCGGTGTATTTGTGTGGGTGGCACAGGCTCATGGGCCAGAATGGCCTGCTGTATCTCTAACTTGAATTTTAAAGTTTTATTTTAACATTTAAATGGTTCAGAACACATTTCCCTTTTATGATACTACCTATAGAAAAGTATTTGTATCATCTCAATTTCTACAAACAAAATAACATAGAAACAATCTTTTTATACTGCATTTAGAATATCAATTCACCTCTTCGCAGAAAATATTATTGCTTTGAATGAAAAAATAAATTAGAATATAATATGGTTTGCTAATATTATAAAATTCCAAATATAAAATGATCAATATTTTTGTTGAATGAATAAGAAAAAAAATACAAAACATGTGAAAGCGTTACCAAAATATTTACTACTCCTATCTGTTGAAATAATAATGAACAAATATACATACTTGGAATTAGTCATCAGTAAATAGATCTTTGGAAACTGAGTCATGATCATTTAATTGCTTTAAATTTCAGCATTTTAAATGTCAGTAAAATTTCCATTTAACGACCAAAATATACTTTAATGCTTTAACATAATTTTTTATGCAACAATGCCACATGTGGAAATAACCCGAGAAAAATGTCAAGCAAAGTGGATGGGAAGTGGAATCGACAGTGGGACAATGGCTATGTGATGAACGTGCACATTACACGAAGCAGCTCAGAAAAACCCATTTTCAAAGCAATGACTCAGAACCAGTTAGATGACCTTAACCATCTGAAATATGAAGGGCTTCCATTATAGCTGCATGTTTTGTTTCATTTAGTTTCTCAAATTAACTCCAACTTTCTATCATGAATTATTCTAAATTCAATAGCCGTTCCCAATTAATATTTTTCAGAAAAACAGACATTATCTTGATTTTTTTTTTAATTCGTCCAGGATTATTAATCCTGTTGCACCAGGATGTTCAACCTTTAATTTCCAAAAAGTTTTAATTTTGATGTGCTTTTTACCAATTTTTACCAAGTTTTACTCTATTGTTGCGGATTATTATTAATAATTATATTCTGCCAGTCCTCTTCAAAGTAGCACTTCTGAATGTTGAGATGTAAAAATTAGCCAGTGGTTTAATTGAAACAGAGAAATTGGATAGAGATTCTTTTGATGGGAAAATTCACAATTTCAACTATCTCATCAGGAAGAAGCACTGATTTGTTGCGGGTACCTTTCTTTTGGGAAATGGGAAAATTGGATGTTGTTTCACCAGATTTCATGTTAAACAGCAGCATTGCTAAGGTTGTTGACTCAACCTTTCGGTTGTGAGCTACCTCATGAAACAGAGAAGGAATATAAAATTAAGAGAAAATATTGAATAACGTTTATAAAAATGATGGTTATAACATTACAATATTTACCTCGAAAGCATACAAAAACGATAGGTAATTGTTTTATGAATTTTCATAAATAGGAAATGCGTCTGAAAATTTAAGGTCTTTTGTGCTAAATGAAGCTGCAAGTTTTAAAAAAAATCTAAATAGAACTGAGTTTAAGAAATGAGCAGACAAAGAGTTGCTGGAGGCACTCAGCAGGTCAGAGAGCACCCATCAGGGGAAATGGTCAGTGAACATTTTGGGTTGGAACTCTTTAATAAAACAAAAATAAAAAGGTGAGATTACAAATCTTAAAGGGGGAAAGAAGCTTGGTGAAGGACCAGAGGAGAGAAGGCGCGGGAGATGCACAGACAGATGGAAGATAAAATCATTAGGAAGGAGGGGGAAGAAGAGTTAGAGAAAACTGGGAGTGGAGTGGGACAAGAAGTGATGGAAGTGGAAACAGATGAGGGGAGGTTACTTAAAATAAGAAAAATCAATGCTTGTGCTGTTCATGAGAAATGATGTGTTGTTCAAGTTTACATCTGGCCTTACCCTGACAATGGGTGAGGCTGAGGACAGAAATATCACCGCAGGAATGGTTCGGGGAGTTAAAACGGTTGGCTGCATGATACTCAAATTTAGAGCCCATGCATTCCTTCTGATCGGCAGAATTACTACAGCAATGATTTGCCTGCTCAAGATTCTAGCATTTGCAGCTTTTGCATTTTTCTGAGTTTTTGTATTGATTTCATACCCTTAAAAAATGTCTAAACATTGGTTCAACTCAGATTTTATAAGACCCCATAATTAGTTTTATTTTTTGTGAAGACCAAAGTTGGCTTGTTTTGAAAATGTGTGTAATCAAATTCTCATTGATTCCCTAGTTTTTATTTGAATTCATAAACATATTCTCTGATATGAAGATGCATGATTGGAGTATCACAGGGAAAGATGAGGAAAAAGTCAGGATGAAATATGGAGTGGTTAGAGAATCGGAGATGAAGTGCAAAGAGAGAGAGAGAGAGGAAGACTTAAGAAGGTTAGAGAATGGAAAGCTGGTCACAATGGGGTGAGAGGATGAAGGGTAGAATAGAGGTGAAATATAAAGTGTTCACAATCACTACTCTGGAGACAAAGTCTTGGAGAACAGGTTCAGCTTTATTTCGGGTCTGCAGAGCCGGGTGTATCTCAGTCCCGAGACACACCGGAGGTCCAGAATCATCACTCTTTTGTACAGTCCTGCGCTCAACATCAGCACTCCTTCATTTAGTCTCTTCCAATCGGAATTTCAATGCCTTACAACCTTCCCCTTTTCCCTTCCATCACTACAGATACCACACAGTCCTTCCCTCATCATACATCGCATGTTATGTTAATTAGTCCATCCCCTCCTTGGGGATGTCTAAGTTAATATTCATGTCTTTATTAAGCAAGCAGAGTAGTGGCCACAGGTACCCTAGGTCACCGTGCCAGTCCGAGCCAGATTCCTGCATCCTTGAGGTTTCTGATAAGAAAGGGGACCTCTAGCTAGTGCAGTCTATTCTCAAGCTCTAATCTACATATTTTGCATTCCATCACCTTTCACAGAATGGTGCCAGTTTAATCATTTTCAGCCATTTTTCACAGGGAAGGTTGAGAATCACTGTTCTAAACCCAATTGTTAATTTTTCTCAAACAAAATATTTCCTTATCATTGCCCCATTTCCTTTGGAGCTATGAAACCACACACATAATGAGTCAATGAGGGACAATTAACCCAGTGGTTTTCAACCATTTTCTTTCCACCCTGGATGGAAATATCTCAATTGTAATGTACATAGACAAAATCTTGTTCTTCATTTTGATAAACCATATTGTAAATAATATACATAAAATAACTTTGGTGTTGAGGCAAAGTATTCTATACTGAACTACTATGGACATCAGTGGACACATTGTGAAATGTAGTGCAAGGCTGACACCTCCAGGCTTGCATACTGAGCTTCTGTCACAAGTGACATAATCAGTGATGTCATCAACCCAGATTAAAACCTGTGTTGGATGCAGGTCAGTTTCCTGTGTTTTCCACAGCTCATCTGCTGTTTTGGGAGCTGGTTGGCTGGTTTGCTGGTAAATGGGTTGCCAGAGTGTTAAGTTTTGTTATATTTCCAAAGCAGGGTTAGTTAATAATAGGCAAAATCCTTGGAGAAGCAATTGGTTTGCAGTCAATTATGGCAAAGACTATCAAACCCAAAATATGAAAGCATATAACCATCATTAACTCAAGATCAATTTGAGAACTTACCATGTTGCCAAATTATATTCTTAATTAATGTTTCCATCATGTAACTAAGTCTTTAAAAAGTTACTGATGTCAGTTTTTCTCACTTCAATCTCACTGCTCAAATTTGGAGAGGGGAATTTTAGTACAGTTTTCCTACAGTTCAAAACAGTTGTACATGTTTTCTCATGGTAAGAGTGCCAAAAATATTTATCTTTGCCCTATGTAATTCTTGGTTTTTGTTGTGTCCTTGAGATGTATCACAAGTCATTCCAGAGAGGAGCAAGTTGTAGGAGTTTCTTCTTCAGGTAGGGAAAGCTTTGCATGGCATTTTTCACCATTTTTCATCTGGGGTTTAAAAAGGCCTGGCAATAATTAGAAAAGATGTCTGGCAGCTTTTCACTTCTGGATGATGTGGTTGAAAATGAAAATTATCATTGAAGATACAGCAAAGTTCAAGTAAAAATTTTATATTTTAAGTCAATTCTGGTCACAGATGACATCAGACTGCCAAGTTAAAACTTTTGCTGTTCACCCCTGAGAAAGTCCCAAACTATCCTGGCATTAGTGCAGGTACCTACCTCTATTATAAATCCTTTGTCCCAGAAACTTTCACTGCCTCAAGCTCTCTCATTGACAACATGAGATTTTATTTTTATTCAACCCTAGAAAGTTTAAATCTCCATTGTCATCATTTTGTAGAGATCAAACTGTTAATACAAACAACTCTTAAGTCATCTCCATCCTAGGTGACAAGCAAACATTGCAGATGAGACAGAGCTTTACATATTATCCAACCTAGTCTACTGCTTGTTATGCACTTGAAGTGGCCTCCTCTCCATCGCTGGGATTGAACATGAATTGGATCACCACTTTGATGAAGAACACCTCAGCTCTGACTGTGGATCTGATCTTGAGCTTCCTGTAGCCAACCATTTCAACTCCCCCAGTCATTTCTACAGTGACACATCTGTCTTCAGCATCATCCAGGGTGAGGCCAAACATAAACCTGAGGAAGAAGACATCTTGTTCCTCCAGAAACCTAATGGAATGAACGTTGATTTTTCAAACATTAGGTAACCACCTTCTGGCTTCGCCATTTCCATTTTTTTGAAACCTACTCCTGTGCTTTTTTTTCTTTTTTCACCTCTAACCTTTCAACCCCTTTACTCCAACCCATGACCCCTCCCCCCCCACCTACTGGCATGGTCTCTCCCTCTCACTGTGTCTCCATTTTATATCCAACATCTTTTGCCCCCCCTTCCCAGACTCTTTTCCCATTTTATGGAAGTAATGTCATTCCCCCTCCCACTTTTCTCTTTAGTCTCGATAAAGGGTGTACAGCTGAAACATTAACCATTTCTACCCATCGATGCTGTCTGACCTGCTGAATACCTCCAGCAATTCTTTGTTTGCTCAACATTGCAACATGCACCACTTGGTAATCTGATTGATCTTTGTCTACTTTCCTTGAATGTAGGAGGCAATTAGGAGACAAACATGTTGATAATCTGGAATCACATACTGTACAGTCCAGAATAGGTAAGGTTGGGAGATATCCCACCCTAAGGGATAGTGATGAATCAATTCGATCTTTTGTAACAACTGAGTAGATTCAGTTACTTGTATTTTATAGCAATTTTATTTAGTTGCTTGATTTCAAACCAAGCTCCCAGATCAATAGTCAAGGTGTCTCTATTCTTTAATAATGGTAATAATAAAAACAGAAAATGCTGGAAACACTATCCAGTCAAACATTTGTTTCAGGTTCTTTGTCAGTCCCTTCTCTTCAACTTCCTGCCAATGCTACCATGCCCAATAGATTTATCTATTAATGATGGTATTTGTGTTTCTGATATTGTTTAACTGACTTTAATTGCAATATCTATAGATCTTTATTAATTAGGTGACATTTTCTTTGCCCTGTATGTTGGCATATAATGCATGCTTTAAGTAATAATTTTATATTTTACTGTTCCAGTAAAACTGTAGTCATTATTTGATATTTAGCAAAATTCTGTGCCCTTTTATAACATTTTATTGCTTCCACGTTTCTTTGGAATGATACGAAAGGGCAAATTGACAGGGATATTGTACAGTGCAAAGTTAAGAGTGAATTTCCTGCCAAAATGCTGAATTAATTTAATAATGTATCACTATCTTTTGACAATCACCTAAATTATCTAATTCATTGATATTATCAGTGTCAAATTCATCAAGAAAAATAATATCTTGTTATGAATCCTGTGGTTTGCAAGTTTCATTTAGCAAAAATTATGAACCAATGTATTAATAATTTGTTTTGAATTTCCTCAACAGCTTAGCCTTTTTATTTTCTCAACTCTGTTTTGCAAATATATTAAAACAACTGAACCTTTGAAAAACATGATAGTAATTCTAACAAGTACAGTATCTATGACAGAATCTATAACACATTAATTGTATGACCATAGATCATTCTTATCAATAAGTTCATTCAAATAGGAAGTTTTCTCTGCTTATTAGAAAGATGGTAATTCAAGCTGTTCACCAATTGGTGGCAGTGTGTGTTCAAGAGTAAAATTTATATTTCCCATTTTAAAAATAGATTTTAATCCGCCATCAGAGAAACATTTTATCTGTGAACTGTACTCGTATTGATTTGAAGATTAAGAAAATTTTTCGCATTACATTTTCTACAATGTTACGCACTCTGCAGTAATTCATATGTGAAATGGAAACTTGTTTCAAAACAACAATATTCAATGGAAGCTGCAATAACATGCGTCTCTCTTGATTTCCTCAATGAGCTTATTCTAATCATCTCATTCTTTCTTTCTCCGTGGAATTGGTACTAACAATGCCATCTTCCAGTCTCACATGTCAAAAGTAATTATTTTTAACTGTGGTTGGCAGTGCCCTTCCTCTCTCTCCTCTACTCTCATCTTCCTGCATGCCAAGGGACCATTCATCAAGAGAGATCCTGGCCCATTCCTCATTTAACTGCTTAAATGTTTCTGTGAAATGCAATCTTCCCTTTTAATGTTTCTCCTTCCACACGGATGAAATCATGATTTGAGGAAACTAAAGGCACTTCAAGCAGGGAATACACCTGACTGTAAAGGCGGAGGTTCTTCACCCTTGCGCCTCAAGATGCCTCTCTGATTGCCCCGTGGCTGGCTCCAAAAGGCTCCGATTCCAACTCTTCTCGGGGAGCGCCGCAGTCCACTGCCTGACCTGAATATACAGCCGCTGTAAGCAGCTGGTTAGGGGCAGGCTGATGACGGCGTCTACCTGTGATCCATCTCCCTTCTCCCTCCATGACCCCCCTCAAGGCAGAGGTGGTGGGTGGGGTCCATCGGGAGCTGACGGGGAGTTGGCAGCTGCTGTCAGAGCAGCAGGAACCGGCGTGAGCCATCAGGGGGCGGCTGGTGCAGGCTGTGACAGCCTCACGGGACCACTTTGGCCTTCGGGGGCCACTCTCTGCAGCTAAAAACACGGCAGAGCAATGGCTGTTTTCCCTACCCATAACCCCCCCCCCCCCCAATGTATCTGGGACTGATCTGGGAAACACAGTGGTTCCAGCTGTGTGGGGGATTGTGGGTAGGGAAGATGGCCATTGCACTGCCACATATTTATGACAGGTGATGCTATGGCACCTGTTGCCCCACCTCCATAGGCTCCGGTGGGCGCTAAGAGGTGCTGCTCAACATGAATGTGACACTGGAGAAGCCTTTTAGGGCTGCTCCATGTAAGGTAAGTTTTAAGTTTTTGATCCGCTCTTGTAGCCGGCCTCCAGGTGGAGGCCTGGCATGAAATGGCCTTCAGTTAAGTTTTGGGGAAGGGGGTGGAAAGGGTGGAGGACAATTTGAGAAACAAATCTATTTAATCTGCAGAATTCTAGTTTAATTCCCATTTTAATTCTCTGCCAGACTAACACTTTGATGCTCATGTTCTACAGATTTGTATTGAAGCTTGATGTGAGCTCAAACAATAGAAGTCTATCTTGCAATGAAACATTTTGCATCTTTTCAAAATTAATTTTGAATCTGTTTCAAAATATTATTCTACCTTCAATTTTTTGGACAAATTCTGCTACTTTGATTTGTACTTCAAGACCCATCCTTTCTTTCCTTTTCTGTTCTATTTTAGTCCCCATTTGCTTTGCATCACCTTTGTTCTTCCCTCCACATTTCTTTGCCTCTACTTCTGAAGACCTGGGATGCATCTCTGATTAATTCCAGTTCCAATAAGACATTGACCTAAAACATTGATCCACAATTTATGGACCTGTTTGTTCTCCAATGTGATCTATGAAAATAGATTACATTCACCTTCTGTTGTTGCATCAGCCAAGAAGAACTTGCTGTAAAGTGCAAGCATAAATCTCAGAGGTAAAGATTGTCCAGTAGCAGGGCTTTCAACTCATGAATCCAATCACATGAAGGAGAGGCTTGGAAACAGGACAACGCCTCAGCCCGATCCTGCTGAAAACAAAAGCCAACTAATCCAAACCTCTGGCAGACAAAATGCTAAAAGTTTCTGACATTTAGAAATATTCAAAAACACTTCAAAACTATTAATATGATCAAATTAATGTCTAAAAATTTACACAATACCTATAGCGCTTAAGTGAACAAGTACCTTAAAATGAGTTCAATTTATTGTCATGTGCACTGAGAGTGAAAAATCTTCGTTTTGTCTGCTGTTTGAGTGTCACATGCAAAAAAAAATACACAAATCACCATTCTCCTTCGCCATTTTGGGTCTAAAATTCACAGAAAACATGGTAAGAGCAATGATAATGTCAATGGTCAAGCAAGGTTTCTTGCCTTCCGCATAACTTTGCAAATCAGATACATTCGCATCAGCTTCCTGCCATTCCAGGTGTCACTTGATCATGGGTAGATGGATAGGAATCTCGCTGTCACTCTGAGCCATCAATCATAGTCCCAGTAAAAGCAGGCTCCATGGGTGCAATAACTGACCTGCTTCTGTTATATGCCCAAATAGCCATTATATGCCCACCATAATACTTAAATCACTTAAAACTTCCTGCCATCTCAGGAAAGCTGCCAAAAGTCAAAACCTTTTCTGCCCCCTTCCATTGGGTGAAAAAGAGAACAAGAACCTCAAGATTCAGGGACAACTTCTTTCCTGCAATTAAGGACCTGTTTGGACCTCTCATTGGTAAAAGATGATGCCCATGCACAGATTTATCTGTACTTTTCTCACTACCCTGGAATTTGTCTTTGTCCCTCCATCCCTTGCATATGATAACCTTGTTGTAATACTGTACGAGATCCTGCACTTCTGTTCATTTATTTGTTTATTATTGTCTACTTGTGTATGAATGATTTTCCTAGAGAATACACTTTTTATTCTATCTCAGTACATGTGACAAGAAACAATTCAACATTTATAGAAGTTCTAAATGTTCTTGCTGTGCCACATGGAAATTCTCCACAACATCTGGCCTGTTACCTCTGTTTCACTTTCTATGGATATGATTGGCCTGTGGAACACTGACGAAATTTTCTGTTTTTAATTCGGATTTCCACTTCTTATTCTGTATTGTTCTATGTACTTTATTTGTTATTTTGCATGGAGGATAAATCTACACTATGGACAGGTATCTAAAGAAAGCCTTCATCATCAAACCGAAATCAAGTGCTCAGTGGATTCAAATTCAGAGCACATCTTATGCAAGCGTGAGGTACATTTATGCAAGACTATTTCTAATTAATTCTAATCAGACTCCCGAGCTCTATATCTCATTAAAGCCTTGGACTGAACATAGACAAAAGCATTGAATTTCGGAGATGAGTTCACAGTGACTGTCCTTGACCTGAAGACAGCTCTTGGTTGAATGTGGCATCAAAGAACCCTTGTAAAATTGAAACTAATTAGAATCCACAGTGAAAATTCACCATTCACTGTCATACGTAAGAAAATTGAATAACAATCATTACATGTCCCACATGCAATAGTACTCACCTGTATCTTCACTTTTCTCTCTTCATTTCCTCGCATTCTAGACTGTAGAAAAATGTTGAAAGGATATAGGTCTGATAAAACAAGAGTCTGGTTTTTGTTCTTGTCGTTTGATGGGCTCCAGACTATATTTTAACTTCTGGCTTTGGCTATTTTTCATTTTTTGGATGACTTGGCCTTGTTCCATCATCCTGGCTGATGGTACTGTCCAAGTATGTGAATGCCCGGATTAATGAGAAGGTGAATTTAAGGACAATCATTGTTTTTTCTAGTCAAAATGCAGTGGTAATAAAGGTCATGGTCTCTCTTTGGTTGCAGTGCGTTTTCAGTCTGATTTGTTTGCTGAGTCAGATTGTTGTTTGCTTGTTTTTGATGTTGCGGCACGTAGCAGGAAAGTCGAGGGATAACAAAGGTGTTCATCTGATGCCTCGTGACATTTCTTCTATTGTTCACCACGTGAAGCAATTAATGGCAATGCTGAGGAGAAATGCAGATGTGCCACATCCTTATCGGATTTTCAGTTTAGATAAACTACTGTGATGAATACTGCATGTTGAGTTGGGTAAAAGCTTTTACTGTGTTGACTATTGGGAAGGGATTCCATCTGCTTGCAGAATCCAACAGGATGGCACAGCAGTTGGCACTGCTGCCTCGCAGCTCACAGAGACTGCACGGGTTACTTTTGGATAATCTGGTTTCCCAACATCCCAAACACATGCTAATTGATTGTTGAAAATTGCCTATTAGTGACCAAAAGAACAAGTTACAGGGTACAAGGAGAGGAAGAATGGGATTATTGGAATTGGTCTGCTCAGAGCCAACATGGACCCGATGTTTTCTCTCTGTTCTATAATAAGTGAGTCAAGTAATTAAGTTAGGGTTTAGTCTTGTGAATACTGCAAAAGTGCATCTCAAAGTCTACAGAGTATATTTAGGGTTGCTATTGCTATTTTTAAATAGTTATGTTTTGTAGAGTAAAATGATATTCCACGCATCACTACTCTTTTGGAAAGCCAGCTTATTCTTTACAAAGAACACTTGGAGCAGCCTCAGATTTATGCTAGACTGTGATCTTGTCTATTGCCTTGCCAGGCACAAATAAAAAGTAATACCACATCTGCTTTGATATCAATGAATGCTCCTTCGTTGGGCATCGTCCCTTCAACTCCTTCGGTTCACTCATCCAATATTGTTTTCTTTCCCAAACTAATGTGAATAAATGGATCAGGATAAATGCCGCAGACTCCTGGTTTACCTTTAACAATGCTGCATTGATGATGTCCTTGCCAGGAGCTTTCCCATTATTTCAAAGACCTGATGGTTTGGATGATCTGTTCCTTTCCTGGGATGTCGCTGCATTGATGTAGAAAACTTCCTCCATCTCTCAGATGTTTGCTTCCACTTCAGGTGGCTCGTTGTTCATTGATTCTTTGAAGAGCGTTGTTTTTTACTGTTGTCAGTGGATGGGTTTGCTTATCTCTGGGTATATGCGCTGATGTCTGTCATTTGCCATAAATGCCACATCACTTTATAGATGGTTCCTTGTTTGCCACTGGAAGCTGTATCGCTGCTTATGTTACCAATGTGTTAATATAGTACCTTTTGTCTACTCTTACCTATTGTTTGATTTCAAAATATGGCCTCCTATACTGCTCATGGTTATTATTCTTTCATTTTTGGATTTTGTGTGTAGAATTAAATGGCTCATCTGTTTACCATGACATTCCATGTACGCTGTTGGTGTCTGTTGCCTCATAGCTCCAGAGACCTGAGTTTTATCATGTTCTCTGGTGCTGTCTGTATTGAGTTAGTCTGTTCTCCCCATGAAAATAGCTTCAGTTTCTCCCCACAACCTAGAAACATACTGATAGGTTAATTTAATACAGTGGTTTGTCATCAGTGCTCTGTGATGAGTGAGGGTTTGCTTAAGGTGGTATGTGGGTGGAAAGAAAAAGTTTGAGAACCACTGTTTTGATCATACTTAATTGACTCGTTATGTGCACGGCTTCTTAAAAGGAAATGGGCCAATGACAATTTTTCTCAAGCAAAATCTTTCAGTAACAATTGGGTCTAGAGCAGTGGTTCTCAACCTTCCCTTCCCACCCACATACCACCTTAAATTATCCCTTACAAATTCACAGGGCACCGATGGTATAGGGATTACTTAAAGTGGGATGTGAGTAGAAAGAAAAGGGTTGAGAACCACTGATTCAATAGTTTCAAGTTTATTGTTACATTATACAATGAAAAGGGCTTGTTTTGTGAGCAATGAGCTCTAACATGCATTCAGAAATTCAGAGCATATTATAGTGTGCAGTGTGACAGTAAAAAGGTCAATTATCATAGAACAAGGGCAGCATAAGATGACTATGATGAGGTTCATTCAGGAGCCTGATAGCTGCAGGGAGGAAACTGTGTTAGAACCTGTTGGTGAGTGATCCAACACTTAAATCTTCTCCCAGAGGGATGAGGGGAAAACAGAGTATGGCCATAGTGAAATGTGTTCTTCAGTCCACCTGCTACCTTTTTGAGGGGCAGAAGGTCCTGTTAGAGAGAACACATTGTATGGCTACAGGGAAATATGGAGAGGCAAATGGGATTGCTCTGCTTGGAACTGCCATGAACATAGTGGACTGAATGGCCTTGTTGTGTGTTAACTTCTTTGAACAGGCTTTACTGCCCTGTTTCTACATTCTTGACATTTGTTCCTAGATCTTGTATGAGTGCCTGAAACCAATACTTCAACTGGAGAGCAACATTTCCTATATTTCAGGGGAATATGGTTGTCAATATAATTAATTCTACTTTCCTTTATTTCTTCTTTATTCTAATTTAGCAATGGCACCACCAACTCCTAACTTCATTTTAAACAAATAACTTAATCCACTGTAAAGCCTAATGTAATATACGTAGTCAGACCAGCAAGATTCATCTCCACTATTCAGAGCTCCTCATGCAAAAAACTGTTATTTCATATTATAAGTTATTGCACTCGAAGTGTGTTGGGGATAATTCTGTTACCCAATGAAATGATATATTAAATATTGGCTGGCTTAGTCTCAGAAATTCGATTGTGCACATAATATCTTC